>NC_090447.1:302057474-302367162 GCF_031143425.1 Pleurodeles waltl
TTGACAATGGATCCTGGAAGTGAAAATGAACTGCTGAAATAAGAGTTGTCTATTTTTTATTTTTGATGCACGTTTTCCTAAATTCCTTCGGTTTTCTGATCTTTTACAGATCATCAGTAACATTAGTCAACCAGTTGGGGATGCTAGGTGCTGTAAATACATGAGAATTGGTTTGGCGATTATGTGTGGGATATTGTTTGTGCTATTCATTGTGGGTATGCCTGTTCTTGATAAGAGAGAAGCCAAACGTACTTCTGCTTTTGAGACAAGTACTGCCCTAACGGCATTAGACAAGTTTAGGTTTGATTAGAAATATTTGCATGAGGATACTGAGACACAAGGAGAACTTTCTTCTAATGTTGTCTATCGCTTATTGAGTGAATATGTTGGGACAATGGATACAAAGAATTGCTTCTTGTGTACGCATCATAGTCTGCTTTTAACCTACGGGATGAGTTGTAGTGTGTTACTAACAAGATTTTATAACCAAGAGTACATACAGTACTTTTTGTCACGTTGTAGATGCTCCTCAGACTCGGCGCGATGCAAATAAGGGTCCGCCTCCTGACTCCACCAAGTCACCTATATAAACCACGGTGCATTGGAGTAATCGGGTGAGGGAAGGAAGGGGAAGGAACAGCAGGGACGGGATATCTGTAAAGAGAGAAATACACAGTGTTAATATCACATTGCCTGTCTACTCTCGCAATGTCTCGCTAAAGTACCAACGACCGTACCTGCCCATAACTCATGAGGGCAGAACTAATCCAACACCTATCTGTGCTCCATCTGAATCATAGATGGACGCCCCAAGCCAACAATTAATACCGATGATCTCTAATGGGTTGCTCAACACCCACATTTATACAAGATAGTCACGAAATAATGAGGAGACAGAAACAAAGAGAAAGGGAATAAAATTAACGATGATAAGAGTCCTTTCTATGACTCAGTTAATCCACTAAGCCCCAGGTCATAGTCACGCAATTTGTAGGAATAACCCGGTGTTATTTCATCACGTATTGAAAAGAAAAAATCGTCCCGGCAGTTCAATTCCCGCAAAAATAAACATTAACCCCTTGTCGT
The DNA here is from genome assembly GCF_031143425.1 of Pleurodeles waltl. Taxonomy (NCBI): domain Eukaryota; kingdom Metazoa; phylum Chordata; class Amphibia; order Caudata; family Salamandridae; genus Pleurodeles; species Pleurodeles waltl. The sequence goes on from NC_090447.1 coordinate 302,058,561, forward strand.
AGCCAAACATATAATGTTCTCTGGCCCCAAGGATAATCGTGCTTTATTGGTAACTCAAACAAAAGACCGCCGTGCTTCAGAAGTTACCAGTGTCCTTGTCGAACTGAAAAAGAAAGGCGAGGGATTCCGGCACCAAATCGTCTCACCGCTACCACCTCTCCTTCGTGGCAGGTTCCTCTGGGAAAATAAACTCGACACTCCCCCTGATATTGGGAAGGTCCCAGGCTCCACGGAAAACCGAAGGAGGAATTAAACCTCCTAACCAAACAACTCAACCTCGGAAACGCCGTCAGCAAGAGCCCTCGTTGTCCATCCGACTGGTTTCTAGGAAACGAATAACGCACATTACTTCCTGTATGTGCTTGCTTTTTAAGCGACCTCTTCCCCTCTAGGCGTCATGGGATATGTAGTCCAAAAGGACTATGTTATCCCGATCGGCAATGTAGGCGCCGTGGCTAACACCTGACAGTACGCCCGCCTCCAAAGCGCCTCCTAGGACCAGGTTTAGAGGGATGACGGGCATGAAACAGCCGTACTGCCCTAGGGGCATGGACATTGCTTTCCGGCTCCCATGAATCGTCCTCATCATTGTACCCCTTCCATGAAACCAAGTACCACAGCTTACCCCCCCGTCGTTTGGAATCCACCACTCTGCGCACCTCGTACTCCAGCTGCCCATCTCTGACCACCGGAGGCACCGCCTGCCGGGTCGCTGAAAGAGCCGGTTTCAAAAGGCTGCAATGAAATACCGGATGGATCCTTAAGGAAGCAGGTAAGTTGAGACGGTAAGCCACAGGGTTTATCTGGCGTAACACCTCATAGGGACCAATGTAACGAGGATGAAAGACGCTACGCATCTTGAAGCGTATATACTTGGTGGAAAGCCACACTCTATCGCCTGGCTGATATGCCGGCCCCTCACGCCGATGTTCATCACCCCACTTTTTATACTGTTCTTTGGCCTTCTCCAGATTGAGTCGTATCTTCTTTTGCACGGATTGGAGATTCTTAATCATGGCATGAACCGTAGGTTGATCCGTGACTTTCCTAGGTATGTTTATGGGCAACATTTCCGCGTGGAACCCCGTGTTAGCACGAAAAGGAGATTCTCGTATCGAGCTATGCCAAGCATTGTTGTATGATAGTTCTGCCAGCCATAGCAACGAAACCCAGGATTCGTGAGCGTCCTTTGCATAGCACCTCAAATATTTTTTCAGGGTTTGATTGAGGCTCTCCGTCTGGCCATCGGTTTGTGGGTGGAAACTGGTGGACAGTGCGGATTCAATGCGCAGCACCTTGCACCACATACGCCAAAACCTAGCAATAAACTGGGGGCCTCTGTCCGAAATAATGGTTCTCGGTAGACCATGTAACCTCACCACTTGAGACAAAATTAGATGGGCGGTTTGACTGGCTGTAGGCAGATTTCTACAAGGGAGAAAATGACCCATCTGGTAAGGCTATCGATTACCACCATGATAGCGTTGTACCCCTGATCCATTGGTAATCCTACCACAAAATCCACGCTAATGGTTTGCCATGGTTTATCCGGAGTGGGCAAAGGTATCAGTCTGCCCTGGCTCTTCGCGTTTTCTCCCTTGGCCCGTGCACATATCTCACACCGAGCCACCCAGGCCGCAACGTCTTTAGCCCAACCTTCCCACCTGAAATGTCGTCGAACTATTTGCGCCGTTTTGGTGTAACCAGGATGACCAGCCGTTACCGCATCATGACACCAATTAAAGGCTTGCACTCGGAGTTCACGTGTTGGCAAATACAAACGATTACCTTGCAACGGTATTCCATGCTTAAGGGTACGGTCCTGACTTAACTCCGCCCATTTCTTCCACTGAGCAGCAGACTTATGCTTAGAAACCTTTTCTAAGAAATGGGAGATATGAAGGGCACAAAGCACTCTTTCAGGTTTGATGATTGCTTCCTCAGGTCTTGAAGCGATGGTTCTCACGTCCTCTTGTCGAGACAGTGAATCTGCCTTGCGATTGTCAACCCCAGGACGGAAGGTCACCACAAACTCGTATTCTGAAAAAAACAGCATCCACCTCATTTGCCGCTGGGTAAGTTGTCTTGCCTCCTTCATATACTGCAGATTTCGGTGATCAGTATATACCGTGACCGGGTGTTGAGCTCCCCATAGGTAGTGTCGCCATTCTTGGAATGCCTTTTTGATGGCTAACAATTCCTTTTCTGCCACCGTATAGTTAAGTTCCGCAGCTGATAGTTTCCTAGATAAAAACGCAACAGGATGAAGCTGTCCGGTGGTTTTGTTTCTTTGTGATAACACGGCCCCTATCGCTATATCCGAGGCATCCGCTTCGACGATAAAAGGGGCATCCGGCTGGGGATGTTGAAGTATAGGTGCGGAGCAGAAGGCCTGTTTCAAAAAGCAAAAGGCCTCCTCTGCTTCCTCTGACCAAACAAAAGACACCCCCTTTCTTAGTAACCTTGTTATAGGTGACACAATGTGAGAAAAATGAAAGATGAATCTTCTATAGTAATTGGAAAACCCAAGGAAGCATTGCACGTCTCTCACACTAGTGGGTACTGGCCACTCCTGAACAGCCTGTATTTTTCTTGTCGACATGCAAAACCCTTCAGGGCTTAAATCCACCCCCAAGAACTCAACCTTCCGGACATGGAACTCGCATTTGCTCAGTTTGCAAAAAAGACTATGCTGTCGCAATGCTAGGAGTACTAAGGAAACATGGTCAGAGTGGCGCTCCAGGGATGTGGAATACACCAGAATGTCATCTATATAAACGATCACGAAACGGTCTACGTATTCCTTGAGAACATCGTTCAGAAAATACTGGAATGCCGCCGGGGCGTTACACAACCCGAACGGCATTACCAAGTACTCAAACAGACCATAACGGGTTTTGAACGCCGTTTTCCACTCGTCCCCTTCGCGGATTCTGACCAGATGGTAAGCTCCCTTCAGGTCCAACCTTGTATAGATTACCGCCTCTTTCACCTGTTCCAATAACACAGGAATGAGAGGAAGAGGGTATCTATTCCTCACTGTATTCTTGTTCAGCATTCGATAATCGATGCAGGTTCTCAACTCTTTATTAGCTTTAGCTAAGAAAAAGAGTGGAGAGGCTGCCGGAGAACAAGATGGTCTAATGAACCCGATCTCCAGGAAGTGATCCAAGTATTTTCTCAAATGCTTGGTTTCTGGGTCTGATAGAGCATATACCCTACAGGAAGGAAGGAGAGCTCCAGGAATCAGATCTATCTTGCAATCATATACACGATGGGGTGGCAATGTCTCAGCCTGACCTTCGTCGAACACATCCTTGAACTCGGCATAAACAGAGGGCAATATCACTGTTTTCTCCATCACTGTGGCCAACTGTAACCCTTGAGCCAATGCTAACATGGGGGATTCGTCATACAAGAAGCAGTTATTCTCACACCTCGAGGACTGAAAACTAACCGTCTTGGTTTGCCAATCTATAACAGGATTGTGTTTTCTTAACCAGGGCATTCCTAAAATAATTTCATACTGAGGAGCCTCTATTATATCCAGTCTAATTCTTTCTTTATGTTCCGGAGATACCCCATTGAAGATCAACCCAAGGTCCTCAGTATGTTCTGTAAGGGGCCCAGATTTCAGCGGTGTACCATCAACCGCCAACACTATTTCGGGGTCCTTTCTCGGAATGCTAGGAAGTCCCAATCTCCTAACCACCCCTGCATCTATGAAATTTCCCGTGGCTCCGGAGTCTATCATCGCCCATACTGGAAAATTTCGTTCTTTGGACACCAGCTCCACTGCTAACAAAAGGTGGGACGCCTTTTGCTCCTTTGGAAAAAGGGCTAAGGAAGTTAACCGTAACACCGGTTGGGGTTCTATAACGGGCAATTCCTCTTTCTCCGATGTTTTTCCTGCCGTAACCGCTGCCTTTTGGGTGGGGGAGTAGGAGAATCTCTTACGTGGTTTCTGGGGACACTCTCTTACATAATGACCCTTCCTGCCGCAATACATGCACAACCCGTTGTACCCTCCTACTCTCCTTCTCGGACTTCGACAAGGGTGCCCTAACGGCTCCCACGTCCATAGGCTCCCCACCTATATCATTGGGAGTAGAAACAGATCGCACTTCCCTTTCTGGAATGCCTGGTCGCCTATCCCCCGCTCTACGCTCTCCCCTTCTTTCTGCTAATCTGTGATTCAGTCTCAGGGTAAGATTCACAAGATCTGTACAAGTGGAAGGCTGCGGGTCTATTTGAGCGAGTATATCCTTCATGTCGTCTCGTAAACCTTGATAATAGAGAGACATTCTCTTCTCTTCTGGCCACCCTGATTCTGTCACCAATCTATTAAAGGTCGTGAGATAAGAGACCAGATCAGACCTCCCCTGTCTCAACTCCAGTAATTCCCTGTCAGCACTAAAAGTGGTTGTTCTATGATCAAACACCCTCTCGAAAGCCGTCCGAAAGGCATTCCAGTCCGATAACAAGGGGTCATCGTTCCTGACTAATGGTACGGCCCAATTGGCTGCGTCTCCCGAGAGATAAGAAATAGCGAACATTACCCTGGAAAGGTTAGAGGGAAAAGACGCGGGTCTACAAGAGAATTGTAGAGACAACTGAGTTAGAAAGGCCTGAACTTTCCTGGGGTCCCCTGAATACCGTTCCGGGCTGGCCAAAGGGATAGGAGGGGAGACATTCACGGTTACCTGTGGTGTGGATGCTGAAGCATCGAAGGGATTCCTAGTAAGCCTTTCTACCTTTTCCTTTAACGCTGCTGCCTCCACCCTAGAATTAGCCAACTCTTGTTGCACTACTACTAACGCCTGTAGTACATCATCCATAGACGCCATCTTTGTATCACACCGAGCGGGAGGAGCGTTATTCGTGGGTGCGTTATTCTGTCACGTTGTAGATGCTCCTCAGACTCGGCGCGATGCAAATAAGGTTCCGCCTCCTGACTCCACCAAGTCACCTATATAAACCACGGTGCATTGCAGTAATCGGGTGAGGGAAGGAAGGGGAAGGAACAGCAGGGACGGGATATCTGTAAAGAGAGAAATACACAGTGTTAATATCACATTGCCTGTCTACTCTCGCAATGTCTCGCTAAAGTACCAACGACCGTACCTGCCCATAACTCATGAGGGCAGAACTAATCCAACACCTATCTGTGCTCCATCTGAATCATAGATGGACGCCCCAAGCCAACAATTAATACCGATGATCTCTAATGGGTTGCTCAACACCCACATTTATACAAGATAGTCACGAAATAATGAGGAGACAGAAACAAAGAGAAAGGGAATAAAATTAACGATGATAAGAGTCCTTTCTATGACTCAGTTAATCCACTAAGCCCCAGGTCATAGTCACGCAATTTGTAGGAATAACCCGGTGTTATTTCATCACGTATTGAAAAGAAAAAATCGTCCCGGCAGTTCAATTCCCGCAAAAATAAACATTAACCCCTTGTCGTAGCCAAACATATAATGTTCTCTGGCCCCAAGGATAATCGTGCTTTATTGGTAACTCAAACAAAAGACCGCCGTGCTTCAGAAGTTACCAGTGTCCTTGTCGAACTGAAAAAGAAAGGCGAGGGATTCCGGCACCAAATCGTCTCACCGCTACCACCTCTCCTTCGTGGCAGGTTCCTCTGGGAAAATAAACTCGACACTCCCCCTGATATTGGGAAGGTCCCAGGCTCCACGGAAAACCGAAGGAGGAATTAAACCTCCTAAGCAAACAACTCAACCTCGGAAACGCCGTCAGCAAGAGCCCTCGTTGTCCATCCGACTGGTTTCTAGGAAACGAATAACGCACATTACTTCCTGTATGTGCGTGCTTTTTAAGCGACCTCTTCCCCTCTAGGCGTCATGGGATATGTAGTCCAAAAGGACTATGTTATCCCGATCGGCAATGTAGGCGCCGTGGCTAACACCTGACACTTTTACTCAAATTACGAATAAGTGTTTTCATTTTTTCCTATAATTAGGTATTGGAGTAGAGTAGCTAAGGATAATGACATAGTAATATTTAGAGGTTTCTTTGAACCTACATTGACATTTGGCACAGCTTATGTGCATAGAAATAATTTGACATGCTTGCTTACACCTTAAAAGAAAATCTTCTTAGATCACACAGATGACAGGAGAAAAGCATTAAAAGAGAAATAAGAAAAAGGTTTAGAGAAAAGGACTTACAAGACTGATCATGCATATAGTGTCATTAAATCACAAGGGAAATTAGCTTTAGATGCACAACACATAGGGAAACTTTGTATGTATAGGTCTAAGTCACGCACTGACACTTTATTTGTGGGAATGAGTGAATGTAGGCATCTGTTTTTGTTTCAGAGTAAATGGACTTTTATGTTGAACGGACAGGCCCACGCAATGGCAGGGATTTACTACATCTGTGGTCTTAATGCTTATTGCCGTCTTCCAAGTGGATGGTGTAGGACTTATTATTAGGGGATAATTTTCCCAAAGATTTATCAAATGAAGGATATGAAAAAGTTTCCTAAAGTGATTGGATTACATCATAAGAGACAGAGGAGGGAGTGCTGTTCTGCTTTAGTGGGGGATATATTTGGAGCAGTGATTCTTCAGTGGGAGTCATTCTAAATTCGATAAAGATTTGAAAGTTGTCTACTATTGGGGATAACATGCTGATACATTTTTCAGGAGCCATACTCCTGATAGATACTGAATTAGCTGCTGATAGAGCTATAACTCTTCAAAATTGTCTTGCATTAGATATTCTTTTAGCGAAGGATGGTGGAGTCTGAAGAATGATTAATTCTAGACATTATTGTTTATATATACTAGATAACAGTAAAGAGATAAGAGACTTATATACTAATCTGACTAATACAGGTGTTGATTTGAAAGAATTGAAAGAACCAGGTGTTTGGGTAAAGGTTGGCAAGGGGTTTGTTTCAGTGGGAAATTGGCTCAGCAACATTTGGAATGGGATTCTCTTTGAAATATTATAGGGAATATTAATTGTTGTGGTTTGACTATTGGGGTTATGGGTATTGTATAAATTATGCAAAAGGATTAAAATTGAAAAAGTCAAAGAATGATCAGAGGAGGAAAGAAAAGAAAAGGGAAACATTTTACATGGAAAGTTCAAAGGGGAAACAAAATTATGAAGGGATTGAATTGTCAGAATTTTAGCTGATGCAAAAATGTGTGGGTAATAGTTACTGCGATTACATATTTACTAATCAGATGAGGGATTGCTATCGCAGGTATCTTAATAAAAAATATTAATGATTGTTTATGTATTTTGAATAATAATTTTATGTAGAAAATATAATAACGTAGCAACATAACGCACACATTTGAAAATGTGATTACGAAGAATGGCCACCAATGTTAACGAAACAAACCAATCAATGATTAAATATTATGAAATGTTGAATATATGTTAGACTAATGCAGTAATATATCATATTAAAGGATAAGCAGTATGCTTTAGCTTTATTAATTGTAGGCCTTAACTTAGCGAGTGTCTTAGCCTACTTGCCAGGTTTCATGTAAAAGATGTTTTTCTTAACGTTTAATAAAATAGCTGACCAAGGAAGTTAAACTGTGAATCTCTATTGTATTGTTTAAATGTGCTCATAACAGAAGCTTTTTGTGTGAACCGACTGCTAGGAGATGATGTTCCAGCTAATGCAAGATTTTATATGTAATGTGTGTGAGACTAACTTTCCCAGGACAAGAGTAGAAGCTGCAACAATATTGTTACCTGAAAAGCCAGATGATGAGGACATCGCAAGACAAACCAATCAACGACATGTGAACGGAGTAATATTATAACTCATAGATTTGGGATTTTAGTTTTATTGGACAGAGTGTGAACATACGATTAACTGACCAATAAGTATTTGGGGGGTAGTTTAGGTAACTTTGACTTAACTGCACCACACAGAGAGAAGACCATTTTCTTCCTGACCGAGAGGATACTACTTTCTCATGCGTCTTGACAAGAGACATGCTTAACATTAATGCTTAAAGACTTTGCCCATCCTGAACTCTGATGCTGAATCCTGATGCCTTGCTGATTGACTGATGTCTTGAGGACGAAGACTAATTCTGCTTTGCTGATCCTCTCTGAGGATAGGTATATCTAAACTGTGAGGCATATTTGCTTTTTCTTTCTAGGTACCAACTGCGCTGTTTGACAGAGCCATAGTTAGATGTTTTCCAAATTTGTGTTACTAAATTGTTTTGCATGAAGCCCAACTTGCTGATGCTAATCGGATGTTAGTTAAGGATTCTTAATAATTGAATTATGATAACAGGGACTACTGCTTGATGAAATTCTCTGTTAAACTTCATGTATGTTCTCACAGTGACACAGTTGACTTTGTTATTGATTTGCACCATAACCTTTGAATGTGTCATTGTTCAAGCTTTGATTAGATTACGTTTCTTCTGCCGCGTTTGACAGCCAGTGTTGTTTCTGTATGTGTTCCATCTGATTTTGAGATTAATCTACATGACCTCAGCATTGTTAATATAGTGAAATAAATATTCTAAACTTTACTAAAGGTGTGATTATTCATGACTGAAAGGTCATGGTGTGTGATAATTACTGACTCCATTGATTATTGATGTTATTGATTACTAATGATTATTGATTATTGCATATTGGTTATTGATTATGTACTGAATCTATGGTAAGAACATCTTAATTGCGAGTCAAAAGGTCCTATTCGCTTCCCCTTGTAAGTTTACTTATTAAGGTCAATCGCGCTAACAGTAGTGAATGGCAGATTTTGAGGGTCACAAAAAGGAGAACCTATAAAGAGTGATAAACTTTACTTACAATATAAAACATTTGATAATGGTATCAAACTAATTTTAGGAATTGAATTGCGTTCCAAGGTGATTTTACCCAGCTGGGATTTAATGAATCATGTTTTCTCATGATTTCCCCATAGAGTTCATGGGTGGTGCTCCAGGAGCTAAAATCAGCTAAAACATGCACTTTCAACAGGAGCAGCGTGTCAGTTGATTCCCCTATGTTTTACTGTAGCCTCTCAGAGTGTTCTAAAGAATAAAATGTGTGTCACACCTGAAGCCATCTTGATTGAATCAAACTGATAAAACTAAAATTATTTAATTTAGAAAGGAACAAAATGAGGGGGCTCATTTGTTATAGAAATTATGGTTAGTGCTGTAGAAAGGGCAATTAGGACATGTTTACGTGAGTTCTCAAACATCTTTCTCTTCTATTTCATTAAAACATTCTGACATGAGGACTGAAACATACATTTTTAATACCAGCAGCAGACTGCCAGTTAACTCCCTGGTAATCAGCAGCTTACAGTATTCTAATGAGCAACTAGAGTGAAAACATTAAGAATTTATGTCAAACGTGTGGCCATTTTGATGGAATCAACATCAAAAACTGAAAACATTATCTACTAAGAATACTGCAGTAAATGGTGATATAACAAAATTAGGGAGCCAGGCCCTGAGTTCAACCCCGCCATCGTACGTTGCGATGGCAATCTTACTTAACTTTAAAAAAAACTAGAAATTCACTGAAAAAATACCATTTTATTTCAAAGCCACGCATGGGCACGGAAATCAAACCGTTCGTGGTTTTGTAAATCCCAAATAAGCCTTTGTGCTGCCATACATTACCTTGCACTAGTACAAAGGTGAAATTGAGACTTACTAAATAGCAGCCTATATTTTTAAAATATGTAAACTGCTTATGTATTTTAAGTGCTCTGAGTGTGGACATTAAGGTTTAACTTTTAATTGCTTATCATTACAGCCTTCAGTATGAAAAGAATGTTCACAAATCTAAATGTTTGTGTAAACATGAAACACAATAACAATCTATTACAACTCTATTGGCTGTGTTAAGCATACCTGCAAGAGAAGTGGATAGTGTTTTTACAGTTTTTCAATATACTTAAGGGTATTCTGGAAATGTATTGTATGTGTTAAGCCTGACATCACTGGTGTAGCTTTACCCCAAAATGTTTGCCTGCACCCCTTCTGTTTTCTGAATTTGTTTTTTTTACATTAGGACTCTGTGCTCTTTACCACTATCACCAGTGCAAAAGTGCTCTGTCCTTAAAACATTGTAAAATTTGGCATCCACCTGTTTGACACATTTGCTCTCCTGGGAGTTACTGAACGTCTTAGAAAGCACTGAGTTTGGAGGGTTATGCACTGTCCTGGCTAGCTTTGGTCCATATTTATGCTTTTTGATGCAAAACTGTGCTAACTCAGTTTTGCCTCAAGTTCCTTAGTGCCATTCTAAATTGGCAGTTGTGCACCAAATCTATGGATTGACGCATGCTGGTGCTAAGGAATGGCTAGCATAAAAAAAAGTTGCTAGTCAGGGTGGATGGCGGTAGGGACAAAGGCACTAGTGGGTTAGAAATGACGTTAGGCTGGTCAGTGGCAATAAATATGCCGCTAACCAGCCTAGCGTCATTTTCTGATGCACTAGCACTCAAATATGACTCCTGTCTCAGCAAAGACAGGAGTCATGCCCACCACCCCAATGGCCAGCACAGGGGACCAGTGACACTGGGCGATGCCTTTTGACCCAGTGCCAGGCAGGGGGCCCATGTCAGGGTCTCCCAATGGCACACCAAAAAAATAAAATACTTACATATGGGATAGGGTCCTCATCATGTGATGTGGGCGGGGGTGTTGCTGGGGCTTGGGGTGGGCATCTGTTGGCCCATTCCATGGGTTTTGGCCATGGAAATGGGTCCACATATACCCTGATGCCTGGTCTGACCCAGGCGTTAAATATTGGCGCTAAGTAGGCTTAGCACCATTATTTGGGTCCACGTCCGCCATGCACGTAGTTTCTGTGACAGACGATAAATATGGCACTAGGGGATTAGTGTCATGTTGTGAACGGGAACACCTACCTTGCATCTAATTAGCACAAGGTAGTTTACCACATCCACCTCATGACGCTAACTCCAATATTTTGACACTAGACGGGTCTAGTGTCAAAATATTAATATGGAGTTAGGTCAGAGCCATTTTAGCTTCAAAATAAATGACGCTAAAACGGTGCAACCCAAGTATAAATGTGTACCTTTGTTTCTCCACAGTCGGTCCTTTCAGGTGAGCCTGGCTAATGCCATGTCCACCAGGCAGCCTCTTACAGCTGGGGTTCCACAGGGCTCTGTGCTCAACCCCTTGCATTTTAACATCTAAGTTTGTCCATTGGATGATGTAGTGGAGAACTGTGGTCTGACCCTTTTTTCCTATGCCAATGATACTTAGATTTTGTTCTCACTGTCAGCGGCCCAGGACCAGTGTCTATCTAACCTCAACCTTGGTTTGAAGTCAATTGCCACCTCAATGAGTAATAACTTACTTAAGTTGAATGGAGGTAAGATGGAGGTGATGATATGGGGCAAGAACCCTCACTTTGGGGTCCCCAGCATTGGCCATCTGTGCTGGGTTCCCCTCCAAATTCATCCTTAGTCTAAAGTTAAGAATTTAAGGCCCATATTTATACTTTTTTTGTGGCGCGTTTGCATGATTCTTTGACGCAAAAGCAGTGCTAACTTACAAAATACAATTTTGTATAGCCTATCTCTCCTATTGGATCACATTGGGTTATCTTATTTAATTCAATAAACGCTAATGTTTGATTGAGAACAGGTAGAAATGTCATGTTGAGAATCAAATAAATTATGATTTAAAAATCTCTTTTAATGGTCAAGTTAGCTTTTAAGTCACAATTCTGCAAATTCCATGTTTTTCCTAATTATCTGTGCCTCTGATAGTGTCAGTGTCCTGGGTCACATGGCAGTGAATGACTCTGGTGTTGGGAATTATGTATTTCCCCAAGACAAAGAGACAAAAGGGCACTAGGTGTTGGTAGAATGTCCCATCCTACCAAGATTGCTGGCTGCAAAGCTGTTAAATGCCTTACTTACAATTCAAGGGGTGTGCCTCCAGAACACATAAAAGAACCTGACACTAGTCCTTTGTCATCCCATAATTATTGAAGCCTTGGCAGGGGAAAGGGAAGAACTTTCCTGATCCAGATGTGGGGGAACTACAGGGAAATGCTTGACTTCAATAGCAGGCACCAGGTGCAAATATTGGATCCCCAGCTCTCCTCTTTAGTACTCCCTTGGACCTGTGAGGTCTTCAAAAGGGCTGTCTTGATACCCAGATGGCTGCCCTGCAGCTACCAGAGGAGTGCCCCACTGCTTGAATGTCTGCCTTGTTTCTTAAGGGAGACCATCTCCTTGAACCCAGGACCACCAGAAGTGACTTCAAAGGGCTAGTTGACTGTCCTCCTGTGTGAGATACAGGAACATATTAGGCTCATGAGGCACTGAACCCTGTACCTGGAATCTGCTGGAGTAAGGCAGTAAACTCAAGGTGGTGCCTCCCACTGGTCCTGGATGCTTTGAAGTGGTGTTGGAGGCGTTGCTCCTGCCTAACCCTATAAATTGGGACTTAGAAATACCAAAAAGTACTCTGAGAACTGGCAGAAGACCAGGACCTTCCTGTCAGCTGATCTGCCCAAAGTGAATTCGTGGTCAGCCTGACTGTAGTAGCTCCAGTTTTATTTGTGTCCACATCAGCAAATACTGTTCAATAGGACGTCTTGGCTAAGGGGTCCAACTCAAAATCCATAAATCAATCAGGATTCCTATACAGCGCAGCTAATCACCCATTCGGGTCTCAAGGTGCTGTGGGGCACTGCAGTTCAATTGAGGCATTGGATGGTTGGTTCAGTCGAAGAGCCAGATCTTGAGGTCCTTCCTGAAGTGAGGCAGAGAGGGAGATTGTCTGAGATGAAGAGGAAGAGAGTTCCCAGTTCTTAGCGATGAGGTAGGAAAAGGATCTTACTCCAGCTGTGGTCTTGCTGATCCGTGGGATGGTAGCCAGGGCTAGGTGAGCAGATCGGAGTTGTCTAGTGGCCGTTTGGAAGGCGAGGTGGTGGTTGAGCTATGCAAGTCCGATGTTGTGGAGGGCCTTGTAGGCATGCGTGAGAAGCTTGAAGGCGATTCTTTTGTTGATCAGGAGTGGAGTGGAGCCAGTGGAGGTCTCTCAGGTGCCAATAGATGTGGCTGTGGCGAGGGATGTCAAAGATAAGTCTCTGGATTCTTTGCAACTTCATTTGGAGCTTCTGGGAGGTGCTGGTGTAGAGTGCATTTCCATAGTCATGCTTGTTGCTGACAAGTGCCTGGGGGACTGTTCTTCTGGATTAGACAGGGATCAACTTGAATACTTTTCAGAGTAGGATGAATGTCTGAACGCAAGAGGATGAGATGGTGTTGACTTGGTGGTTCAGAGAGCGATGAGTAGAGGATGATGCCAAAGTTATGTGCATGGCTGGTCAGTGTTGGAGGGTTTCCGAGCACTGCAGGCCACCAGGAGTCGTCCCAGGTGGTGGGGATGGTGCCCAAAATGAGGACTTCTATCTTGTCAGAGTTGAGCTTGATGCAGCTGTCTTTCATCCAGGCAGCGACTGCCTTCATCGTGTTGTGGAAGTTGTTCTTCATGACTGTAAGTTCATTGGTGAGGGAGAAGGTCAGCTGAGTGTTTTCAGCATAGAAGACAATGTTAAGTCTGTGGTTTCTGATGATGTCTGCTAGCGGGGCCATGTAGATGTTGAAGAAGGTGGGCGTCAGGGAGCCGCAAAATGGATCTGTAGTTCTTGAGGTCCATCAGGTCTGAAGACAGTTTCTTCAACAGGGGGTTGATCTCTGTGTGTTTCCAATCTTCAGGGAAGGTGGCATCCTCGATGGAGCAGTTGTTGGTGCAGCAGAGTTCGGGGTCAATGATGTCACTGGCTTAGTTGAAGATGTGGTGATGGCAGGGATCCGAAGGTGGTCCAGAGTGGATAGTCTTCATGATCTATAGGATGTCGTCCGTGGTGAAGGTGGTCCAGTTGGTCAGGGTGGGATCCAGAACCTTTGGGTGCGGTGGCTGCCAGTAGGCTGGTGGGTCCTGTGTTGGGAAGCTGTTGTAGATGTTGGAGATCTTGCGATGAAAAAGGAGGCAAGGTTGTTGCAGAGGATTTGGTATGGGGGGATGTCCGAGGTGTCAGAGCTGGGTTTGGTGAGTTCTTGGGTAATGGTGAAGAGTTATTTGCTGTTGTGTGTGTTAGTGTTGATTCATTCTCATATCACAGTTTTCTTCTTGGCTCTGATGAGACCATGGTGTGATGTGATGGCAGTTAAAGTCTGCTGGGGTCTTGCTGCACCCCTATCTTCTCTCAAGTCATCTATAGATGTGGCTGGACTCTTGGAGGTGGGAGAAAACCAGCTGGATTTCTCTGTGGTCTGTTTGCCGGAGGGTTTACTGAGGGGGGGCAGAGTGTTGGCGCAGTCAGAGATACATCAGTAGAGGTGGTGTGCAGATGTGGTGGCATCCATGGAGGTTTTTGAAGACCTTGTTCCGGCTTCTGTATCGGTGGCAGAGGGCATGTTGATGATGGGTATGTTTGGTGAAGGAGAAATGGACGCAGTGGTGGTCGGTCCATAGGAATTTGGAGGTGTGGTCGATGGAGATGTTGCGGTTGGAGGAGAAGATTGGGTCAAGCGTGTGTCCTGTTGAGTGCATCGGGGAAGTAACCAGTTATTGAGTCCTATGCTGGTAAGATACTCCAATTTACGATTAGATTTTGGGGTTGCTGAGGTTGTCCTAATGGAAATTGAGGTTGCTGAGGAGGATGTAATCTGTAGAGGTGAGGGTATGATGTGTGATGATGTCAGCTATGAATTGACTAAAGGGCGCAGGGTCCACAGGATCTGTATACGAGGGTGCCACATAGGGTGGTGTTTGGGTTGGTCTTGATCTGGAAGTCGAGGTGCTCCATGTTGAGTGCGTGCTCATCGCTGCTGGTTGTGAGGTTGAGGGTGTTCTTGTGTATAATGGCAATACCTCCTCCTGGTCAATTGGCGCAGTCTTTGTGGGTGATCTTGTAGACGTCAGGGATGGCGGTGGTGAAGTCCAGTTCAGAGGTGGGGTTCAGTCAGGTCTCCATGAGGAATGCAACATTGGGACGGTGGGGTCGAGCAAGTCCCAGATCTCCACAGCATGTTTCTTGATGGAGCATGTGTTGAGCAGGATGCTGATGAGGTGGTCATGTCTAGTTCTTGGGGGCCATGTGGTTGGTGAGGCTGGTGTGCGGCAGCAGGAGAAGGTGCAGTTGCGGCAGGCGAAAGGTCCTTGGGTTTCACTTGGTGAGGAGTGGTTACAGATGGTGTTTCTTGCAGCATTGAGAGTGTGATGGAAGTTGGTGATGTACAGGTGAGCAGCTCTCTTCAACAGCCTGCAGCTTCTTCCCACAGGAAATTTGCAACTTCTAAAAAAGTGACGAAGTTGGAAGGTAAAATCTTTCACTGAAACCTCCTCCAAAGGCTCCCTGATGATGTTGTCTCCTCCCTCAACACTGCATCCTACCTTGCCATGAGGAATTCTATATTCTCAGAATCTTTTCTTCAACATTTTCTTCAAAGTTCAATGGTGAGACCTGCCCAGTTTAACTCATGTATCCAATCCGCTCTCCATCATGCTTAGCTTTCACTTTTGACTTTTCCCCAGCCTTGCACAACCAGATACCAGTGGTTGGTGTTTTGGTATTTTGCACTAAACATTTTTAAAAATTCAGAACTCTGGCGCTACTGATTCAATTTAATTTTGTTTTCATGCCATTAAATTAAGTAAAATTCACTTTTTTTCTAAAGTGGATTTGGATTTTCTTGTGTTGTAATCTCATCCTAATACTGTTTGTGTGCTGTGAAAATACTTTACACATTGTCTCTAAATTAAGCCAGATTACTTTTGTGCCAAGCAACCAGAGGGCTAGGCACAAGTTAATTTAAGCACAGGTTAACTTAATGGCTTTTGTGATTCACCCTGACAAGGATTGTGGCTGTTGCATGAGTGGGGCTTCCAACT
Source organism: Pleurodeles waltl (assembly GCF_031143425.1). NCBI lineage: Eukaryota > Metazoa > Chordata > Amphibia > Caudata > Salamandridae > Pleurodeles > Pleurodeles waltl. Next base: position 302,074,490 of record NC_090447.1, read on the forward strand.
CCTCAACGAATAACCCAGCTTCTTATATTATCTATTGACTTATGTATTCTGGTACATCTGTATGAGGTATTTTGTTAGACATGGCATCCTTTGTGTGGTTTCCCCTGACGTTTTGGCTTCAGACCTCCTGTTTTGCTGTTCTCATTTTGGCTTGCTTTAAGACCTTTATCACTTTACCACTTCTAACCAGTGCAAAAGTGCATGTGCTGTTAAGACATGGTAACATTGGATTATTCACAATTGGCATATACAATTTTCTTTATAAGTCCCTAGTAAATTGCACTACCTGTGCCTGGGGTCTATAAATTAAATGTTACTAGTAGGCTTTCAGCAATGATTATGCCACCCACTTCAGTAGCACTTCAGACATGCCTCATGCCTACCACTGAAGAGCGTGTGAGTGCAGTTTTTCATTGCCATGTTGACCTGGCAAGTTAACCCTCTTGCCAGGCTCAAACCACCCTTTTTATACATATCATGCACCCCTAAGGTAGGCCCTGGATGGTCCATGGGCAGGGTGCAAAGTATTTAAAAAATAGGATATGTCTTGTTAAGTTTTACATGTCGTAGTAGTGAAAAACTCTTAAATGTGTTTTTCACTGCTGCAGGGCTTATCTCTCCCTTAGCATAACATTGGGATTATCTTATTACATTTTATAAATGTAATTTCCAATTGGGAAGGGATGGGACCCCTGTTTTTGGCGTCTCTGGAATCGCAATTTAAAATCACAACTTTTGGTGAAGTCATATTTTAAATTGTAATTCTGAAAAAAAAACACACTTAGAAAGTTGGAAATGTCTTATTTCAACCATTTGGTGCCTTCTGCCTGTCTCTGAATACATCCCTGAGGGAGGGGGCACCTGGGCTTTGTGCATTCCCTCTAGACAGCCACAAACAGAGGGAGTGACTGATGGGCCATACACAGCCTGATGGGCCATCCTGGGCAGAATGGGAGTGGTGAGCTGACACTTTCACCTTGTAATGTGTCTGGAGCCATGGCAGAAAGAGCAGGGACTCTGTGCACTTCAAAGGCCTCTCTTTGAATTCTCCCCAACTTCAAAGGCACAACTCAGCATAAGTACTGGACCTCAGACACCACAAACTAAGTACACTTCTGGACCTGTGGACAATTTGCTGGGAGGAAGGACTGCTGTACTGCTGCAAAGACTGCCAATCTGCTGGAATGCTGGACCCCAGTGCGGATTGATCTTGGCACACTGCCCCTGGCTCATAACCTTCAGAACTGCCACACCTCGGACCCGCCTCAGTGCCGCTGCTGTGTTGAGAAAATGGACACATCTTCGATACTGCATGGGAAGGATCAATGCATTGCCTTCGGTGTGGGGATCAACACCAATGCATTGCTTCAGCCTGCTCTCCGCATCTTCAACATCTACACAACCAGGATTAAGGTACTTTAGTTCAGCAGGCCTCACTTAGTCCTTATAGCCAGCCCGCGCTCCACGTGGTCGGCGTGACTTTGTCACAGTCCAGCGCAACCAGGTATACCTGTTTGGTGCTTCTTGCTTCAAAGGACTATTTTGCAATTTAATCTTTAAAAGTTCATAACTTAAGTTCTACTTATTGTTTTTTTGTTTGTTTTGGTCTTGTTTCATTTATTATCTTAAGTTCTATTCTTCTAACCATATGTGGTGTATTTTAGTGCAGTGTTTTCGCTGTTTTACTGTTTGAAGTGTTGCACAAATACTTAACACAATGTCTTCTAAGTGAAGCGTGACTGCTCTATGCCAAGTTACCAGAGTGCTAGCACAGGTTAATTTAAAATGTGTTTGTGACTTACCCGAACTAGAACTGTCGTTCCTGCTTGCTTACCTGTTCCAACCAGAAACCCAGTTTCTAGCAAATTTCTAGTTGGCAAATCTAGCCAAAAGGCAGCAGAGGATAGGATGAACGTATTCTGACTTCATATGTACTTTTATGAACTAATATTAAAGTTTATGAAGGAATACTAGCCTAAAGTTGGACCAAAAAGTTCATGGAACTGGCTACTGAGTGGTTTACCACCATAAATCGCAGGTGAGAAGTAGCAGTGAAAACGTTGATAAACAAAAATAAGTATATGCAAGGGGAGTTGTTCTTGCCAGGCTATTTAACCACATTGTTAACTATATATCGTAGATTGTTTATTGTTCAGTTATTTTAAACCATTGCAAGAAATGCCTCCAAAACAATCCAGGTACAGTTACAAACAATTAAGCTTAATTTGCAATTCCTAAAATGAGACGCTTAAATGATGGCTGCCTAAGGCAATTAGTATGCATATTATTTGACTTTCTAAAGGATTATTGGTTTGGTACCCGAATATCTACTATGAATATTGTCTAGCTTAAATATTGTGTTGTAAATATTGTTTACATATTTATCAGCCATTTTCAGTTAACAACAGAAATTCTACACCCAAAGAGTCAATACATATTTTAGAGTTATTTACAGAAAATATTCATCCAAAAGGATAATAAATATGTTTGTAAACATTATTTACGACATTTTTCAAGACATGATATTCACGTGAGATGATACTCTGGCTATGATATTATAACGCACACTAAGTACTGTCTTAAAACCAAATTCAGCAGCTTTGTTAGCGGTTCTGAGAGTATTTTGGAATTATAATGGGCTGAGGGAAACTGACATGGTTCTACCAGAATGGAACAATGTATATTTATGAGCTATATCACATAACGCGGGCACTGTAAGTGCTAGTTTTAGAAAACTCTGTGCCACAGAGCTGGATTAATTATAATGTATCCCTTTATCAATGGTAAACAATTGTCTGTCAATGAACATATGAAGGGCATATTGAGCTAGGCTGGAAATGTAGCAGAATTTGCAGAAATAGTTAAAGTAAACAACAAAACGGAGTATAATAACATAATTCAAGGAAAAATAGCACAACTAACATATAACAGGGCACGCTACAACACACATTAAAAACTGAACTTAACACAACAACCACAGTACAACACAACCAGAACACAATACATTGATGTAACACAATAATACAACACAAAAAAATCACAATGCACTACCAGCACAAAAAAGTGCAATACCATAAATATTTACGATAATTCTTGCGACAAAAATTATGAAGTCTACAGTTCTGTTTTTCAGAATACTGAGATAAAAGTTGCTTTAACAAAGCACTATGGCCCATATTTATACGTTTTGTGCCGCATTTGAGCTATTTTTTGACGCAAAAACGGAGCAAAAAGTATAAATATGGGCCTAACTTGCTTATCGCTAAATGCATTTAACAACTGGCAAAAATGTTTTGTGATCCAGTCTTATGTGTCTCATGTCTTTGGCAAAGCACCCCCATTCAGCATCTGTAAGACTGCACATGGTGAGGCTTCCATACTCCAATAGGAAGCATTCCAAATCTAAATAGAAGAATATCTTTCCTTAAACTAACATTAATGATACTTAAAGAAGAGTTCTATCTAACCATCTTTTGCCCTGGTTCTTCAGTCACCCAAAACACAAATAAGCTCGAATTTCTTAATGATATGATTAAGGAATAGCAGAGTTTTTTGTTCACATCATACCAAATTGGATACAGGAGAGAGCAATAACTGATCATTTAGAGGAAACATATATTTAGGTAAAAAAGCGTTTGAAAAGAGGGTCATTTTTAGGAAGCCAGATTTCAAATTTTTAGTGCTTGAGAGACATCCTTGTTCACTTTGAAAAGTACAAGCTTCATATTGAATCATATAGGATCATTAAATCTGACTGAACATTGCGATGATACCGTACAATACACGTGGTAATAATTTAGCTTGCAGTAATCTGAACACTAGAAATATTGATGGCCCATTTAGAGTTTTGTATAGCTATACTTTATTAAATGTAATATTGTTTGCCGTACTTTAGATTGGCACAATGCAGTTCTCAATCGAGAGAAAAGGAAATAGTGATACACAAAAATCTGTATCCCTTGCAACATGTAATTAACGGGGCTTTATTTAGAGGTTAGTGGAGAGGCTAATCCACTACAAAAATGCTTGAGCCTTGGTGCACCTGTCCCATTTAGGCCCATATTTATACTTTTTGACGCTAAACTGCGCTAACGCAGTTTAGCGTCAAAAAATTTAGCGCCGTCTAACGCCATTCCGAAGCGCCATGCGGGCGCCGTATTTATGGAATGGCGTTAGCCGGCGCAAGCAGACCGGCGCTGCCTGGTGTGCGTGGAAAAAAACCACGTAGACCAGGCAGCGCCGGCGTAGGGGGAAAATGGCGCTAGGGCGTCTTAAAATGGCGCAAGTCGGGTTGACGCTAAAAAATCGTCTTAACCCGATTTGCGCCATTTTTTCGACGCCCAGACGCCATTTAAATGACTCCTGTCTTAGTAAAGACAGGAGTCATGCCCCCTTGCCCAATGGCCATGCCCAGGGGACTTATGTCCCCTGGGCATGGTCATTGGGCATAGTGGCATGTAGGGGGGCACAAATAAGGCCCCCCTATGCCACCCAAAAAAAATTGAAAAATATAAAAAATTATACTTACGTGAATTTACCTGAATGTCCCTGGGGTGGGTCCCTCCATCCTTGGGTGTCCTCCTGGGGTGGGCAGGGGTGGCAGGGGGGGTCCCTGGGGGCAGGGGAGGGCACCTGTGGGCTCATTTTGAGCCCACAGGCCCCTTAACGCCTACCCTGACCCAGACGTTAAAAAGTGGCGCAAATGCGGGGTTTTTTGACCCGCCACCTCCCGGGCGTGATTTTTGCCCGGGAGTATAAATACGACGCATTTGCGTCGCCGTCATTTTTTTAGACGGGAACGCCTTCCTTGCATCTCATTAACGCAAGGAAGGCGTTCACGCTAAAAAATGACGCTCTTTGCCCATACTTTGGCGCTAGACGCGTCTAACGGCAAAGTATAAATATGGCGTTAGTTTTGCGCCGAATTTGCGTCGAAAAAAACGACGCTAATTCGGCGCAAACGGAGTATAAATACGGGCCTTAGAGTCTATCGGTCATTTTTTTATGCTTGAAGAGCCTCGAGTGGCTCTCCCATTGAAAACCTTAGACAGATGGCAACACAATCATAGGGTCAAAAGTATGAAAGCCTTTTCCAGCTCCCAAATGGCTGGTTTGGCTGTTTGCACCCAGGAAAAGGCTTTTCCCATGTAAAAATCCTATTCTGCACGTCTGTAACCTGTTACCGACTTGCAGAATAGGCTTGAGAGGAGCTATTAGGAAGGAGCATGCCAAGGAAGTCTCTTCCTCATAGTGAGTCTCAGGGGCAGGTAAGATTGTTTTGTGACCGTGAATGCTGTCACAAAACAATCATAGTTACCACCAACTTCCAGTTGGTGGTAACCCATTCGCAAACGCAACGGGTCCCAACAGAACCCCTTCTTCTTTGTGAATGGAAGCAAAAATATTTTTTCAGAGCAGGTAGTGGTCCCACTGTATACTCTGAAAAAATGAAAAGAACACTTTTCATTTTTTAATGTTTGAAATGCATTCTATTTTCCTTTAACCACTTGGGTGCCTCAGACGAGGTGTTCTCACCCTCGGCCACAGTTTCCTTTCCTTTGATGTCTCTCTGAGCCTTTCTGCAGTCCGACCGTGAAGCAATCGAGCTGCAGAAATGCTCACTAGACGACAGAGAGGATTTTTTATTTTATTTTTTATAAGTGATAAAGCGGAGCTACCCCTTGTCAAGGGTTGCTTCTTTGGGGGGCATTTTTTTTTTTAAGGCCTTTTCTGCCACTCCGGGAGCAGATTGGCCTATTGTTATTAGGCCGATTTGCCCCTGGGGTGGGATAGAAACCTCTAGACACCAGGGATCATTTTTTTATTATTTATTTCATTTTTGACATGTGGAGAGCTACACCCTTTGGCAACGGTGCACCCCTGAGGAGCAAATTGTCTTTAGGCCATTTCTGTCCCCCTTGAGGGCGGATTGGATTATTTTTATTAGGCCAATCAGCCTCCAAGTGGGACAGAAACCACTAGACACCAGGGATTTCTTTAGGTCAATTTCACGCAAGGGGAGCATCCCCTTAGGTAATGGTCACTCCCCTGGGGGGGGATTTATTTTAGGTTATTTCTGTCCCCCTTGGTGGCAGATCAGCCTATTTTTCTGAGGCCAATCTGCCCCCAAGGGGGCAGAAACCACTAGACACCAGGGATATATTTTTGCAACAATTTCACACAAGGGGAGCGTTCCCTTAGGGAAGGGTCGCTCCCCTGTGGGGGCAAATTTATTTTAGGCCACTTCTGCCACCCCCTTGTGGACAGATCAGCCTATTTTTATTAGACTCATCTTCCCCCAAGGGGGGCAGAAATCACTAGGCACCAGAGATTTTTTATTTTTTTATTTTTTTACAGATGGGAAGCGACCCCCTTAAGAAAGGATCACTCCCCTTTGGGCAAATTCATTTTGGGCCATTTCTGCCCCTACTGGGGGCAGATCAGCCTATTTCTATTAGGCCCATTTGCCCCTGGGGGTCAGAAACCACTAAGGCACCAGGAATTGGTGTGTGTGTGTTTTATTTGGGGGGGGCAACCCCTTGGGCAAGGGTCCCTCCCAATGGGGGCACATTACTGTTGGCCATTTCTGCCCCCCTTATTTTTGTAAGGCCCATCTGCCCCCAAGGGGGGCAGAAAGCCCACCAGAGACCAGGGAAGATTTTTTTTTTTTTAAAGACGGTGGGGGTATGGCCATACCACCACCCCAAATAAATGGGTACAACATTGTTCTGCCCTCCGGTGGGCAGATGGGGAAATTACCCCTGATCCATTCCCCGTGGGGGCAAAAAGCCTACTAGTTGCCAGGAAATTAAAAAAAAAAAAAAAACTAGTGGGGTGGTGGCTACCAACCAGTATCGGCATGATTATGCCCCCAACCCAAATGAAGGGGTAACAGTCTTTCAGCTCTCCCCATCACACTAAAAAATCTAATCATAATGCATGCAAGAGACATTTGCTTATTTTGGGTTTTGGTTTTACATTTGGGCCATGAGAGCTTGTCTAACTCTAAAAATCGCCCCATTTGGAATGGTGAGAGCTGCACTTTTTGGACTTTGGGACGCTGCCCTGTAGAAAAATCTACAAGACCTAGACACATCTGCAACAAAACATCTGGGTGAGTTCAGAGTGGTGTGCTTCACATGCACCCTGCACCATTTTCTTAACCACAATGTCCTGCAATCCTCCACATTTGCTTTAAATCACAAATTTTTCCCACATTTTTGTGATGGAACATTCCGGAATCTGCAGGAATCCACAAAATTCCTACCATTGTTGCATCTAAACCACTGATAAAAAATTGCCCCACTTGTAAGCCTGAAAAAGTTTTTTTTCAAACTGCCCTTTTGGACCCGCTTTGGTTCCTCCTCGTTTTTGTCTCTTCCCTGCCACAGGCACTTGGCCCACAAACACAAGTGAGGTATAATTTTTAGCAGGAGACTGAGGGGAACGTTGGGTGTTAGAAAATGTGAGCTAGTCCGGTGATCCCACACAGAAATGAGCGAAAAATGTGATTTTTTAAGGTACATTTGAGATCTGCTGAGGATTCTGGGTAAGAAAACACTGGGATATTCACGCAAGTCACCCCTTCCTGGACTCCCTCGGGTGTCTAGTTATCAGAAATGATTGGGTTTGGTAGGTTTCCCTAGAAGGCTGCTGGGCCAAGGACCAAAAACGCAGGTGCCCCCTCAGCAAAAATAGGTAGTTTTATATTTGATAATTTTGATGTGATAACATAGTGTTTTGGGGGCATTTCCTGTCACGAACACTAGGTCTATCCACTCAAGTGAGGTACCATTTATATTGGGAGACCAGGGGGAATGCTGGGTAGATGGAAGTTTGTAGCTCCCCTCAGATTGCAGCACCACAATGAGAGGAAAAAGTGTTTTTTGCCAAATTTAGAGGTTTGCTAAGGATTCTTGGTAACAAAACCTGGCGAGAGCAACACATGTTACCCCATCCTGGATTCCTCTAGGTGTCTAGTTTTAAGAAATGTCCAGGTTTGCTAGGTTTTCCTAGGTGCCGGGTGAGCTAGAGGCCAAAATCCACAGCTAAGCGCTTTGCAGATATCAGGTCAGTTTTCTTCGGGAAAATGTGATGTGTCCACGTTGCATTTTGGGGCATTTCCTATCAGGGGCACTAGGCCTACCCACACAAGTGAGGTACCATTTTTATTGGGAGACTTGAAGGAATGGTGGGTGGAAAAAGATTTGTTGCCCCGCTCAGATTCCAGAACTTTCTATCACCGAAATGTGAGCAAAAAGTGTTTTTTTGCCAAATTTTGAGGTTTGCAAAGGATTCTGGGTAACAGAACTTGGTGAGAGTCCCACAAGTCAACACATCCTGGATTCCCCTAGGTGGATAGTTTTTGAAAATGCACAGGATCTGTAGGTTGCTTTAGGTGCCGGCTGAGCTAGAGGCCAAAATCCATGTGATGTGTCCATGTTGCATTTTCTGTCAGGGCATTAGGCCTACCCATGCAAGTGAGGTACCATTTTTATCGGGAGACTTAGGGGAACACAAAATAGCAGAACAAGTGTTATTGCCCCTTGTCTTTCTCTACATTTTTCCCTCCCAAATATAAGACAGTGTGTATAAAGACATGCCATGTAATTCACATGCTAGTATGGAGAACCTGGAATTCAGAAATGTGCAATTAACCACTGCTTCTTAACACCTTATCTTGTGCTCATTTTGGAAATACAAAGATTTCCTTGATACCTATTTTTCACTCTTTATATTTCACCAAATGAATTGCTGTATACCTGGTAAACAATGAAAACCCTTTGCAAGGTGAACCTGATTTATTGGCTCTGGGTACCTAGGGTTCTTGATGAACCTACAAGCCCTATATATCCCCACAACCAGAAGTGTCCAGCAGATGTGAGAGTATATTGCTTTTGAAAATCTGACATCGCAGGAAAAAGTTACAGAGTAAAACATGGGAGAAATGAGTGTTTTTTTTACCTCAATTTCAATTTTTCTTTTATTTCAGCTGTTATTTTCTGTAGGAAAACCTTGAAGGATCTACACAAATGACCACTTGCTAAATTCAGAATGTTGTCTACTTTTCAGAACTGTTTAGTTGTCTGTGATCCAGCATTGGTTTCACACCTATTTCTGTCACTTACTGGAAGGAGGCTGAAAGCACAAAAAATAGTAAAAATGGGGCATGTCCCAGGAAAATGTCAAAATTCTGGTGAAAAATGTGGTTTCCTGATACAGGTCTGCCTGTTTCTGAAAGATGGGAAGATTGTGATTTTAGCACTACAAAACACTTTGTTGATGCCATTTTAGGGGGAAAAAACCACAAGTGTTCTCCTGCAGCCCTTCTTCCAATTTTATTTAAAAAAAAAAAAAAATGCGGTATTTTGGCTAATTTGTTGGGGTTCTCCAGGGGAACCAACAAACTCTGGGTATCTCCAGAATCCCTAGGATGTTGGAAAAAAAGGACGCTAATTTGGCGTGGGTAACTTATGTGGACACAAAGTTATGAGGGCCTAAGCGCAAACTGCTCCAAATAGCTAATAATTGTCCTGCCACCTGAGGGGTGAAATGCCTGGCAGTGAAGGGGTTAAGGAAAAGTCACTACATTTGAAAAGAAAACAACTTTATTTAAAAAGCAGTCACTGACATGGTGGCATGCTGTCCCTGGCCGTCCATCATCCATGTGAGTGCGACCATTCCCAATGGGGTCACAAATTGCGACCTACCTTATGAATATTGATGAGGTAGGTATTTGCGACTCCATTGGGAATCTCTCAATGTGTCTGAGACACATTTGTACATTTCATTTTACAAGTCTCCAATTGTGACTCGCAAAATGTAACAATTAAAGACTTGCAAAATGAAATGGTCAGACATCTGCCACTGAGTCCATCCAACATGGAAGTCAATTAGGGGTAGCCAGTGCTCACAGCTTTGTTATGCCTGGTGCTGTCAGTGCGACCCCTGGCCTCCTCGGCTTCAGAACCAGCTCTAACAGTGAAGGGAAATATGATTAGGAGATCTGTGTTCACCTTTTACAGAGACCACACTGCCCATCCTTGTGGATCTCTCAACACCAAGGCACAATAGTGCAACAGTAACTTTCTGACCTGGAGGAAGCTGTATGATATTGAAAAAAAAAAAATTCTCAGCTTAAACCCCAGCCACGTCTTGGTATTTCATGTGAAGAGGTGAAACTATGGCCCATATTTATACATTTTTTGCGCCACATTTGAATAATTTTTTGACGGAAAAGCAGCGCAAACTTACAAAATACAATTATATTTTGCAACTTTCCACCACTTTTGCATCAAAAAATGATGCAAAAGAATCTCTAAAAAAAGTATAAATATGGGCCTAGGTGTTTTCTTGACACCGGTTAGGTGAAATGTAAGGGACTCTGTGTTATATTATAACTTTTCTGATTTGAAAGGCACAAACATTCTAAGCCTGCCTGCAGCTAACTCCCGAAGTAAATGTATGAGAGGACAACATTCCCCCTCTTTCTGCTCTGGTGAGAAAGGTAAGTAATGCAGGGTACAGGTGTAAGGAATATGTTTAAGGAATGGCAGAAAGAAAAAATTGTTTATTAGATGAAAATCATGATATATTGTGATTGATTTAATTTTTATGTAGGTTGGCATAAATCTGTTTCAAATGGAAGTGCTTTACAGACTAGAATGCAATCCTCATTTCTGATTCCAGACTATAAATGAGTGCCACTGCGAAAGTATAAAGGGCCAGATGTATCTTTTTTTACAATAGCAATTACATAATTGCCAGTTTTAGTGAATCGCAATTAAGTTATCGCTATTGGAATGTATGAAACTCCATCATGAATGGCTACAATCACAGGGTGGTGGTCTGCTGGGCTCAGCAGACCACTATGGGGGTCATTCCGAAGACGGCGGTCAAGGACCGCCGGGGCCGGGGTTGGCGGGAGCACCGCCAACAGGCTGGCGGTGCCCCGCAGGGCATTCTGACCACGGCGGTTTGGCCGCGGTCAGAACAGGAAAACCGGCGGTGTCCCGCCGGTTTTCCTATGCCCTGAGGAATCCCCCATGGCGGCGCAGCTTGCTGTGCCGCCATGGGGTGTTCCGACCCCCTCACCGCCATCCTGTTCCTGGTGGTTCTGACCGCCAGGAACAGGATGGCGGTGAGGGGTGTCGTGGGGCCCCTGGGGGCCCCTGCAGTGCCCATGCCAATGGCATGGGCACTGCAGGGGCCCCCGTAAGCGGGCCCCACATAGAATTTCAGTGTCTGCATTGCAGACACTGAAATTCGCGATGGGTGCAACTGCACCCGTCGCACCCTTCCCACTACGCCGGCTCCATTCGGAGCCGGCGTCCTCGTGGGAAGGGGTTTCCCGCTGGGCTGGCGGGCGGCCTTCTGGCGGTCGCCCGCCAGCCCAGCGGGAAACACAGAATGGCCGCCGCGGTCTATTGACCGCGGTGCGGTCATTCGGTGGTTCACGCCAGGCGGGCGGCTCCCGCCGCCCGCCGGGGTCTGAATGACCCCCTATGTCTGGGATCACTTTTCAATAAAGCAATCTTTTTTTTTTAAATGCAGCCCATTTTCCTTAAACAAAAACGGGATGCATTTAAAAATGAAAAATTTAAAGTTTACTTTTCATTTTTTAAGAGTAGGCAGTGGTCCATGGGACCACTGTCTGCTCTTAAAAAAACGTTTTTGCATGCATTCACAAAGGGGGACCCCTTCACCTTTGCGAATAGGTTACCACCTACTTGAAGTAGGTGGTAACTGAGATTGTTTTGCGACCTCATTCACGGTCACAAAACAATCATACATACCTTTGCGATTCGGTATTAGGAAGGGACCCCCTTGACACGCCCCTTCCTAATACCAAATCGGTCTGTAGTCGCAAATCCAAACGCATTTTTGTGATTGCAAAAATGTTTGATGCATCTGCCCTAAAGTATCCCCAGAAAGTTTGTTTATCTATCAGTGATGGAATAACATGGCTTAATGCAGGTCGGGAGTAAGACGCATAGGCTAACCATTTGACTCCAAATCACAAAGACATAACTTTTCTGCGGTTGGATTCTCCTTTCACAATGTCATCATTTACAAGAGTAGTTGTAAAATAGGACCAATCAAACTGTACCAATGCTACATGCCACTGGAAAGCATTATAGTGATAAACAAACACTTAGAAATAGCAGTCCTCATGACAAGGAACCGTATTTTATCCTTAAGGGTGAATTAGTAGTGTTGTGTGTTGAAGTGCGCTGTTGCTACTGTGTGAGTCCCAATACTACATCTGTAGGTCAATGTCTGTATACATTGTCCCAGCTGTGTGGATCCATGTAAGGCCTCTTAATCATTTCGTGAGGCAGCCAATGTAACCCGGACGTTATATGGTTAAATATTTTTTAGTGCTTGTGTCCCAGTGCTTTGTGTATTTAAGGTGTAGTCTAGGGAGAGATGAAAGTCAGCAAATCTGAGTCAGTAAAACAAAAATACATAACACTCACTAAACGTTATTGTCCACTTAGGGCTACATAAAAGAGCATTTTACCCTGTAGAAGAGCAAAAATAAACATAGGCACTTAAGCACAAGGTCCCATTGCCTTCTACGACCTAAAACAGTTTAATAGCACTTACACAGTAAGGCAGTAGAGTTCTGAACAACATGGGCATCGATGCACAACGTGAGTCCCCCCCTAGGTAACACATGGGTGGTTACTAAACTAGGTTTTATCTGCTTTAGTGGTTTTCTTGCTATTTTTATTCTATTAATCTAGTAGTTATTGTATTGTAGTAATATTACTTCCTGCGATGCCCTTAGAATCTGCCGGTGATGTAATGCGGTAAGTAGACAGGGTGTATGATGAAGCTTTTTCTACCATTTCTTTTTTAGCAATTAGACATCTATTTCGTCAAACTTGTTAAGGGTGGACATTTGAAGATGCCTCTTTCCCTTTTTGGAGCCGCCAGAAAAATTCTGTCAGTACTGAAAAGGGAAAACCTGAATATGACGTTACACTCAAGGAGAAAACTCCCAGTGCTTTAGAGTCATTCATTTTTGTTTTGTTTTTAAACAAACTCCTGCTTTGGGACTTTGTTTTTGGAAAGCCTAAAACTTTTCTGAGCAGTCACATTAAAAACTGTGGCTACTTAGCAAAGCTACAGTGTCTTCAAAGGCGTCACTGAGATGATGGCTCCCTTAAAGGCACAGATATCTCTGCTATTCAGGTGGAGATCTCTAAATACGACAGACTGTAGTCCAGCAGGCGAGTGGAGTACATCCCAGAGTATGGCCTGCTAATGTCTAAATAAGACCCTAAGTTATTAAAAAAGTATCAACATGATGTTTTTTTACATATATTAGTTTGGTTCTTAATTTATATTTATTTTCTTCTTAACTGTATACATTGAAATAGGTTAATAAACAATGCAAGACCAACGATGTTTGATCAATAAGCACTTTATCGCTGGCATGATTGAGGCACTTTATTGGAACCCAACTTGAAGGGCATAAATGAACATTAATTAATACCTCATGCAACTCTTCTGTGCAAAAACTAAACAAGAAGTAAGCCAATATGCACCCCTCTGTCAAATAATGATGCATTGACTAGGGCACAAGCAAAAACCAGGGGTGCAGGAGGAGCACAGTAGAAATGGGCACTCACTCCCCAGAGAGGTAACTGTAGTGTTTCTTCACATGGAACGCTATACCAAATACCAATTTACCACACAAGGATAAAAGCGCTATATTGACTGTAAGATGCATTGCAATGACATCCATGGACCTATACACGTGGGTTAGGGGGCGTTACAGTTAAAGCTGTGTGGTATTATTTTGTTCATCATGATCTGCCTATGTACTACCTAAGGGGACCTCTTGATGGAGAGGCACTTTTATGCACAACCATTATTGACAAGTATTTTGAGATTACTTCAGGAGGTTAGGAGGCTTGCCTGGTTTGTGGAGGGTACCTTAGGTACTTACACCTTATACCAGGTCCAGTTATCCCTTATAAGTGAAATGTAGGCAGTGTTCTAGCAGCTTAGGCTGTCTAGAGGTAGCTGTAGCAGAGCAGCTTAGGCTGAACTAGGAGACATGCAACGCTCCTTCAATACCACTGTAGTTACACAGTACTTATATACAATGAAAAACAATACTAATTGTTACCAAAAATAAAAGTACTTTATTTTAGTGACACAAGGCCAAAAATATCTTAGAGGCAATAGTCCTTCTGGAGGTAAGTATTATACACAATATATACCCTAGTAACCAAAATCAGGTAAGTAAATAGTCATAAAATAGTGCAAACAGTAGAAAATACAATATATTGCAAAGGGCCTAGGGGCAACACAAACCATACACTAAAATAGTGGAGGCGAAGGTTGAATTCCCCCCTATGCAAGTGTAGTGTGTAGAGGGGCGCAGGGAGTGTAGAAAAACACTCAAGGTAAGTAAAGTATCCCACCCCAGAGTCCAGGAAAGCCCAGGTGTAAAGTACAGCAAGATTCCTCAGGACACACTACAAGTTATGATAAAGGATTTTGGGAGAACCAAGCAAGACTGTGAGCAACAAACAGTGGATTCCTGGACCTGAAGACCTGTGTTTAACCGGGTCACGGGGACCCTGGTTACAAATATCGACCCTGGGCCGGGCATCCAATACCCCGGGGGCGCCAACGGGAGAGAGGAAACGGAAAAGCCCTGGGTTACAGAGAAAATAAAGGAAGGACTAACGGTGCAGTCGGGCGCAGAAGAAAAGGCGCAGGACGAAGGCGGACAGGAGAGTAAGGAAGAGCGACCGGACCCGAAGATTAAAGGAGGAACCCCAGGAACTGGCGACCTGACCTGTAACCAAGGCACAGGTACGCCAGCAGTGGAGCAGCGTTTGGAAGCAACTTCCCACCATGTCCCTGGAGGGACGTGGCTATTGCAGGTACGTGCCTGCTTCTTGAGCCCCATAACTTATTTTTCGGCCGGGAGGGGAAGGCGGGTGGTGTGGGACCAGCGCTGGGAAGAGATAACAAAATAAACTCAGCGCCAACGATCTACTGAATCATTTTTTTTTGTCTGTGTGTACCACCTAGAATTATTCATGCTTATATTCACAGACTATAGAAAATGATTTTTTCTGGTTATCACTCATTTTCCTTAGTTTCTTGTTACTTATTTCCACTACCCCGCACAAAGTGAGTGCTGTGAGTATAACAGCCTCACATATAAAACCAAGAAGGAAATCTTTGAGTATACCAGGTGGCAACCCCCGCACCCTGGTGAGATTTTGGGCACCTGTTATGTTTCTTTTTCCTCCCAGGCCCAACACCTACCAAGCTGCACTTTCCCTTCCAACCCTTACCAAAAAAACAAAAACAAAGCAAACCACTTACCTTTCTTCATTTTTTTTTTTAATCGCCATCTCATTGCTATTCCTTTCGGATGTCGGCGAGCCTCCAGCCAAAGAAGAAGACTCCTAAAAAGAAACAAAGAAAGAAATTAAAGACAGAGGGAACATAAGAAAGGAAAAGGCACCGAAGAACAGAAGAACCCAAAGAAAGAAAGCCAAAGCGAAGAGAACACAGATTGTGCAGGACTCTTAAGATGCTAGAGACCTAGATACATATAAAATAAAAAATGTTACTACCAAAAGAGTATTGGGTCTCCAAAAGAGTTATTCTTACCTTTCCTTCAGTAATGCTATACCCTAGCCTCTACACTGTGGAGAGAGGATACCAAGTCCAGAAGTCGAAGAAGAGTCCAGGAAGGACAGGTGTCCCTGTCCTCCTAGAAGAAGGTGCAAAAGTGGATTCTCCGGTCAGAAGAAAAATACAGAAGAGCACCAAAGAAGATGGCTGTGGGTTCCTGCTTAGTGCAAGTGATGTCCCACATTGAGCTGTTGGATGCAGGCTGCGTCACTGGATTCCACCAACAGGCCTTTGTTCAAGCAAAGTACACAGTTCGCAAAAAAAGGAGCTGCCTGGACCTAGGAGGGGCCTGGGGGTCTCTACTTGGACTGAGTAGACAGAGGGGGCTGTCAGCACCTCAGAGAGCCCTCAGAAGGCCAGGCAGCACCCACAGGAGTCCCAGACCACGGGGACAAAGAAGATGCAAAGTGCGGTTGTTGCAGCACTACACTGGAAGGTCCCACGCTGCTAGAGAACAACTCAGGGAGCTGTGCATGGCAGGATGGAGTGCAGGGGAACTGGGCTATGCTGTGCAGGAAGGATTCTTGGAAGAAGTACACAGAAGCCCAAGGAGATGTATAAGACGCAGTGCACAGGAATACTGTCGCAGCATGGGAAGGCAAGCTCTTACCTCCACCAAATTTGGACAGCTGGACTTTTGGACAGTCTGGTTCACTTTGGTCCACCACCTGTGTTCCAGGGAGCATGTTCATCATCAGGAGAGGAGTCCCAGAGTACTGATTGTCATTGCAGAAGGGTGCCTGCAGAAGCAGGGAAGAGGCTCTGTCCCTCCACTGGAGATTCCTTTGGTTCTTCTGGTGCAGGGTGAAGACAGGCAGTCCTCAGACTGTGCACACCTTGGAAACTGTTACAAAAGATGGCTGGAGCTGAAGTTGCAGGTCACAGGAGTCATCCTGGATACTTTGTTGCAGTTACAGCGGTTCCTGGAGCAGTCTGCGGTTGATCTGACGGTCAGAAGCTGAAGCAGAGTATGCAGAGGAATCCTGGAAGAATCTTGAAAACCAAATCAGAGGAAACACCCAGAGGAGAGACCCTAAATAGCCCTGAGATTTGGTTTGGCTACCTACCCAGTTATGCACCTATCAGGAGGGGTTTCTTATGTCACCTGCTAGCACTGGCTGCTCAGAGGTCTCCATAGGGGTCCCTACATATTGGAATCCAAGATTGCTAATGATAGGGACAATCTGTAGGAGCTCTGGGCAACACCCGTGGTGTGGTGATGGATAGGGTCACTCCCCTTTCCTTTGCCGAGTTTCAAGCTAGAGCAGGGACTGGGGGTCCCTGAACCGGTGTAGACTGTATTATGCAAGGAGGGCACAGTTTATGCCTTTCAAAGCATTTCCAGAGGCTCTGGGAGGCTACCCCTCCCATTTCTGTAACACCTATTCCCAATAGGAGAGGGTGTAACACCCCTCTCCTAAAGGAAATGCATTGTTCTGCCTTCCTAGGATTGAACTGCACAATCCCCAGTAGGGCAGAAACCTGTCTGTGAGGTGGCAGCAGCTGGGGCTGCAGTGGAAACCTCAGAAAGCTGGTTTGGCAGTACTGGGGGTCCAGGGTGTATGGGATTGGCCCCTCAATACCAGATTTGGATTGGGTGGACAATTCCATGATATTAGACACCTTACAAGGCCATATTCGGAGTTATCATTGTGAAGCTACATATATGTATTGGCATTTATGTAGTGCACGCTTATAATGGCATCCCCACACTCACGAAGTCCAGGGAATTGGCCCTGGACAACATGGGGGCATTTTTGCTAGTTCAAGGGTGCCCTCACACACAGTACCTTTGCACCTAACCTTCAGTAAATGAATGTTAGACACATAGGTGACTTATAAGTTACCTTAGCGCAGTGAAAATGGCTGTGAAATAGTGTGTGCACCATTTCACACAGGCTGACGTGGCAGTCCTGATGAAAAGTTTGTATGAGCTCCTTATGGGTGGCAAAATAAGTCCTGCAGCCCATGAGGATCTACTGGAACCTCAATGCCCTGGGTTCCTAGGTACCATATACTAGGGACTTATAAGGAGGCCCAGTGTGCCAATCAGAATTGGAACATGGAGTCACTAAAGTGTAGTGACAAATTTGGTAAGTAGAGCGAGGATAAGCACTGGAGGTCTGGTTAGCAGAACTTCAGTGACACAGTTAAGCATACTGACAACACACATAGGCAAACTATGAGCACTGGGTTCCAGGCTAGCAGGATCCCATTGAGACAGGCAAAACACACTGACGAATAGTGTTTTAACTATGAGCACTGGGGTCTTGGCTAGCAGCATCCTAGTGAGACAGTAAAAACACACTGACAAACACTCGCAAACAGGCCAAAAATGGGGGTAACCATGCTAGAAAGAGGCTACTTTCTCACACTCCCATATTGATGGACTTACAACAATGGATACACAATCCCCAAACATTGTACAAAAGGGAGTTGTGAACAACAGAGATTGAACTGTATTCCCTTCTTCTGATATGGAGTCCTCCAATGGTGTACAAGTTTTGGTTGTGATACTTGTATCTAATGTAAAAGCAAGAAAGAAATTTACAAAAAAATAAAGAAAAGTACGAAATACAATTGCAAGCATGAACAAAAGAAATGTTTCAGCCTGACATGGGGTCAAATAAAGAACATTTGAGGATTAATATAAAAATACTTACTGATGCATTGAGAGGTGAATGGACCAATATTTCTCATTGCTCACATGTACTTCGCCTAATGTATTGCTGTGAGGTTCAGCATTCTGTTGGATCAAAGCAGTTTCAACTGCCCAGTCCTTAGGTTTGCATCATAGCTTTCCCTAGCCAAAGTATCAAAACCTTTTGTGATTTCCAAGAAACAAGAAGACAGCTCTGACATCTTCCATGCACCAGTACCTAGAACTGCACAGGTCATACTGCCAGTCTGCCATTTTCCTGTGGGCCTTGTTTCAGACCTGAACTAACTGCCGTTACCCAGACATGAAAGCCCACATAGACCCATTCTAATTACAGCCTCCTGTAGTGTGAAGCTTGTTTGAACATTTTTGCTAAGGCCACATTTTGTTTCCTGTCCAGCTCTAAGATTTACAGCTATATCAGAGCTATCATGTAATCTACCATTGATGCATTTCCGGAAGTGCAAATCAATAATTCATGTCATTCAGTTGATGATTTATGCTTAGTGTAGTAATCTGACATATCATCCACAAATTCAGACATGCAAGGGGCATGTATAACTTATTTAGCAAAGAAGGTGATGTTAAAATAAAGATT
This sequence comes from Pleurodeles waltl, assembly GCF_031143425.1. Classification (NCBI taxonomy): domain Eukaryota; kingdom Metazoa; phylum Chordata; class Amphibia; order Caudata; family Salamandridae; genus Pleurodeles; species Pleurodeles waltl. The sequence continues at coordinate 302,093,422 of NC_090447.1, forward strand.
TAGGAAGGTGTATTGCATTCCAGTAACTATGATTTTATTTTCCTGGTACAGCACCAAATATGTGTTATCCATTTGTCTCTGTCACTGCCAGTGCAGCTGGTTTAGGCTCTTTCAGCCATACCTGGGATGATCCTCAGTTCCCCTTGAAAGAAGCTTGAGCTATGTCACTCTTTGTAGCCTTTTCGAACTGGTGTGTTAGATGAAATTATGTGCTGATGCGAGCATATTGCATGGTTCCATTGGTGGAGTTATAATACATTGTGGTCCTATCTGTGAGAAAGGGATTATTAACTGAAGTGGATGGTAGTCTTCTTCAAGAAATAATGGCACTATGCCTTTTCAAGTATAGTTAGATCGCATTAATCTACACCTGAACTCAACTTTTGGTATCTGTAGCATAGAGCAGACAGGCGTAAAATATGAGACATGTGTAAAGCATTTATCAGTACCAAACCATATAAAAAGCATAAAACAAACTACAATAAAAACATCACACAAATTTATGAAAATAGAGAAACTTTTATTGTGCAAATAGGCACCAAAACAGCAAGAATGTGACATGGCAACTGGAGATATGATTTTTCAAAGTTGTAGTTATATCTGACGCCATAAATCGCCAACCGTGTATCTGGTTATGATACACCACGTCAAAGTTAAAAGTTAAGGCCGACAGCCTTGATCACCGGTCAAATTTAAGGACGTGGTTCAGTCTTTGTCTTTTTCTTAGAGAAAGTCCATGTTGATGAGGCTGTCAGTGATACGCTGAAAAGGAGCTTGGTACATTAGCTGGTTGAAGCGAAGGACCTCGTGGGAGCGTCAACTCCAGAGGAAAGTTTAAGGCCCTCTTTGTCAAAGGTTGGAAAACTTGGAGGGGGCAAAATCCAAAGATAAGGCCCAGGAAAATGTTGACAGTGGTGGCAGGCTGCTCAGCATGTGTTCAAACTTAGGAACGTTTTGGAAGTCAGGATCCTTTCCATGAGGCAAACCAGCAAATTGGCTCTGACCAGCTGTTTGAGGTCAGTGGCTGCCACACTGTAAAGGTCCTGTGGTAGTTTCAGGTTCCATAGTAAAGAATACTTGAAAAGGTTCTGAGGCCCAACATTTAGGGTTAGGGGCAAGAGAAGTACCCTCCAACATTTATCCAAGGGGCCCATGACCTTAGGGACACCACTTGGGGATCAGGATTCATTCCAATGGGAGCCACAAGTGGAGTCCAGGGTATGGCCATTTGGAAGAACTGATCAGTTGGGCTTTGTAGGAAAGTGGACTTCTTGCAGCTTATATGTCTCTGTATCCTAACAGGACGTCAGCCAATTGACCCTTGAGTCCACTTCTCAGACCGGGGTGAACAATTGGGATTAGGTCTGACTGTTGAGGCCCTTTCCACCGGTTCTGCAGTGGGTGCAGTCCTTCTTCTGTCTTCCACAGGTCCAGAGTTGTTCTGAAGAAAGTAGCCAGTGATGCCACCTTTATGCCTTGCAATATCTTGTGGTTGGAGGACACTCCATGTCCAGTATGGACAAAGCACTAGGAGCAACCTGAAGTAATCAAGACTTCCGTTTCTTGAAAGTTTAATCTATTTTATTAAGTATAAGTCCTATATATAGAAACCTCATCCTGTCAGCAAGACCTTCCACTCCAACTGCCCCAAGTGAGGAACCTTGCTAGGTTCTTCACATTCTATGTTCCACATTCTTAGAACGGTCTTGTTCACAGCAATTAGAGCTTTCAATACAAACAAGTATATGTACAGTGATTATCAACAAGTAACTTGGTACAACAATAAGAGTACAATACCACATCACCTCCCTTACATTACAGACAAAAACATAGTATCATTGGAGACAAGAAAACAAATAAAATTATACATAGTCTCTTAGTTTCTCTGGTCTCCGTGTTGATCTTACAGGTCTGAAACCCACCTTCTTTGTTGCATCAACATGAGGCCTACCATCAATTACTTCCGGAGTACTTGCCTCCTGAGTGACAGATTTATGAAACTCCTCTGATCTACCTTAAATGGACCTATGAATTTGGTATGTGTTTTCTCCCCTCTAGGAGATTTTGGGGGTCATTCTAATCTCCGCCCGCCAAGCGGGAACCGCTAGAAGACCGTACTACGGTCAAAAGACCACGGCGGTCATTCTGAGTTTCCCGCTGGGCTGGCGGGCGACCGCCAGAAGGCCGCCCGCCCGCCCAGCGGGAAACCCCCTTCCACGAGGATGCCGGCTCCGAATGGAGCCGGCGGAGTGGAAAGGGTGCGACGGGTGCAGTTGCACCCGTCACGATTTTCAGTGTTTGCTATGCAGACACTGAAAATCTTTGTGGGGCCCTGTTAGGGGGCCCCTGCAGTGCCCATGCCATTGGCATGGGCACTGCAGGGGCCCCCAGGGGCCCCACGACACCCGTTCCCACCAGCCAGGTTCTGGCGGTCAAAACCGCCAGGACCAGGCTGGCGGGAAGGGGGTCGGAATCCCCATGGCGGCGCTGCCTGCAGCGCCGCCATGGAGGATTCCTCAGGCCAGGGGAAAACCGTCGGGAAACCGCCGGTTTCCCTTTTCTAACTGCGGCTTTACCGCCGCGTTCAGAATTGGCCTGGATGCACCGCCAGCCTGTTGGCGGTGCATCCGCGGTCCCCGGCCCTGGCGGTCTATTACCGCCAGGGTCGGAATTACCCCCTTTATCTTTACCCAATCTCCAACATTTATTCTAGTTTCTTTTACACTTTTGTGCGCATCATACCATTTTTTCCTTAGATTTTTTCTCTCTTGTTCTTTATTCCTCCATCCATTCACGTCCCTGCAAAAAGGATCCATACCCAAACGTTTCTCTTGTACCCAACCAGGAGCTACCTCATGACAAGGTAACCTTCCCTTAAATAAGCAAAAGGGTGTCACCCCTGTGGATGAGTGTGGAGTCAAGCGATATTCCCGTACTTTTTTTTTTATTTCGCTCTCCCACTTACTACCTTGTCTTTGTGCCAATTGTATACTTTCTTTGAGTACCTTGATGAAGCGTTCTACTACCCCATTGGATTCAGGATGATATAAAGCTGCCCTTTTATGTTTAATCCCTCTATCCTTTAGAAAGGATTCTGTAGCATTTGACGTAAATTGGACCCCATTGTCTGTAAGGACAGAAGAGGGAAACCCTTCCCTCTCAAAAAGTTCCTCAAAAAAGGCAATTACATCCTTAGATTCCACTGAACTTACTATCTTTATCTCTGGCCATCTTGAATACATATCAATAGAAACTAGTACATACCTGTCTACTGAGCCCAACCTCACTGGCCCCAAAATATCTAAGGCTATATCCATCCAAGGTCCTAAGGCATCCTCCCTTATCACCATGGGTTTTGTTCTACATTTTAAGACTTTGTCTGATTGAACACAAGAGCGACATTCCCTTACCTCTCTCTCTACCATAGTATCCATTGAAGGACACCAATAAGTACATCTAAGCCTTTCTTTGGTTTTTGAAATACCCATATGACTAGAATGAGCATGTGTCAATAATTTCGTCCTCAAAGAAAGAGGAGGAATCAACTTACTACCTCTAACTAAAATATCGCTAACTCATCCTTTACTTGCCAGAAAGGCATCAAGTTTTCCCCATAACTGCCTTTAACACCCCAACCGTTTCTAGTACATTCCATCACTTTTTGTAAGGTGATATCTTTCTGTAGTTCTTCTCTCCATTCTGATTCTTGAATAACAGCATTAGTTACCAAACATACTCTAATATCCTGATCAAAGTCATCACTAAACAAGCATTCATCATCAACACTATCATGCTCACTCTCTATTTCTTCAGAGAGATAGGGCTTACATAGTCTAGAGAGACAATCAGCTTGTATGTTGAGTACTCCTGGTATGTAAACTACTGTATAGTAAAACTCTTGTAAGGCCACAATTTGCGAATGCGGTGTGAGACTAAATCAATTCCCTTGTTCTTGAAAACTTCCTTTAGAGGCTTATGATCCGCAATGACTTCAAAGTTACAGCCCCACAAACATTTTCTCAATTTTCTTATTGCCCAATAAACACTCAGTGCTTCCTTTTCAATAACAGAATAATTGAGTTCTGCTCCTTTCAAACTTCTAGATAAAAATAAAATTGTCCTATCAACGCCTTCAGCACTTTGCATCAACTCCGCACCAATGCCTTTGGAGCTGGCATCACACATCAATTTGATTTCATCATTTGGATCATAACTCCCTAAATCAACTGCACTGTGTAGTAAACGTTTAATATCATGAAACTCATTTGAACATTGGTCATTCCAGGAGAACTCGCTACCCTTCTTCAATAAACTTCTCATGTTCCTTGTTCTCTCACCAAATTTTGATTCAAATTTATTATAAAATTCAGCCATACCAAGAAACTTTATTAGTTCCTCTTTGTTTTCTGGAGTTGGCATATTTATGATCGTGTTAACTAAAGCCGATTTTGGGCGAATCCCTTTTCCCGAGATCTCATGTCCCAAATATTCAATAGTAGAGGTGTTAAATTAGCTTTTTTCAAATTTCAGAGTTAGACCTGAACTTTTCAAACGATGCAAAACCGTTTCCAAACACTTAATGTGTTTAATTAAGTCATTGCCAAATAGTAAAATATCATCCTGATAGATCTTAATACCTTCCACCCCTCTTAACACCTTTTAAAGTGCTCTTTGAAATACAGATGCTGCTGAGATTAAGCCAAAAGGCATCCTGAGATACTTGAAGGTACCAAAAGGGGTAATGAAAGTTGTAAGATCTTGAGAAGAAGGATGTAATTCTATCTGATGATATGCAGAGGAAAGATCAAGAGTAGAAAAGTGCTTAGCTCCATTAAGAGAGCACAGCATTTCATTAATGTTGGGAAGAGGATGATGATCCACTACCACAGCTTTATTTAATTCTCTGAGATCCACACAAAGTCTTACCTCTCCATTAGCCTTTTTTGTCATGACTACCGGGGCTACCCATTCAGAAGCCTCAACTTCTTGAATGATACCATTAGAGAGTAACCTATCTATCTCTTCTTTCTTTTATGTCTAACAGTGAAAGGGACTGACCTTAACTTTGCTACTTTGGGTTGAGTACCAGGTTTCAAACTAATCTTAAGTTGATAATTATTCAGACAGCCAATTTGTTTTCTAAAAACTCCAGGAAATTTTTCTATCCATGTTTCCCCTTCTTCTTCGACTTGGTCAAGAGTGAAGGAATCTTTAAGAAGTACAGGTGGATCCTCATTCGGGTCAAGATAAACCTGCAAGTCACGTTGGTGAAACCAGCTTATCAAGGAATCTCCTTTCAATGATACATACACTTTTGCTGGTATTACACGTTCTTTAAACTCAATTGTACCCCAAAAGTACCCAAGTAGTTTGATTGGCACACCCCCGTAGCCTTTGGGAGAAATGTCAGGTTTTTGTAAGCTTAGTTTGTTCTTTAAGTGTTGATCATAAAAGCTCTTAGGGACTAAGGTTATTTTAGCACCAGAATCAAACAAAACTTTTACTCTTTCATCATTCACTAAAATAGTCTCAAGAGGACCATTCAAGGTACACCCCATCTGCAATATATCTATTTCATTCACCAAATCTATTTCATCAGTCGTATCTGGATAATCCACTTCACTAACTTCCTTAATACCCATTTTTGACTTGCAACACTTTGTTAAGTGTCCCTTCTTGCCACATTTTTTGCACACTACCCTCCAGGCAGGACATTGCTTGTTATTAGCCATATGACCTACATTGTCACACCTAAAACATTTACCCTTAAATGCTTTTACCCCTTTAGCATCATTCCTCTCTCTAACATGTTTGAATTCTGTCTTCGTATCATATACAGTCTTAACTGACCCCCTTTCTTCCACATCACAATTAAAGGTGGTTGCATTCTGATTTTTCAAAATTTGAACACAATTTTTAGAGTGTTCACAGGCTTTAGCCATGGTAAGCACTTCATCCAAGGATGGATTGTCTTTTTGCCACATGTTTTCTCTGGCCTTTTCTAAAGAGCAACCCAACATGAATTGATCTCTTAGTCGCTCTTCATAAGAAGGCCCAAAAGAACAGTTAGTGGCCAGACCACGTAGTGCTGTGATTTATTGTTCAATTGTTTCATCTTGTCGTTGTAATCTCTTTCCAAATTGATAACGTTCTAAGACTGTGCAAATTTTTGGTAAATAATGCAAATCAAGTTTTTTTATACAAATTTCATATTCATTGAGTCCAGTGGAGTCACTGTCTGATAACTCCGGCAGGATTTCAAAAATTTCTTGTCCCTCTGTGCCTAAACAATGCATTAGTAAGGAAGTCTTCCTCTCAGCGCTAAGAGACGTGCCACAGACTTTAGCATAGTTCATAAACACCTTTTTCCACTTCTGCCATTTGATAGGAGGCTCCCCCGGAGATATCAAGAAGAAAGGTGCTGCTGGTACATTTTGCATGTTGGAGTTATACTGATATGATAGAGTTGATGTTTAAATATGAAACAGCAATATTCCAGTATCTGTATCTGAATAGTAAAACAATTTCTGACATATAATTATTTTGTTGTATCCGTGGAATCAAATCAAGATTTTGTAATGAGGAGTGATATTTGATGTTGAAATTGATTCTCCCCACCCTCTAAAATTATTTTTGTTTTAACTGTTCTTTAAATACAGCAAGCAGGTCTCTGTAACGTTAAACACAGCAGGCAGGCCTCTGTAGCGTCTACACGCGCTCTTTCATTGCCTTGTAGACGCGTTGATACAGTGAACACAGTGCGCGCTCAACACTGTGCGCGTGCCCCTCTATGCGGCTTGTCGACGCGCTTCTTAGTTGTCTTGAAGACTCGCCGTGTACAAACAGTTCTCCGTTGTCATGGAGACGCGTCTACACCTTGTGCTTTGTGCGCGAGCGTGAATGCAGACGGACGCCCACGCAGCTCTCCCTTGTCTTGGAGACGTGTCTACACCTCGCGCTTTGTGCGCGAGCACGATTTCAGTTTCTGCGCAGTGTAAAGCCAAAAATAGAAAATCCACAATCCTGGCTGAAAATTCACCGGCGATTTAGAGCTGAGATTGTTTTCATCCGTTCCTAATGTTGTGCTGGATCTTGATCGACCTGCTGCACGAAATCAGGGAAAGAGGCAGCATCCAGTTGAGGCCTCAGCTTCGTGAGTCTTTTTGAGCCCTCGTCGCCAAAATGAAGTAATCAAGACTTCCGTTTCTTGAAAGTTTAATCTATTTTATTAAGTTTAAGTCCTATATATAGAAACCTCATCCTGTCAGCAAGACCTTCCACTCCAACTGCCCCAAGTGAGGAACCTTGTTAGGTTCTTCACATTCTATGTTCCACATTCTTAGAACGGTCTTGTTCACAGCAATTAGAGCTTTTTACTACAAACAAGTATATGTACAGTGCTTATCAACAAGTAACTTGGTACAACAATAAGAGTACAATACCACACAACCCTACCCACTTGACATAATTTCCTGAGGGGTTTGGCCTTAAAGAGTCCCATATTACCCTGCTGTGCCAAAATCCAACATGGCAAAATCTTTCTTCCCCTTGTCAGAGGTCTGAGCACACCACTGAGTTGTGTCTAAAAAACTCCCCTGGCAAACCAATTCTGGAACCAAGTTACCCCCACTGAGGCTTCTGCTACTCTGAATACTTGAACCATGGCAGGGGCAGGCATACACGTGAGTTACATGTGCCTGTGACAGGGTATGCTCTTTGAAGCTTATCCACTTGCTAGGCACATCTCCCAGGCCAACCTTTCAGGAGGAGGTCACCCCTCCTCTCAGCTAAGGCCATTTTGTTCCCTTTCCTGGCAGGTGACAGTTGGGGATGCACTCTGTAAGGGATGCTAGATCCTTTAGGCAGGAAAATATTAATTTTCTAAAAATTGTGTTTAAGAATAGTAATTTAATATCCGGCTTGACTATCAAATTGTATTTTAAATGTCAATTATTTGATCCCTTGATCCATGGTTTTAGCTATTTCCAAACTGAAGTTATGCTTTATAAGGTATTATAATTTAACCCAGTGCTTTTCTGTAGAACAACCAGCCTTGCCACAGTGAAAAATGACTGAAGATGTTTCAGTTCTAGGGCATGTAAAACTTAAGTACACATATCTTAGATTTTAAATACCAAGCACCTTGCCCTATAGGTATCTAGGCCTGACTCAAAAGTATCAAAAATGGAAAGTTTAGGCCTGTTAAAAGGGTGATTTTAACTGGTCATAAGGGTAGTTTTGAAACTGTCTTGCAAGGGTGCTGTAGCAGGCCTAGAGTCATGTTTTACATGGCCACTTTAGTGGTGGCACAGTAAGGCCCATATTTATACTTTTTTAGCGCCGCATTTGCTTAATTTTTTGATGCAAAATTGGTACAAACTTACAAAATACAATTGTATTTTGTAAGTTTAGGCTGCTTTAGCGTACAAAAATAATGCAAATGTGGCGCTAAAAAAGTATAAATATGGGCCTAAGTGCTGCAGTTCACTGGTGTCATTTAACTTACAGGCCCTGGGCACACAAGGTATCATACATTAGGGGCGTAAAATTAAATAAATATACAGTGAGGGATTGGGCACAGTTACACTTTTTAGTGGTTGGGGGAAATGCACTGGGGCCTGGTTAGCAGTGTCCCTGGTCACCAAAGTTGAAAAACCAGCAGCTTCAGTCCAAAATGTGGAGAGTGATTATACAAAAAGAGGCATTTGCTTACATTATCCTTGTGGAGCTACATTTTGTGTGTTTTCAGGTACGGAAAAGGCAGGTCTTCGCCATCCTCCTGAATTCCTAACATGTGCCAATGTCTCCTAAACTTGCTGTAAATTAGTTCCATAGTTTTGTAAGTTTCACAAATAAGGAGGAGCCACCAGTAGTCCTCTTTGTGTAAGGGAGGGTATTAGATAAGTACCTAACATTGATCTAAGTGAAATTTTCTTCTCATTTTTTTTATAGTAATACTGGTCTTTTTGAATAGGATATCCCAGCATCTTTGTAGAAACTGCCTGTTTTGGGCATGGTCACCCTACATAGTCACAACAGATTTCTGCGCTTTTTATGAATCCTGTTTTGGCTAATGTTAGTACATTATGGTGTTAGAGCATATCTACTGTTTCTGTTATCCATTTTTATTGTGCTGGTGTCTTTTATGTCATTTTTTTCTCTTTCTTTGTATTAGGGGGTCATTCCGACCTCGGCGGTCTTCACAGAAGACCGCCGAGGCCGCGGGAGACAGAATACCGCCATTGCCGGCGGTATTGCTGCCTCCCTATTATGACATTTCCGCTGGGCCAGTGGAAATGTCACATCAACATTGCTGCCAGCTCCTAATAGAGCCGGCGGCAATGCTGAAGTGCAGCGGGTGCAGTAGCACCCGTCGCACATTTCACTGCCCGAAATTCGGGCATAAATGCGCGACGGGGCTATGCCTGGGGGCCCCTGCACTCCCCATGCCAAGTGCATGGGCAGTGCAGGGGCCCACAGGGGCACCCCAAGTCCCCTTACTGCCAGCCTTTCCATGGCGGTGTTTACCGCCACAGACAGGCTGGCGGTCGGGGACTCATAATCCCCAGGGCAGCGGTGCTTGCACCGCTGCCCTGGGGATTAAGACTGCCAGGCGAAAACCTGGCGGTTAAGTGGAGGGGCCGGCGGTATGGCCGTGGCTTTTGCGCCACGGTTATAATAGCTGGCGGGACACCGTCAGCCTGTTGCCGGTCTTCCCGCCACCTTACCGCCGGCCGCCAGGGTCGTAATGACCCCCTTAGTCTTTGAAATTGGAGACAGATACACAAAAGTGATATTCGCTGGCACAAAGTTCTGTTTTGGTATTTACTTTTCAGGGCAAATTCTACAATGCAATGGAAAGTGGCCCAAAAGAAATGCCCAAAGTAGCTCCCAGGCAACCACTGATTTAGATGCAAAGCCCTATTTACTAAAAAGCAGGCATGACCTTGTACTAAAACATAACTTCTCCTGGTGGGCCCATCCCCAGTCTTCTGAAGCATCATTACTTGTTATTAGATTTTTTTTACTAGTTTAATGTGGCAGCAATGATCATTTGCATCTACAGAATTAAGAGGAAATTATGGTTCTTTCAATTACTCTGCAGATTGTGCACCTTATTTATCATTCAAAACGCACTAAGCAACTACAGGTGACCTCTTTTTTCTCCTATTTGGCAACAGAGGGGATAAACATTCTTCTTGAGTTTTCTTCTCTTCAATGACCCCCATTTTTAAAAAAGAAATCTCTCCAAGATCGAATTAGTGCTAAAAGCATTACATTGGCACATGTAATTCAGTTGACCTCAATTTAGAGTCCCTTTGAAAAGTGTACAAATTAAATAGACGAAATGGGTCTCATTATGACTTTGGCGAACTTTTAAGCAAACAGCCGAAGATGCTGCAGTCAACAGAGCGCCAGTGCTGACGGTCTGTTGACTGCCATATTAGGAGTCCTGTTTGGACTTCTGCCCATTTATAGGCGGAAGTCCGATGATTCCGTCGGCCAGGCCGATGGAGTTGAAGAGGCAGTTCCACCGCCAGCACCTCCACAGCAACAAGACACCACCTGCCATATTATGTTATGTAATATGGCATCGGCGGAGTCCTGTCGGCGGTGCTGTCCTGGTGGTGGAATATACCAGGACCCATCCCTTCCCGGAACACCACCCTCGCCAAAAAATGTAAGTTGATCGTCCAAAATAGGTGGTGATGGTGTTGGGTGCATGTTTGTGGTGTTTGCATGTATGTGTGCCCGAATGAGTGTGTGTGTATGTATGTGTGTGTGGAGTGTGTGTGTGTCTGCATGTATGCAGAGGGGAGGGGTGTTGGGGTGCGAGTATATGTGTGTTTGTATGTAGAGGGGTGGGGGTATCTGTCTGAATGTGTGTATGAGGGAGCGAGTGGGGGTGTCTGGATGTATGCATGCAGTTGAGGGGGTGTCTGCATGTATGTGCAGGGGACGGGGGTGTCGGTGGGTGAGTGCATAGGTGTGTGTATTGGGATGCATGTGAATGGGGATGCATGTGTGCAAGTCTGCGAGTGATTGGGGTGTCTATGTGCAAGTCTGTGGATGAGGAGAGTGTGTGTGCAAGTGTGCAAGTGAGTGGGGGTGTCTGTGTGCAAGTGTGCAGGTGAGGAGGGTGTTCAAGTGTACAGATGAGGGGGGGTGCAAGTGTGCGGATGAGAAAGGTGTGCCAGTGTGCGGATGCGGAGGGGGAGTGTGTCAATGTGTGCGTCTGTGGAGGAGGTGGGGTGTGAATAATTGCAGAGGGGGCTGCATATGTGTGAGTGTGAGTGGGGTGTGTGTATGTCAGTGTGAGAGCAGGTGGGGGTGTTTGTAGATATATGTGGGGTTGGGTGGATGGTGTTTGCAAGTATGTGGGTGGGTGGGGGTGCATGGATGTTTGTGGATGGGTGGGTGGTGCATAGAGGTGTGGGGACATGTGTGCATGTATGTGCCAGTGATAGGACTGGGGATTCCTCTCACCGTGTGCGTGACTGCCAGGGTTTTCATGGCGAGGTGACCCCCATGGAAATTGATAATACTAATGGGTGTTTTTTGCGGGATCCGGCGCTCACCTTTCAATTAGTAAAATATAAATTGAAAAAAACACCCTAACCTGATCCGACGGTGCTAAAGCTAAAGAAAAAACCCCCAACCAAAACTTAGCAATGATAACATCAATGGATGTTATCCTCAAATATATTCACACTATGCACTCATAATATTCTTAAATTCAATAATATGTTCTCTCAGTAAATATTCAAGAGTCCTCAGTTCAAACAAGAACAATCCAACATTTGACTGAAATTCTTCTTTATTCTTCTTACTAGATTTCGTTCCAAAATTGGTCCAGTCAAGCCAACACGTGTTTCATCTGGGGATTACCCCTCAACTTCTTCAGGGCTTTCTAAAACAACAAACAATACACAATCAATAAGTATACATCCATCATTCATATAGCTTTCCATCTCCCATTTTCGTGCAACATGATACAATCGTTTGGATGCAAAAAGTGGAAACCATAATTCTAAACATAAATATTTATCACCAATTGTGATTTTCAATTCCTATAGTCATTACCTATTATTTATTAGCCAAAGTGAATATCTTAATAATACTAAACCGTTCCATCTTTCTATCATGCTCACACCAGCTAAAAAATATCTTCCTACTTGGAGAATAGTGTGATTTTGTTTGATATCCCCTTTATAATACAACAAAAGAATCTATACCTGTCTTCTATTAATTTTACTTGAAATTTACCTCTTGTATTAGATGTATCATTTCAATCAATACTGTTTTTATTTGTTTTGGTAGTGCCAGTCATAATATCTGTAATAGTTAAACCAATGTTTTTTTAGTAATCACGTATAAAACCTTCATCTGTTCTGAAGTGTTCACTTAACACTTTCTGCTCCGTTCCGCTTACCTGACAGTTTGCTAGTTAATACTATTCTCTTTCTCTCTAGGATTCCCCAATCTAATTGTGATACGAAGCGTATCCTGCAAAAAAATGGGTTATCACTATTACAAACTGAGTTCACCCCTAAAATTACCTCCTATTCGTCAGCGTGTATTTGAATCTACCGCATACCGGCAATCACCTTCATTTGCTCCCCAGCGAGTAAGCCGAATGCATCAAACAGAGTCCGTTCTCTATTTCCACACTTATAGACCCACCCTCCTTAAACATATAGAGTGGACTAGTGCCTCCATCCATTATTTCATGCTTTAACAATCAAACTGAATCTGTTCTCATTTCCTTATTTGCTCGCCTGCCTTTTCCAAACATAGAGAAAGGACTGGTGCAACTTCCCATTACTTGATAGAATACATACTCTATTTCCACTCCTTTCTATATCAAAGAATTCTAAGTAATTGCAATAATTATCTCACTACCTAACTTTTCTTAGTATACAACTATAGTTACTCCTCTGCTCATTATTATATAAACTGACGTTATTTATGTATTCTTAAATTTTGCTGCCTCATCTATTACTCATATCCACATAATTTTAAACTTTAAGTCAAAATATCGATAATCACATCATACTACTATCCCCTCCTCTTTTCTTTCTCAAAGAATACCCTCAGCTGGTCTACATTTTGGCAATGAATATTAACAAATTTTACATTGGCTATATTAGTAAAGTCTATGAAACAGAGTTGTTCCACAATTAACTCATATATTTGCATCAGGACCACCGTGTTAGAAGCTATGACTGCCCATTTGACATGTCTTCTGTTATTAGTAGTTTCCAATGGAGCTTTCGATATTGAAGATGGCAAATTTATATTAGTAAATGTTCTTTTTAGAAATTTGACACTTAGAGCCTGGTAGTCATTATCAGGTCTTAGAACTACCTCCATGTCATGTAAAAAAAGGGTACAAATGAAGGCACAAAAATATAGGCCCTCATTATGACATTGGTAGTAAATCCCACTTACCGTCACAGTGACCCTGCCAACATACCGCCGCGGTGGCGAATATTCGTTCGCAATATTATCACACACGCACACCAAACTGACAGAATACAGTCACATACACAAATCCGCAGCCCAAAGGTCATTGACAAAGTGGCAGTCCCAACACCCATACCGTTACACCAACAAAACAATGCCCACCACATTATGACCCACCAATCACCACGGGGGACATTCAACGTGGTAAACCATTGGCGGTACATACCGCCGGCTTAGAATGGACATCCACATACAAAACAACACTACATTGGCCAATACAGAAAACACACACCTGACACTCATACACACACCAGACACACCCACCCACAGCACTATAAAACACACAGCCACATTACCCATATCCCTTTACAAACAACAATTGCTGCCAAGAGATTGACACGAACAGCACAGAGACAACTAGACACACACACCACTTACACCCATACATCCCTCACACACCCCACATCACAGACCCCACCACATTACTCAACACACAACACACAACATCCATATCCCCACAAAGGCACCCCCATTTCACTGATGAGGAGTTAAGGGTCATGGTGGAGGAAATTGTCAGGGTAGATCCAGAGCTTTTTGGAGGACAGGTACAGCAGATATCCATTGCAAGGAAGATGGAGATATGGCGGAGAATCGTGGACAGGGTGAACACCATGGGACAGCATCCAAGAACAAGATACAACATCAGGAAGAGGTGGAACAACCTACAGGAGTAGGTACGTTCCATTGCAGTAAGGTACCGGCTTGCCATACAGGGGACTGGTGGCAGACCCCCACCTCTTCCTCCACAGTTCACAGCATGGGAGGATCAAGTCTTGGCAATACTGCATCCTGAGGGACTTACTGGAGTAGCTGGAGGACTGGACAGTGGTAAGTCAATATTTACTACTCATCACACCCCATATCTGCATGCCATCACACCCCCTCACCCTCACTCACATGACTCCACTCCATCCCACACACTACACCTACACATATGACTAAGCCCAATGCCAAGCCCTGCATGCCCTACTAATGCATGGACAACCCTCCCAGCCCTGTATGGACAACCATCAGTAAAGCATGCACAGCATAGGGGAACTAACAATCACATAATACATCATCATACACAATCAAAAGGTGGCAGGGCAACACCAACGATAGAGGGTAAGCTAGGGATGTACAATATGTCACAGACATGAAGCGTAATACATCACTTACATCCCCACAGTTGCCCTATCCAATGTCAGCAGAGAGGAGGTGCCACGACAAACCAGTCCCCCCACAGAAGGTGCCCCCAGTGATGACAATAACTCTGGACTTCAAGATCTGGATCAACAACCAGGCCCATCAGGGACCACTGGACAGCCAGTCACTCAAGCCCACTCACAGTCCACCACATAGCCCCCCCATCAGTATCCAACACCACAGCACCCACCAAGCGTACCCACACCTCTGTCCTCAGGAGACGTCAAACAGCAGTGTGCCAACCTGTACAGGGACCCCAGGCCATACCACATACCCACGATAAGGACCTGAGGTCAGTGGCAGTGGGCACACAGTTCAGGGGACAGAGGCACAGGCCAACAGGGACACTGGGAGGGCCTCTGTGTGCCAGGGGGAGGACAGGACTGGAGAACTGACACTTCAGGAGGCATTCTCTGAGATTCTGGGTGCCTACCAACATTCCTAGGACACTATGGGCCAGATCCTTGAAAACGTATAGGAGAAACAGTATCAGGGGATCAGGGCGGACATGCAGGCCATTAACACCATCCTGATCTCCATAGCAGGGGTTCTGGCAGACATGGCCAACATCATGAGGGAATGGACAGCACACCAGTGGGCCCCTACCACTATCCAGCCCATTAACCAACCCTCCTCTTCCACTCCAGCTAGTGGGCAGGAGGCTCTGCCACAGGACCCACAGGCCACCAGCACCCCTCCCCCTGCAGAAGGTGAACCACCCCAAACGTTCTCTGCAACCCAGACAGAAGCCAGAGACACTTGCCTAGACCACCACCAGGAAATTAGACTCTCCTGATTTTTCCCCTTGTGTCCCACCCTGTCACCGGTCCACTTTGGGCTGCATTTGCTCCCCTTCCTATGGCCCCTTGGACACTGGACCTATGCTACAAACAGACTGGAACAACACCCTGGACCTTCCTCCGTCATCACCCCATTCCATTGCACTTTTCTCTTAATTTTATAACACTACAATAAACACCCTTGAACACAACTTGACTACTAGTATTTTATGTTTTGCAAATGTGCATTTATGGAAAAAGTCACATCTTGTGTAATGATATGAACACTATGAGAGCATAGAATTAAGGACCTGTAGCTGTCTGTAGTCAGCACATCAGTACACAGTTGTTATATCACCAACATCTGTAAAATGACAAGCCATAGGTGACAGTGAGTTGAGATGCAAAGGAAGTTAATGCAATCATGCTACAGCCACACAGAATACACCAATAGTCACAGGAATGGTCAGTTGCACTGTCTCACCTGGGTGTCATTGGAGGTATTGATGGATAACTGATGTTCTGTTGTCCTAATCCTCAGCCTCTTCATCCTCTCTGTCATCAGAGTCTTCTGCTGCCACAGGGGCATCGCCAGTCTCTTCCTCCTGCAGAAAGGGTACATGCCGTCTGAGGGCCAGATTGTGCAACATGCAGTATGCCGCTACTATCTGGCAGACCTTTCCAGGTGAGTAGCACAGGGGTCCACCTGTCACCTGGTTATTGGACAGTGTGAAAGGCGAGGCATGTGCTAATCTAGGCTATGACGTAGTTAATGTCGATATGACCTTTGTCCCCCCCATGAAATGGCGACCACCTGTCCTGTATGTAGGGACAGGTGGAAGTGAGATAATTCCGCCGACGTTGGGTGTCGTGGCGGAAGGCGGTCTTGCACTGCCGTGCAATTCCTCATTGGATAATATAGTTCTCTATGGAGTACAGTGGGCAATGGGGATCTGCACCGACGGTGAAGGTGTACACTGCCGTGAACGTAACAACCATTTTCTATCTGATTCCTCACTTGTTTCCTGACCTTCAACAGGAGAACACTTACACTGCGTGTGCTGCTGTGACCTGTGTCTAGAACCTACCATGGCCCATGTGAGTGGGGAAAAGGCCCCTGCCTTCACTTCGGATGAGTTGGAGCGACAGATGGATGAGGTCCTACCCCGTACAGACTGCAATATGGGCCTCCAGACAACAGGTGAGTACAAATTGGAAACAATGCGTGTGGGAAGGATGCATGGAGATGTGTGTGCAAGCATTGTGTCATCGGGGGTGGGGGAAATGTCTTGTGGTGGTGTACATGGTATGCCGGGCGATGTGAGTGCCAATGGTGATGGATGGGATTGGTGGGCCATATGTGTGACAGGCTGGATTGTTTGGTTAATGGTGTTCTCCTGTCTGTATTACCTCTGCAGGTCAGCACCCATCAAAAGAAGAGATTATGGTGTGCCATCGCCAAGGACGTGCGGACCCTGGGGGTCTATGGCATGTGGAGCACCCACTGTTGGAAAGGGTGGGAGGACCTGAGACGCTGGGCACGGAAGCCCGCATAGGCCCAGCTGAGGATGGCCTCCCAACGAGGAAGGGGTGCCCGTCGGAACCTGACCCCCCTGATGGCCCTCATACTGGTGGTGGCCTACCCAGAGCTGGATGGGCGCTTGTGGGGATCACAGCAGCCACAAGGGGATGAGTACAGTGGGCATTATTAAAACATTTGGCAGGTGGGATGGGATCTGGGTGGTGGATGTGAGTTAGTGGGTGGCCCTACAGGCCAGACATTGCAGCGTGAGCCAACTCTAGGGTAATGGGTGTATGGCAAATGCAGGTAACCTAACTTGTTAGCATTCCATTTCAGTCAGGGCTTTCTGGGTACCAGGAGGGGTGCAATTGGCTGTGTGTAGCCCTCATCTTGCAGCAGCATCTAGCCAAATCACTGGCAGTGTAATGCTTAGTGCTCAAGCCTGATCCCTGTATGTGATGGTGCTGTGTATGCCAAATGTGGTATTGGTGCAGTAATTGACTCAGTGTTTTCGTTTTTCTCTCCCCCCTTTTTCCTTCTTTCATCCTGTCAATGTGTGCACTAGCATCATCTGGTGGAGAAGCAGGGGCACCGGTGACAGAGGGAGCTGCATCCCCCAAGACCCTGAAGGCAGAGTTCCCCGAAGCCGAGAGAACAAGTGGGATGGAGGGCGAGGGGAGCACCACAGCAGAGGTGAAAACACAGACTCAGATACCTCATCCAATGGAAGCTTCCTGGTGGTGGCGAACACCTCTGCGACTACCTCAGCTGCAGGTACAGCCGCTATCTCCTGTACCAGCACCGACCTTCCAGTAGCCCCTCAGCAAGTTTCCCATGCCCACTCACCCAGGAGGGAGGGCACCTGCTTCGCCCCAGGCACCTCAGACCCTGCCACAGTGAGCCCTGCTGCCCTGAGTGAGGAGGCTATTGACCTCCTGAGATCCATCTCTGTAGGGCAGTCAACCATTGTGAAGGCCATCTAGGGGCTGGCATCCCAGATGGAGCAATGCATTGCATTCCTGGGGGGCATCCACGGTGGACTGGCAGCCCATCAGAGATCGATACAGGCTCTGGCCTCCCCTCTGATAGTAGCCATTGTCTATGCCCTTACCTTCACCCACCAACTACCACTACCCAGTCCCAGTCTCCTCAACCCCAACCCATCCCATGTACACATACAGACGAGCATGCACACAAGCCAACACCTAGGAGTGGCGCAGGCAAACACGGGCACCACACTCCATCCCACAAGCACTCATGCTAACACCAGACAGTTGCAGACACAACCACATCCTCTGCCTCCACTGTCTCCACCTCCCCCTCCTCCACCTCCCTCAGAGTCAGGTCCACATTCACACCTGCATGCACTGCATCAACATCCACCACCAGCATCACCACACCAAGCAGCACACACACCTCACTAGCAAACACTTCCATAACATCCATGCACTCTTCTCCTGTGTCCTCTCCCACCCTGTCTGTCCCCCCTCCTAAAGGACACATACACAATCACTCACATACCCAACATCCATCCACCTCACATCAGCATACTGCCCACGCACCTGCACCAAAATCCAGCAGACATACAACTCCTACAACCACTCCCTTAACCTCCAATCCCATCCCTCCTCCCACCCCACCGTCCCTAAAAAACGTTTCCATGCCCAACTTGACCTCTTCCCTACCTCTCCCCCCATCCTGCCAGTAAAAGCAGGGTCCCAACAACCTAGCCCAGCACCTCAGCCAAACGTCCACACAGACAGTGTTGACACCACCTAGTCATGGTGGCAAGTCAGTGAAGGTTCCCACTCCACCAGCAAAGAAGGGGAAGGCTCCTGTCGTAGTTTGACTCTTGCTCTAGGCAAGACTGCTGGTTTAAGGGTGACAGTACTTATGTTTGTAGGTGACTTTCCTATCCTACAACAAGTTGCAGCTGTAATCCCAACCCTTCCAGCTCACTAGCAGCACCTCACCAAAACCCAAACAGTTAACGGTGATTTGTGGCAGTCTTTACACATGGACTCAAGAGTATGACATCTCAGGGAGTGTCGTGGTTGATTGGAGATTACCCCTTTCTCACAGATACATCATGTCTCAATCAAACACAGGCAATGACGAAGATGCAGTAGGGTTTCAATAGTTTTTATTTAACACAACTGCAATCTGCGATAAATTGTATAGGCTGCAATGATTAGGATAATGAAGAGTGCAAGGAACAGAATGGTAAAGCCAAG
Source organism: Pleurodeles waltl (assembly GCF_031143425.1). NCBI lineage: Eukaryota > Metazoa > Chordata > Amphibia > Caudata > Salamandridae > Pleurodeles > Pleurodeles waltl. Next base: position 302,112,669 of record NC_090447.1, read on the forward strand.
AGTCATTATTATAAAGAGCCCCACCATCTTGCAATAATATAAAAAGACATGAAGCGTGTAATATGTCCTATTACCCTATCATGATAGACCTAGCCTTCTACCTAAAGGAGAGCTTGGTATGTTAACCCTAATCTGCCAATGTCATGTCCCTGAAAGGAGCCCCAACCCTCGTTACCTTGGAATGAGGTCTCTAGCTCCGACTTCGTAGGGACACGAAGTCCAGGTCAGCGTCAAGGTGACGTGCAGCATCGATATCATCTATTGTATCTGGTTGGAACCCCTCTGATTATCTGTCTCAAGTGTGATGTATTTATACAGATCTACTTGGACCCCTGACATAGGTTGTTCCCAAACAATAGATAATGCTGCATGCTTGGGATGGTAATTTCTAATGTGAGCACCTACAGTTTGTTTGTCTTTGTCGCTTGATTTGACGCCTTAACGAGGTGGCACTGATAACATAAGTCTAAACCAAAAGGGCCTAACTATAAACAAGGCAGCCATCTTAGAAGAATTAATTAAATAAATGGTCTAAGACAGAGCAAGCTAAGTAGGTTAAAAGTCATTAGGTGACGGGGGCACGAGTTTGCAAGTCAAAGGCTAAGCCAACTCCTGTTTTCACTTTAAAACAAACTAGGGTTCACTACAATACGACACCTCCTGCCATGAAGGGGGGGAGCCTGCACCTCCTGCTTTGAAGGGGAAAAAACCCTCGACTCCTGCCAGGAAGGCTAAGGAACACGTACAACCTACCATGAAGGGAAGAATCCCTCGACTCCAGCGGAGGCTGTCAGAATGACACCTCCACCACCAACAGTGATCACAGGGCCCCCACCACCAGCTGAGGAAGTGCATCCCTCACCACCAGCAAAGGCTCCCCAGGAGGCACCTCCATCTTCCACCACAGTGCAGCCATCGCCAACAGCAGAGGCTGCCCAGGACGTACCTCCACCTGCCACCACAGTGCTGCCATCACCACCAGGAGAGGCTGCCCAGGAGACACCTCCATCTGCCACGACAGAGCAGCTATCAACAAAAGCGGAAGCCATGTAGGCTACCCTCCAGGGGCTGCTGTACGAGGGGGCCCCTCCAGAATCAGTGGGAAAGTCATCCACCTGAGAGTGTGGCCTTGCACTGCCCAGCAGGGAGAAATAGGCATGGAGCCCACTCCAGAACCAGTGGACTTTTCCCCATATTCGGCTGAGGTACCCCCACCCCCTTCCACTTGAGGTGCCTGCCCACTTGCAAACTGCAGAGTTCTATCTGGATGAAGTCAGGATTCGAGTTGGGCCTTGGACTGTGCCCTGTGGCCATTTGAGCCCTTAGTACATTGGACTGGGCAGTGGCCTTTTGTATACATTTGTACGTATCTGTTTCACATACAATTGGATTATTTATTAGCTGTGGATATCAATACATTCACCTTAGTGCATTCTTGTTGTCCTTGCATTATTCTGCTGTGCATTGTGTGCCATTGTTTTTCGTGTGCAGCTGGTTGTGTGTATGGTGTGTGTGTATGTCGGGTGTGTGTTATGCGTGTGTGTCACATTCATTTTCCTCCCTCCCTCCCTTGTGCGCTAGGCGGCTGTACTCACCGTCGTCATCTTCTTCGGCGTTCGTGTTCTAGCTGGAGAAATGTAGAAGAGCACTGGAAATACTTGCAGTTCGGGTTCCATGGTGGCGTTGTTCTTCCCTGTGTCTCCGATGGTGAGTCCTTTCTCTTCCGTGATGCGTTTCTACCAGGCTTTTGATGACATTGGGTACTGCCCCAGAAAACGTGGTGGATTGATGTGTCTTACCACAAATATACACCACACAGTGTTTAGAGAAATATATAAAAGTTATCTGGTTTAATGCGGGTCAAAACGATCAAGATTCAATAAATAAACATTGAGATATCACTGTAAAAATGATATGAAGTGTCTTTAGTCCTTCAAAAGCAGCACGTATCTCTTGCAAGCATACAGCACCTAGTTTGCGTTCAAATTCTCTGCAAGGGACCACAAAGGAGGAGTTGCGTGAAAAACAGGGAGGTGTGCGTCGATTTTCCCAGTGCACACGGATGATGTGTTTTTGAGTTTTCACACAGGCCAGGCTTTGCATCGATTTCGGGGTTTTCGGCCGCCCCGTGGACGATGCATTGAAATCCTGGGCGTGCAGGACAAAATCACAGTGTTAGCGTCGATCGGGTGGGCGTTGCGTAGAAGTTTCTGCTGTATGGCAGGTGCTGCGTCGATTTCTATCAGGAAGTCGGGCTGCGTCGTTCTGGTTCGGCTTTGCATCAATCCAGTGGGCCGTGTGTTGAAATTCCAGTCACAATGCTAGCGCTGCGTCGATCTCCTCGTTGGGAAGTCGGGCTGCATCATTCCGGTTCGGTGTGCAGTGATTTTCTCACCGCGAGGCAGGCTGTGTGTCGTTTCTTGCAGGCTATGTGTCGTTTTTTGCCACACAAGGAGTTCTTTTGCAGGAATTAAGTCTTTTTGGTTTCTGAGACTTCAGGGAACAGGAGGCAAGCTCTATCCCAGCCCTTGGAGAGCACTTATCAGCACAGCCGGAGATCAGCAAGGCAGCAGGGCAACAGCAAAGCTGAAGTCCTTTGCAGAAAAGCAGTCAGGTGAGTCCTTTGGGCAGCCAGGCAGTTCTTCTTGGCAGGTTGCAGGTTCTGGTCCAGGTATTCTTCACCAGGGGTATCTTGTCCAGAAGTGTCTTGTGAAGTAGAAGTGTCTGAGTTGGTAGGGTCAGAGACCCTGCTTAAATACCCAAATGTGCCTTTGAAGTGGGAGAGACCTCAAAGAGTGCCTTAGAAGTGCACAAGGTCCTTTTTCAGTTCCATCCTGTCTGCCAGGGCCCCAGTAGGAGGTATGCCAGTCCTTTTTGTGAGGGCAGGCTACTGTCCTTTGACATGTAAGTGTAAAGCCCTCCACCCTCCCAACCCAGGAAGACCCATTCAATAGGCAGATGTGTGCAAGTGTGACTGAGCATCCTGTGTTTGGGGTTTCTCTGAGTGGAATGCACAAGGGAGCCACACGTGGATTGTAAGGCACAGAAGGATTTAAGTGTAGAGAAATTCTCACTTTTTAAAAGTAGATATTCTAAAATAGTAATATTAAATCCAACTTCAACAGTCAGCAGGACTTTGTATTACCATTCTCTCCATACTAAATATGACCTTGTTAATCCCTTCAGATCAGAATCTACCGCTCAAAGAGTATATGAGGGTAGCCCTAATGTAAGCCTGTGAAAGGAGCAGGCCTCACAGCAGTGTAAAAACAAATTAAGGAGTTTTATACTACCAGGACATATAAACTGCACAGGTACATGTCCTACCTTTTATCTACATAGCACCCTGCCCTATTGGTTACCTAGGGCTTACCTTAGGGATCACTTATGTGTAGAAAATGGGGAGTTTAAGGCTTGGGAAGCACTTTAAAATGCCAAGTCGAAGTGGCAGTGAAACTGCACACACAAGCACTGCAAAGGTAGGCCTGAGACATGGTTAGGGGGCTACTTATGTGGGTGGCACAACCAGTGCTGCAGCCCACTAGTAGCATTTAATTTGCAGGCCATGGGCACACGTAGTGCACTTGACTAGGGACTTACAAGTAAATTAAATACGCCAATTGGGTATGAGCCAATGTCACCATATTTTTAAGGAGAGAGCATATGCACTTTGGCACTGATTAGCAGTGGTAAAGTTCACAGAGTCCAAAAGCCAGCAAAAAATGAGGTCAGAAAAAGAGAAGGAGGCCGGCTAAAGGTTTGGGGGTGACCCTACAGAAAGGCCTTTTCCAACACTCAGCCATATCAGGAGGCCACCAGATGATCGACCTGCAAGGGAAGGAATTGCATTGATGTTGAATCGAATGAACCCTGATCCATGGCCTGGTTTAGTTGCCCATGTTTCAGGGAGAAGTATAATGTGGTAAAGGTCTATAAAAGCACCCCACTCTGGATCATAAAGTTTTTCCTGCTATGTTCCAAGACACCACATTAATATAATCATCCCTTATTACCTCTCTCCCTTCTACATTTGTTGATATGTGCAGGAGCTCTTCCAACAGAGCGGATGAATCTATTCTACGCTTCAGTGGGGTGTGGCTATTGTGATTGAAGAAAGTATTAGGAGTCAGTTCTTTTATCACCCCTTCCCTTGTTGGAGACAGTTGGCCTCTCCCCATGTATAATATTGGGATAGTAGAATTACTCAAAGCAGAATCACTACAATTACTGTAGTCAATCATTCCTTGATAGTTTTGATTGCTCCCACATTCTGAAAAATATAGGAGGCACTTGAAATTTGTGGTCCTTTGAGATTGCTTGTTTGATGTAAGCACAGGTGCATTTTACGTATGTCTTATTTGTGGCCTGAGGTTGGGTCTAAATCTCAATTCAAGTGAGATTAGCCCTTCAGCTAAATCCTGATTCCTTAATATAATCAAATGGTTGTTCCGTATTGGGAAATCATGTGGTGTGGATTACGTCTTACTTTATGATAGATCTACAACCCCTTGTATGTCTCAGCAAATTAATGTTTTTTTTAACATATGAGTCATGCGATTCCCTGACTCCATGCAAGGTTTTAGGAACATTTGTTATGTGAATATCATGGAACTTAGTCATATAGTCATGGGAACCAGCATTATTCTTATTCCTAAGCTTGCAAAGAGTAAAGAACCCTCTCTGACCATAAAATGTATTTGAATAGGAAGGTGTTAAGTCTAGTCTACTACAACCCACCAGCGTCTGAATTCCCTAAGGTAGGTCCATTTGTGTTATCTTTACAGGATAACAGTGGCTAAGGATAGGCTGAGGGAACTGTGTGTTTTGTCAATTTCTAAGGTGGATCCCATCTTCATAACAAAAGTGACACATAATAGATTTGAGAAGCTATCAAATTTCTCATTTTACACCTTGACCAACCTACCCATGCAACCGCAGAAGTTCAACATCTCTCTTCTTATCTAATCCAACTATTCAATTAAGTCCTCACCTCCCTCACTCACAACACTCTCGTCGTCCACCTTACTATTTGGATTTTGATTATCTACTAGCAGTTCCAATGCTGCAAACCGGTTTGAGTACTCAATGTTAGCTACAAGGATGTGGGGTTTTGGCCCTTGCTCAGACGGTAATTCCTGCATGTGGATAACCAAAGTGCTTTCTGTGCTAGGGGGTGCTAATGTGAGTGTCTTTAGTGGTCAGCTCTAGGGGATGGTCATCATCTGAACCGCCGCGTGGAGATGGCGGAAGCACCGCCATGGGCCCGACAGCATGTACTACCATATTACGAGTACTAGGAAGGGACCTGCAGAACACAGTCAAGTTTCTGTCCGGGTCGCTATTGTGGATGGACCGCTGTTCCAGATGAAGGCCTCTTCAGGCCTGCGGTCAGACAGTTTCCACCCACCGTATTACAAGGTTGCACACCAGCAGGAAGTCCTGGGCGGGCTAACCACCACAAAAACCATGGCGGAAACGAACAACATAAAAGAAGGCACCCACCTTCTGGAACACAGGCACGTCCATAGGCACCATGGCATCCAAATTGCAAGTATTTCCAATGCGCCTGCTGGCCATTGACATCCAGGACCAGTGATGCTGACATAGACACCAGCCGTAGGTACCCCAGCCTAGGACACAATAGAGGGAAGTTCCCTTAGCACACACACACATGCAGAAACGCACAACCACCATACATACATATGCAAGGAAAGCCAGGACAAGTTATGTAGCACTGACACCAACAGTGCCGTTGTAGAAAAATAAATTGGAAATATCAAATATGTTGACAATAATTATATACAAAATGCCACAAGGGCCAGTGCATCAGTGTCCAATTGTCCTGGGTACACTGGGCATGTGAGTACTGCCCAAGTTGACTCCTGACTGCAATGTGCAGACCTCAACAGGGCAGGGGCATCAATGGGGCATGCAGGCACCTCAGTGATGGGCGGTTGGGGAGATGATCAGGGTTTGTATGGGGGTCCTTCCTCTTCTTGTTAGACTTCCCCCCTTACTGCTTTTGGGGGACTCCTTAGCCTTGCCCCTCTTTCCTGCCTTCTTAGGTGGGACGGTGGTGGAGGCCACCACAGCAGGGGACCCAGATGGAGTGCTATCAGGGCTGGAGGTGGGAGGGGATAGTGTGCCTGTTGTGCCAGCACTGCAGACTGCTGACTGCAGCGCATGGCCTAGCCCAGAGGAGGACAGGGAGGTGGAAGGCAGGGTTCTGGGAAGGCTAGCAGGGCATTCGGGGGGACGAGGGACTGGACCAGGAGATGGGAACATGGAAAACTCATGTAGGAATCTTTTCTTAGATTCAGCGGGTAGGTCATGGGTAAGGCATTTGGGAGTGGATGAAGAGAGGATGGTTGACAGGTGTGTACGTCGATGTGGTTTGGGTGCTGGTGCGTAGGTGTATGATTGTGTGTGCTGAGTGTGTGTTGGCTGGATGAGCATGGGCGTAAAGGTGTAGTGGGAGGAGGACTGGAGGAGACACAGGGCGATGGCAGGGAGATGTGTGAGTCAAAGTTGGAGTGGTGTGTACAGGTAGGGTGGATGTGCTGCATGTGGTTGTGTTGACTGTGTTGGTGCATGCAGATGTGGTGTATGGGGTGCATGGATGGGGGTCTGCTGTTGTGGTGATGGTGTCACTGATGGCCATTGTGGCTTGACCTGGGACTGATGGTGTGGTGTCTGCAGGCGTGAGTGACGATGTGACTGTGAGGTGGGAGGAGGTGGGTGAGTCAGAGTAGATAGTGGATGTTGTTGTGTGTCCATCTGAATTGTGGGTGTGTGCATGGTGTTGATGGCGTTTGTGGTGCATGTGATCATCCTTGTGCTCTGGGTCTGTTAGAGAGGATGCATGCTGGCATGAAAGTGTGCTTTGGATGGGAAATGGGAGAGGGATGTGGGAGTGGGAACAGGCAGTTGGAGGGGGACGGAAGAAGAAAGAACACTGGCTGCCATCAATGAGGAGGTCAGAGCCTGAAATGATCTTTGAAGGGCAGACAGGACACAGTGAATGCCTTCCAGAAACACATTGGAATGTTGCATATGGGATGCCAGTCCCTGGATGGCATTCACAATGGTTGTCTTCCCAACAGGGATGGACCTCAGGAGGTCAATAACCTCAGTAGGGCTGACTGGGGCAGGAGCTGAGGTGCCTGGCACGAAGGACATGCCCACCCTTCTTGGTGAGTGGGCAAGGGCAACTGGGTGGGGAGCTACAGAGAGGGCAGTACTAATAAAGGGGTGGTGGACAAGGATGGTGCAGGCATAGGGCCTGAAGGTTCCGCCTCCACCAAGGAGTCACCATCGGAGGAAGAATCAGTTGATGGTGTAGATATTCCTGTCCCCGCTGTGGTGCTCCTCTCGCCCTCTGTCCCACTGGTCCCCTCGGCTCTGCTGGTATCAGCCTCCTGGATCCTGTGGGATGCAGATTCCCCACTCTCTGGTGCCTCTTCTCCTTCAACAGATGATGCTGCTGCACACAAAGACAGAGGAGGAGAGGTGGGACAGTGTGAGGCAGGTTGGGAGAAAGAGAAACAGGGAGCAAGTGGTCAAAGCCAGCACAACAGCCACACACAAGTCACTAAAACATACTCTAGTGCCATGCATTACATGCCATGCCTTCACACACACATGCCACTGAAGTGACAGCCCATGTGTGCCACCTCAGTCATGCACATGAGTTTCACTCCTACTGACACACAATGTATCCTATACAGAATAAAAGCCACACCTTCAACACATGCATGACCCACCCCATTGGCTCATGACTCTATAAGGTCACTAGCCTGAAATGTAATACTTTACTGACTTTTGGAGGCATACTTGCACAGCCACATAACCCAAGCACATATCGATGTATGATGTGAAACCTCAGACCTTGCAGACTACGCATACACCACATGCCAGCAGACAACAGGTAGGGATATTTCCCCAGCAACATTGATTAGGTAGTTGGGAGTACAATGTGTGTGAACTCCAGAAGCAGCCACCCTGTCCACATCTTAGACCCTGCTTATGTACTACACAGTTGCCCTGTCATCGATGCCACTTAGCAGTAAAGTCAACCTCAACTCACATCCTGCACAGTATATGAACACTTGTATGTAGCACATCCGGCCTCTATGTGTCCCAAGCCTAGTCTGACATTAGCTACTTAGCACACATTTCACACCTTTCACACACTGCTCAGGATGCACCTATCACTCACCACATAACCTAAGTATGAATGTGAACTCACCCTCTTGTGGCTGCTGAGTTGCCTTTAAGCGCCCATCCATCTCAGTGTACGCCACCACCAAAATGAGGGACATACATGGGGGTCAGGGTCTGACGGGCACCTCTGCCTCGTTGGGAGGACGTCCCCAGCTGGGCCTCACCGGTCTTCCTTGTCCAGCATCTCAGGCCCTCCCATTGCTTTCTGCAGGGGGTGCTCCACCGTGCATTGACCCCCAGAGTCCACATTTGCTTGGCAATGGCACACCAGATCCTCTTCTTCTGATGGGCGCTCACCAGCATGGATGACACGGAGAAAAAGGCATGTAGAGTGGCATCTTAGGGACTACATTGGACACAACACATCCCCTGAACAGACACACATTTCACCTTTCCAGTTGTCCTCACAGCCCTCAGCCAGGTCCTTCCACAATTTACTCATCCTCATCCCAAGGCCCCTATCCACATTCATACCACTCACAGACACTACAATCAAAGTGCACTCACCTGGTGCCTTGGTGCCCCATACAACAGGGCATACAGGGGTAGGACACCCCCCACAAGATTCTCAAGTTTTTCCTTTGAGAAGGCTGGGGCCCTATTCCCTGCAGCACGTGGCATCTTGGCTACCAGGGGCAGAACACAGCAGCACACGTGGGGGAGGTCTTCTCAGCACGAGTGCCAGGAGTAACGTATGCATGAGCACATGAAATTGTGTTCATGGCCACCGCAGACATCACCCTCACCACCATCGGTGATTGCCATTGGCTCATGTCTCCCATAGGCAACCATGTTAACCAGTGAGAAGTTGCACGGCAGTAGCAACCCCTACCACCATGATGTCTCACGCCGGAAGGATTAGCTCACTTCCATCTGTCCTGTGCATGCAGGACAGGCGGCTGCCATTTTACTTCTACAATGTGTACAGAGGGGGTTAATGAGGTGTGTCATGGATGTTAAATAGTGACCTGTGCACAGCTCCACTTCGTCCACACAGTCCTTTATGCACATAATTATTGCCACTCCCTCCTATTCCCAGGTACAGTGGAAGAATGATGGTGAAGAATGCTCCTGTCAACAGGGCCATGATCGATGTTGCCACCCTTGAAGAGAGGCACGTCATCCAGTGCTATCGGCTAAACCTTCAGACCATCATGGAGCTTGTGAGGCTGTTGGAGCCGGATCTGCAGCCAGGTATTCGTCATCCCAATGCCACCACACCCACAGTACACGTGTTGGCAGTCCTCCACTTCCTCAGGGTCCTTCCAAATAACAGTGGACTGGGCTGCTAGAATGTCCTAACCCATGTTCAGTAACATCTTGAAGAACATCCTATGTGCCCTACTCAAACATATTGGCAGCTGTATCAGATTCCTGCAATGTGATGATCTGCCCACTGTGAAAGCAGCCTTCTATGCTGTAGCACATGAGCCACATGTGATCAGGGCAATTGATGGGACCCACATTGCTCCAAGAGGAGTGAACAGGTGTATAGGAACTGTAAAAAATTCTACTCAGCCGATGTTCAGGTGGTATGTCTCGTAGGTCTCTACATCACTCAATTGACTGCCCGGTTCCCAGGGTCAGTGCATGATGCCTACATACTGCGGAATAGCAGCATCCCACACCTGATGGCATCACTGCAAAGGGATCATGCCTGGCTCATCAGTATGTATTGTGTCATATGTGTGCCTCTGTATTCTGCACACTCAACACCACCTTCCAGATGTACCTACAGTTTTAAATATGCCTATTACCTCGGTGCACACAGGTGATTCTGGTTATCCCAACCTGCCATGGCTACTGACACCTCTCAGGCTACAGCAGAAGAAAACAGTTTCAATGAGGCCAATGTTAGGACTGACAGGTAATAGAACGCACCTTTGGAGTGCTGAAAGCCAGATTCAGGTTCCTGCACCTTACTGGAAGGGCCCTACTGTACAGACCAGCAAAAGTGTGCCAGATCATTGTAGCGTGCTGCATGTTACACAATTTGTCTCTCAGATGTCACGAGGATGCAGCTGATTCCAGAGCAGAGCTGAAACAACAATACTTCCACTGATATACATGTACGTGTCAAAGCCATGAATTGAAACCAGTAGCAATGTGTGCCATGTGAAGGGATGCTACCAGGGTTGTGTGTTCAATGTGGATATAGGGTGAACCCATTACTCTAGATGTGGTGATATTACCTGTATTACAGAACTTGTAAATGATTGCTCCCCCTTCTGGCACTGTTACATAAATTGGTAGGTCAATGGTCTTCCTATTCTCTGTGTCATTGCTGTATATTTTGTACTCATGGTAGATAAAGACGTTGACAGAAAGTGTGCTCAAATGTGTTTATTTTAATAATACAAGTGCAAGGGCTGATGAACGCGGTCATGGTGAGTGTGATCAATAGAGTACTTAGCCCACTTGTGGGGAGTCAAAGTCCAGTATGATGGCCATATGAAAACGGAGTTATGGCAGTGAACAGTCAACAGGGTGTCACTGTGACTCAAGAGGGTATGTTCAGAAGTGGTTCACTTCCTGGCGCTGGTCTTGGTCTTGGCATCAGTGGAGGCTGGATGTCTGGTTGGACGTCCTCGCTTTTGTGGGGGCTCCTCAGCTATGGGGGAAGGTGTGCTGGTGTCCTGCGTGTTCTGTGGCAGTTTCTCACTTCCACTGGTTGCTCCTGATGTAGAGGGCTCAGATGTGATCTGCCTAACAGTAGGGGCCTGCTGGTGGGAGGTGGACTGACACAGGATGGAGGTAAGTTCCGTCAGCCCCCTGCTATGGAGGCGATAGTGGCATTGTGGGTCTGCCACTGCTGAAAGCCTCCTGGTGGTTCTCCCTGTGGAAACTCTGGGTCTCCTGCAGCGTAGTGAGAATCAGGGCCATGGTGTCCTGGGTTTGTGGTATGCACCCAGAATGTGGGTGAGGGCCTCCTGACCAGTCTGATGTTGTTTCTGCCCCCTCCCTTGGACCACAGATCCCCTCCCACTAGCCCTGGCCCACTCTGCTTGTGCCCATGGCACAGTGTGCCCACACCCAGTAGCACCAAGGCCTTCATTGTCTGGTGTGGACGCCCTTGACTCAGGCTGTGGGGAACACCTCTAATTGAGTGGTCCCTGAGGCACAGGTTTGGCAAGTAGGGGCTAACTGTGGTGTTTTAGCCCCACAGGAGGGTGAGTCCAGGGTGTCAAGGTTGGGGCTTCTGCAGGTGGACTGGCTAGTCATCCCAGATGGCCCAGGCTATTTGTCTTCCTCCAGACATCCACTGGGGCCTTCATCCTAGGAGGGCTGTCTGACACTGGCATCCTCTGCTGGGTGGCAGTAGCAGGGATAGCTGTGGATGGAGAGAATGAAAGTTAGTACCTGGAAATGTTGTTGTAGTGGAATGGTATGCCGCTTGCAGTGGGTGAAATCCTTACCCAGAGATGGCAATGACATTTGCAGCAAAGCTGACACTGCATTGTGAATGGCCTTTGGGCCATGCTTGCCATATCAATTGTATTTGTGGGTTTGCTGTTTGACATTGCTGTAATTGATATAGGTAGTGAGGTGGAGTTGGCTAGCAGTCTGGGTGGGCTGTGGGATGAATGTCCATGCAGGTGCACCATTGTGAGTTGTGAGTGTGACTCGGATCCGGCATGCCTAGTGATGGATTGTGGGAGTGGTACTTGAGTACATAATGATGGTTTAGCGTGCATTGTGTGGGGTGGGTGTGTGGATGGTGGGAGAGGGCATGTGTGGAATGCAGAGTAAAAAGGTGGGATGATAGAGGGGGTGCATTCTTGTGATTTGGGATATGATGGGGAGTGGTAGGTGATTGGAAGGCATGCAGGACTGGAGTGGTTAGGGATCAGGGCTGGTGTAGGTTCCTTACCTGTATCAATCCCTCCAATGATTCCAGTCAGGCCCTCAGGATGTATGATGTCAGAGATCTTCTCCTCCAAGGTTGTAAAGTCAAGGGGAGGAGAGTGGATCCACCGTCAGTCTTGTTGAGGGCGATGTTGTGCCTAGATGCCATGGAATGGACCTTCCCCCTGATGTTGTTCCACCTCTGTCTGATGTCCTTCCTTGTGTGTGGGTAGCTGCCAACTGTGTTCACTAACTCCTTCCCTCCTATCTTGTTGTCTTACTCCATTATATTTGATGGTGAGTAATCCCTCTACTTCCTCTAACAACTTGTCTAATTCATTAAGGGTGCAATTGTAAGATAAGTGTCTAGACATCTTCCTATTGCTCTCTGCTCAAGCAGTTTTGTCAGATGCCTTCCTTTTTACCATAATTATGTTAGAATATCTAAGGCTATTAGGGAGTAAATGTCAAGCACAAAAAGTGGGAGGGTTAGTTGAAAAGCAGAAGAATTTTCCGTAAAGGGAGAAAAAGAAAAAATACAGTCTATCTACCCCACTTAAAGCAGCTCAGAGCCTCATCATGAGTTCTAGCACATTTCTCCCCCCTCCGACCGCTATACCATGTATGGGCTAACACAAAGCACTGCAAGGGAAAAAGCAGCCAGTTTCAATTGTCACTAAATGTTATATGGTTGGGTGGCCAAGGAGTCACGCAATCATTCCCACGAGGTGGAGCCATATTCAAGAAAAGAGGTGCTGTACCCAGTGCAGCACCTCTTTTCTTGCACCCTTAGTGCCCCCCAATGCTACCATGTGTGCGTCATATTTAAAATATGGTGCACCATGGTGGTAGTTAGGGGACTAGCATCACAATTATTTGTGCTAGTCTGGAGTTTTGCAGGATTAGCGTGAAAAATGTTGATGCTAATCCTGTAAAGCCCACTGTTGCCCATTGTAATCAATGGTGTGCCTCTTTTAATGCCTGCTCTGAGCAGGCAATAAAAGTGCCAATATAAAAGAGGCAAAGAAATCTCCTAGATTTTGTTGTAGCATTTTTTCGGCACCTCTATCGGGGGAAAGCCACCTTTGCATACATTATGGCCTTCATTACAACCCTGGTGGTAAATCTCGCTTTCCGCCGTGCAGAAGACCGCCAACATACGGCTGCAGCCGCGGAATTCCGCTACAGGTATCATAACCCAGAGCTCGGAATCTGCCACAATACAAACACCCACACAAATCCGCCACACCAAAGGTCAGTGATAAACTGGCGATACGAAAACCGACACGTCATGCCAACAGGAATACGCCCACACTATCACGAACCACGAATCAACGCTGCAGTCTTTCAACTGCGGTAGTCCATTGGCGGTACACACTGCCCCGCTCAAAATACACACACATTTACAAAACACAACCACATTGGACAATTCAAAATACACACGCCTGATACACATACACACACCACACCCACACACCCAATCCAATATAAATGACACACCCACATTACCTGCAAACCCTTACTACCAAAATTTAGAAAGAATGCCAGAGAGAGAGACTACCTAAAACAACACCAGCATCCACAGACACACAATACCATCACTTACACAACATCCACGCACCTCAAACAACACACATCAACACATCCCCTCACACATCACAACAGACACCACCTCACACATCTCCCACACCACATCATGGCACCTCAAAGACACCCCAGGTTCTCTGAGGAGGAGCTCAGGTTCATGGTGGAGGAAATCGTCCGGGTAGAGCCACAGCTATTCAGATCACAGGTGCAGCAGACATCCATTGCAAGGAAGATGGAGCTATGGCGCAGAATCGTCGACAGGGTTAACGCAGTGGGACAGCATCCAATAACACGGGATGACATCAGGAAGAGGTGGAACGACCTACGGAGGAAGGTACGTTCCATGGTATCCAGACACCAGATTGCTGTACAGAGGACTGGTGGTGGACTCCTACCTCCTCCCCCACAACTAACAATATGGGAGGAGCAAGTCTTGGCAATTATGCATCCTGAGGGCCTCACAGGAGTAGCAGGAGGACTGGAATCTGGTAAGACATATCTTTACTACTTTATCCCCCACATCCTACCTGCATGCCATCACATACCCCCACCCTTACCCTCACACTCATCACCTCAACAACCACAGATACCCCACTAACACAACCCCCACATCCCAAAACCAAGCCCTGCATGTAACACCAATGCATGGGCACCCATCACCAAAGCATGTCCAGTACAGAGACTCACTCATGCCCCAAAATCTCCAGTCACACAAGGACCAAGCCAATAATGCAAGCACAGGAGTAGAGGGTTACTCACCCATTGCACAAGATGGGACACACAGATACAATAACTATGCATTTACACCCAAACAGGACCCCTACCCAACGTCACCGGACAGGAGGTACCAGACATATCCAGTCCCCCCACAGAAGAGACCCACAGTGATGACAGCAGCTCTGCACGCCTGGATCAAGATGACCAGCCCGGCCCATCAAGGACCTCAGGACAGTCGGTTCCCCTGACACAGTCACAAACCACCACAGAGCCTCCCCCCTCAGGAAACACCAACACAGCACCCACCCAGCAGGCCCATCCCTCTGTCGCCAGGACACGTCAATCAGCAGTGTGTCTACCACTACAGGGAACCCAGGCAAGCCCACTAACAGAGGACAATCAGGGACCTGGGGGTAGTGGCAGTGGGCACACGGTTCAGGGGACAGAGGCACAGGATAACAGGGAAGCTGGGAGGACTGCTGTGCGACAGGGGGAGGACAGGCCCAGGGAACCCACTCTCCACGAGGCACTCACCAACATCATGGGAGCTTACCATTATTCCCAGGAGACCATAGGCACGGTACTGGCCAAGTTTCAGGAGACCCAGCGGCTGCAGGAGGAACACTACCTGGGGATCAGGGAGGACTTGAAGTCAGTAAACACTAAAACACTACCCTGGTCACCATTGCAGTGGTGCTGGTAGACCTTCTCAACACCAGGAGAGACACAGTGGCACACCAACGGGCCCATGACACTAGCCTGGACGATGAACAGCCCTCCATCTCCGCCGGTGCTAGTGGACAGGAGGCATCACCACAGGAACAACAGGACACCAGCACCCCATCCCCTACAGATGGAGAACCACCCCACAAAAGGTCCCTGAGATCCAGGAACAAGACAGAGAACATTGCCAAGACCCCCGCCAGGAAATAAGACCCCCCGAATGTCACCCTTCTATCCCACTATGTCACCCTGTCCATCCTTAAACTGCCATTGCTCCACTTCCTATGCCCCTCTGGACAATGCATCTGTGAAACAAATAGACAGGACTCTGCCATAGACATACCTCCACCATCACCCCAGCCCATTTTACAACCCCTTCCACTTATTTGCACAGGAATAAACACACTTCAATAACATAACAATCTGGAGTCAGTCCGTGTTTTCACAAATGTGTAATTGCAATATCTATGGAATATAGCAATGCCTATTTACTTGTTCACATACCAATGTAACACAGCTGTAGTCCAAGAGTAAACATAGCAGAGGGCACAAAGTGGGACCCAGATCTGTGAAATGGAAAGCCAAAGTGACAAGTCAGTGTCCATACAATGAGTGAAAATGACAGACTTATGCTAGCTCCAACAATAGTATGAGATGTGGGAAGCAGTGACATCTTCTTACCTGTGTCTCACTGGAAGTGTTGCATGATGATGTTGTTTCGGTTGTCGATATCCTCTTCTTCTGCCTCCTCTTCTTCACTGTCTGCAGGCTCCACAGCTGCCACAAGACCACCATCTGGCCCACCCTCCTGCAGAAAAGGCACCTGGCGTCGCAAAGTCAGGTTGTGCAGCATACAGCAGGCCACAATTATCTGGCAAACATTCTTCGAGTAGTATAAGGAACCACCTGTCAGATGGAGGCACCGGAATCTGGTCTTCAGGAGGCCTTAGGTGCGTTCGATTATCCTCCTAGTTTGCCCATGTGCCTCATTGTAGCATTCCTCTGCCCTTGTCCTGGGATTCCTCACTGGGGTCAGTAGCCATGACAGGTTGATGTAACCAGAGTCACCTGCAAATGTCGAGGAACAACTGTTAGACACACACTAACCCTTAGGGACAACCCCATACGCAGACACCTATGTCAACTGTATTGGGACCTTGGCCTCACCTATTAGCCACACACGGTGCCTCCGAAGTTGCCCCATCACATAAGAGATGCTGTTATTTCTCAAAATGTAAGCGTCATGCACAGAGCCAGGATACTTGGCATTGACATGGGAGATGTACTGGTCTGCCAAACACACCATCTGCACATTCATCGAATGGTAGCTCTTCCAGTTTCTGTACACCTGTTCATTCCTGCGGGGGACAAATGCCACCTATGTATCATCAGTAGCACCAATGATGTTGGGGATATGTCCCAGGGCATAGAAGTCAGCTTTCACAGCAGGCAAATCCTCCACCTGAGGGAAAAAGATGTAGCTGCGCATGTGTTTCAGCAGGGCAGACAACACTCTGGACATTGGCTGGGACATCCCTGATGCCATGTCCACTCTTGTTTGAAAAGACCCAGTGGCCACGAAATGGAGTACAGACAGGACCTGCACTAGATGGGGTATCCCTGTGGATGGCGGATAGCTGACATCAGGTCTGGCTCTAACTTGGCACACAGTTCTAGGATTGTTGCACGATCAAGTCTGTATGTGATTATGATGTGTCTCTCTTCCATTGTCAACAGGTCCACCAGGGGTATGTACACCGGAGGATGCCGCCATCTCATCACCTGCCCCAGCAGACGTGCCCTATGGAGGAGGGCAGCGAGCAGAGAGTCATCCAACACTGAAGTATCACAATGTGTTATTTTCAGAAACGTTATTAATCTGCAATGTGCCTTTATTTGTCTGTATTCCCGGCCTAGATAGGTGTGACGCAGTTTTTATCCATCCCATGTGCCCCCCTGAAATGGCGGCTGCCTGACCTGTAAGGTGGGACAAGGGGATATGAGGTAACTGCACTGACATTGTACACCGTCGCTGTGGGTGGTCGAAGACCACAGCGCAATTCTGCATTGGTTAACATTTGGCCCTTTGGGTCCCAGGAGCCAATGACGATGTACGCTGGCATTGACGGTATGCACCGCCGCGGACGTGAAAGCCATTTTCTGTCTGTCCACTCACTTGGGGCCGTATTTATACTCTGGTTGCGCCGAATTTGCGTCGTTTTTTTCGACGCAAATTCGACGCTAAACTAACGCCAACTAACGCCATATTTATACTATGGCGTTAGAGGCGAATAGCGCCAAAGTTCCCGGAATGTGCGTAATTTTTTAGCGTGAACCCCTTCCTTGCGTTAATGATATGCAAGGGAGGCGTTCCCGTCTAAAAAATGACTCCCAGGCCTTTACGTGGTATTTATACTCCCGGGCAAAAGAGACGCCCGGGAGTGGGCGTTGCTAAAAACGGCGCATTTGCGCCGCTTTTTAACGCCTGGGTCAGGCATGGCGTTAAGGGACAAGTGGGCTCAAAATGAGCCCAGAGTGCCCTCCCCTGCCCCCAGGGACCCCCCCTGCCACCCTTGCCCACCCCAGGAGGACACCCAAGGCTGGACGGACCCACCCCAGGGACATTCAGGTGAGTATTTTTTTTATTTTTTTTTAATAATTTTTGGTGGCATAGGGGGGCCTGATTTGTGCCCCCCTACATGCCACTATGCCCAATGACCATGCCCAGGGGACAGAAGTCCCCTGGGCATGGCCATTGGGCAGGGGGGCATGACTCCTATCTTTACAATGATAGGAGTCATGTTGATGGGGGATGGGCGTCGAAAATAAATGGCGCAAGTCGGGTTACGACGATTTTTTCGACGTAACCTGACTTGCCCCATTTTAAGACGCCCATGCGCCATTTTCCCCCTACGCCGGCGCTGCCTGGTGTACGTGGTTTTTCTCGCGCACACCAGGCAGCGCCGGTCTGCTTGCGCCGGCTAACGCCATTCAATAAATACGGCGCCCGCATGGCGCTGCAGAATGGCGTTAGCCGGCGCAAAACTTTTTGACGCTAAACTGCGTTAGCGCAGTTTAGCGTCAAAAAGTATAAATATGGGCCTTGATACCTGACCTTCAACAGGAGAGGACCTGCCCTGCAAGTGCTGCTGTGACCTGTGTCTGGAAGTGACGATGGCTACAGTGTCTGGGGAAAGGGCCCATGTCTTCATTTCGGAGGAGTTGGGGAAACTAGTGGATGGGGTCCTCCCCCAGTACACGCAATGGTACGGTCCTCCAGACAAATAGGTGAGTACACTGTGAGCATGCTGCATGAGCAATGCCTGCTTTGAGTGGTGTGGATGGAAGATACATGGGGGGGGGCTGAGGCCTGCATGTGCGGATGGTGAGTGTATGTGCATCAGGGCATGGGTGGGAACTGGTGGGTAATGAGTATGATGGTCCGGACGGGTGAGTGATTTCCTTTCCCCCTGTACCATTCCTCTAGGTCAGCACCCACCAGAAGAAGGGTATTTGGTGTGCCATAGCCAAGGACGTCCGGACCCTGGGGGACTACCACAGACGGAGCACCCACTGCTGTAAAAGATGGGAGGACCAGCACTGCTGGAGTAAGAAGATGGCGGAGGCCCAGCTGGGGATGGCCTCCCAACGTGGAAGGGAAGCCCGTCGCACCACGACCGCCCTGATGTCCCGGATCCTGGCGGTGGTGTATCCGGAGTTGGATGGGCGCTTGAGGGCATCACAGCAGCCACAAGGGAGTGGGTATACTTTCATTCAGCTGACTCTGCACGCATAACAAGGTGTCTGGGTGGGGGAGGTGGGCAGTGGGTTCAACTAGGCCAGGGCGAACTTGGTAGGCAAGGTCCTTTGTGAAGCAGGCTATGTGGCACCCCAACCCCACTAGTGGTAAGAGCCATCTACACCTAGTCAGGCTCCTGTGACTTCCAGGTGTGCAGCAATTGGGCTTAGGCCTCGTACCCATGGTCAGGTGAAATTTCTAGGAACTGTTAGTGCATGGCGTAGTGCAGAGGGCTGCTCCCTGTGTGTTGTGTCCGCCAACGGCAGTGGTGTTGCATGCACTGAACATGTATTTCTTCTGTCTTTCCCCCACTTGTTGTGGTCCCCCTGTTTTTGTGTGCAATAGCATCATCAGGCAGAGGAGCATTGGCACCGGAGCAGGAGGGAGCTGCAACCCACTTGCCCCTGGAGGGTGAAGCAACGGAGTCTGAAGCCACCAGTGGGACGGAGGGCGAGGGGAGCTCGATGGCAGGGACAGGAGAAGACACCAGTGACAGTGACTCCTCGTCTGATGGGAGCTCCCTTGTGGTGGCTGGCATCTCTGTGCCCACCGCATCAACAGGTACAGCCGCCCCTCCCCCTACCAGCACCGCCATCCCAGCAGACCCTCGACGTGTGTCCTGTGCCCGCTCGCACAGGAGAATGGGCATCTCCTCCTCCCCAGGCACCTCAGGCCCTGTCCCAGTCAGCCCTGCTCCCCTCAGTGAGGAGGCTATTGACCTCCTGAGATCCCTCACTGTTGGGTAATCTACCATTTTGAATATTATCCAGGGTGTTGAGAGGCATTTGCAACAAACAAATGCATACCTGGAGGGCATTCATTCTGGGCAGGCGGCCCAAAAGAGAGCATTTCAGGCTCTGGCCTCAGCACTGATGTCAGCCATTGTCCCTGTGTCCAGCCTCCCCCCTCCAACTTCCTCGGCCTAGACCCAATCCCCTGTACCTCAGCCTATCCCAAGCACACCTTCAGACCAGCATGCATACACATCAACACACAAGAGTGGCTCAGGCAAACATAAGCACCACACATCCCACAGGCACTCACACTAGCACCATCCCCATGCAGACACACCAACATCCACTGTCTCCACTGTGTCCCCCTACGCCATGTCCTCCTCCTCCCTCCCTTTCTCGTCTCCACTCACACCTGCATGCACTACATCCTCAGCCACTACCTCCATCACCAGCACGCCCATCACCACACACCGCTCACATGCAATCACCACCCCCCTACCATTTACACATCCCGTTTGTCCTCTCCCAAGTGTGTATGTGAGCCCTCCTCCCTAAGTACACAAACGCAGGCACACACCCACCCAACAGCCATCCACCTCACAACAGCCACCAGCCCATGCACTTTCACCCAAATTCCGCAGACGTACACCTCCTACAACCACTACCTCTTCCTCCACTCCCAACCCCCTCCATCTACCCGCCCCAGTGTGTCTAAAAAACTTTTCCTGGCAACCCTTGACCTCTTCCCTTTACATCCCCCCTGTCCTTCCCCTAGGGCCAGGCTTTCCAGGTCCCACCCCAGCACCTCAGCCACCAATTCCCCAGGCACAGTGGTGCCAGCAACTGCAGGGTCATCGAGTGCGCCACCCATCAGGTCTGCCAGTGTGCCATGTAGGTAGGGCAAGGACATTCCGCCACCTGCCAAGGTGAAAAAGTTGCCCACATCCCGGAGGGAGAAGCCGAAACTACCAGCCACCAAGGTCTCAGCAAAAATAAAAGGGGATAGTGGCAAGAGAAATGCGGCACCATCAAAGGTAGGGAAAGGCCAAAAGCAGAAGAGCAGGTCAGGAGAGGGCATGGTGGCACCTAATGAGGGACCAGTGTCACAACTACTGTCCACGACCACACCAACCTGTACGGCGGCGAACACCGATAGCTGTCCCACCACCACAACCGCCACCTGCACCGCCACCTACACCGCCACAGGTACGTCGACAGCCTCAGCGACAGTGCCCAGCCTCTTCCTCAGTGGGCAGCCGTCCGAGGCTGCAGGAGACGTCCAGCTGTGTCCCTCAGCAGGTGCTGACCTATGCACCGCCACCAGCACCGCCGCCACAGACGCCGCCGCAAGCACCGCCACCGGCCCCGTGAGGTACTTGGACAGTGGCACCACCACTGACATGTCTACCATCCCCAGTGATCAGTCGTACGAGTCTGGAGGAGAGTTCCTGGACCCTGGGCATCTTCCATGAGTCATGACTTTCATCACTGTTTGCACCTGCAGGTGGAAGGCGAAGCCCCAGCAGTGTGGTGTATGTCTCTGCCTCAATGGCGCATCATGCTACCTGCACCTCACCATTCTCGTGGCACACACGCCCAGGTGAGGGACTTGTACCGACCACACTGCACATGGAGCACTCTGGGCACCAGGCCCCCTCCAGAAATAGTGGAGAATGACATCCACTACCTCAGTCCTTGGCAGGATGAAGCACCCTGGGCACCATGCCCCCTCCAGAACCACTGGAGAGATACGTCCACTACCTCAGTCCTTGGCAGGATGAAGCACTCTGGGCGCCAGGCTCCCTCTAGAACCAGTGGAGAATGACATCCACTACCTCAGTCCTTGGCAGGATGAAGCACTCTGGGCACCATGCCCCCTCCAGAACCAGTGGACAGATACATCCACTACCTCAGTACTTGGTAGGATGAAGCACTCTGGGCACTAGGCCCCCTCCAGAACCAGTGGAGAGATACATCCACTATCTCAGCCCTTGGCAGAATGAAGCACTCTGGGCATCATGCCCCCTCCAGAACCAGTGGAGAGATACATCCACTACCTCAGTCCTTGGCAGGATGAAGCACTCTGGCACCAGACCCCCCTCCGGTACCGGTGGAGAATGACATCCATTACCTCAGTCCTTGGTAGGATGAAGCACTTTGGGCACCAGGCCTCCTCCAGAACCAGTTGAGAGATACATCCACTACCTCAGTCCTTGGCAGGATGAAGCACTCTGGGAACCATGCCCCCTCCAGAACCAGTGGAGAGATACATCCACTACCTCAGTCCTTGGCAGGATGAAGCACTCTGGGCACCAGGCCCCCTCCAGAAACAGTGGAAAGATACATCCACTACCTCAGTCCTTGGCAGGATGAAGCACTCTGAGCACCAGGCCCCCTCCAGAACCAGTGGAGAGATACATCCACTACCTCAGTCCTTGGCAGGCTGAAGCACTCTGGGCACCAGGCCCCCTCCAGAACCAATAGAGAATGACATTCACTACCTCAGTCCTTGGCAGGATGAAACTCTCTGGGCATCATGCCCCCTCTAGAACCAGTGGAGATATACATCTACTAACTCAGTCCTTGTCAGGATGAAACACTCTGGGCACCATGCCCCCTCCAGAACCAGTGTAGAGATATATCCACTACCTCAGTCCTTGGCAGGATGAAGCACTCTGGGCACCATGCCCCCTCCAGAACCAGTGGAGAGATACATCCACAGCCTCAGTCCTTGGCAGGATGAAGCACTCTGGGCACCAGGCCCCCTCCGGACCCGGTGGAGAACGGCATCCATTACCTCAGTCCTTGGCAGGATGAAGTACTCTGGGTACCATGCCCCCTCCAGAAACAAAGGAGAGATACATCCACTACCTCAGTCCTTGGCAGTATGAAGCACTCTGGGCGCCAGGCCCCTCCAGAACCAGTGGAGAATGACATCCACTACCTCAGTCCTTGGCAGGATGAAGCACTTTCGGCACCATGCCCCCTCCAGAAACAGTGGAGAGATACATCCACTACCTCAGTCCTTGGCAGGTTGAAGCACTCTGGGCACCAGGCCCCCTCCAGAAACAATGGAGAGATACATCCACTACCTCAGTCCTTGGCAGGATGAAGCACTCTGGGCACCAGCCCCCCTCCAGAACCAATGGAGAGATAAATCCACTACCTCAGTCCTTGGCAGGATGAAGCACTCTGGGCACCAGCCCCCCACCAGAACCAGTGGCGAGATAAATCCACTACCTCAGTCCTTGGCAGGATGAAGCACTCTGGGCACCAGCCCCCCACCAGAACCAGTGGCGAGATAAATCCACTACCTCAGTCCTTGGCAGGATGAAGCACTCTGGGCACCAGCCCCCCACCAGAACCAGTGGCGAGATAAATCCACTACCTCAGTCCTTGGCAGGATGAAGCACTCTGGGCACCATGCCCCCTCCAGAACCAGTGGAGAGATACATCCACTACCTTAGTCCTTGGCAGGATGAAGCACTCTGGGCACCAGGACCCCTCCAGAACCAGTGGAGAGATACATCCACTACCTCAGTCCTTGGCAGGATGAAGCACTCTGGGCACCAGGACCCCTCCAGAAGCAGTGCAGAGATACATCCACTACCTCCGTCCTTGGCAGGATAAAGCACTCTGGGTACCATGCCCCCTCCAGAACCAGTGGAGAGATACATCCACTACCTCAGTCATTGGCAGGATGAAGCACTCTGGGCACCAGGCCCCCTCCAGAACCAGTGGAGAGATACATCCACTACCTCAGTCCTTGGCAGGATGAAGCACTCTGGCCACCATGCCCCCTCCAGAACCAATGGAGAGTCACATCTACTACCTCAGTCCTTCACAGGATGAAGCACTCTGGGCACCAGGCCCCCTCCAGAACCAGTGGAGAGATACATCCACTACCTCAGTCCTTGGCAGGATGAAGCACTCTGGGCACCATGCCCCCTCCAGAACCAGTGGAGAGATACATCCACTACCTCAGTCCTTGGCAGGATGAAGCACTCTGGGCACCAGGCCCCCTCCAGAACCAGTGGAGATATACATCTACTACCTCAGTCCTTGGCAGGATGAAACACTCTGGGCACCATGCCCCTTCCAGAACCAGTGGAGAATGACATCCACTACCTCAGTCTTTGTCAGGATGAAACACTTTGGGCACCAGGCCTCCTCCAGAACCAGTTGAGAGATACATCCACTACCTCAGTCCTTGGCAGGATGAAGCACTCTGGGCTCCAGCCCCCCTTCAGAACCAGTGGAGAATGACATCCACTACCTCAGTCCTTGGCAGGATGAAGCACTCTGGGCACCATGCCCCCTCCAGAACCAGTGGAGAGATACATCCACTACCTCAGTCCTTGGCAGGATGAAGCACTCTGGGCACCAGGGCCCCTCCAGAACCCGTGGAGAATGACACCCACTACCTCAGTCCTTGGCAGGATGAAGCACTCTGGGCACCATGCCCCCTCCAGAACCAATGGAGAGACACAGCTACTACCTCAGTCCTTCGCAGGATGAAGCACTCTGGGCACCAGGCCCCCTCCAGAACCAGTGGAGAGATACATCCACTACCTCAGTCCTTGGCAGGATGAAGCACTCTGGGCACCATGCCCCCTCCAGAACCAGTGGCAAGACACATCTACTACCTCAGTCCTTCGCAGGATGAAGCACTCTGGGCACCAGGCCCCCTCCAGAACCAGTGGAGAGATACATCCACTACCTCAGTCCTTGGCAGGATGAAGCACTCTGGGCACCATGCCCCCTCCAGAACCAGTTGAGAGATACATACACTACCTCAGTCCTTGGCAGGATGAAGCACTCTGGGCACCAGGCCCCCTCCAGAACCAGTGGAGAATAACATTCACTACCTCAGTTCTTGGCAGGATGAAACACTCTGGGCATCATGCCCCCTCCAGAACCAGTGGAGATATACATCTACTACCTCAGTCCTTGGCAGGATGAAACACTCTGGGCACCATGCCCCCTCCAGAACCAGTGGAGAATGACATCCACTACCTCAGTCTTTGTCAGGATGAAGCACTTTGGGCACCAGGCCTCCTCCAGAACCAGTTGAGAGATACATCCACTACCTCAGTCCTTGGCAGGATGAAGCACTCTGGGCACCAGCCCCCCTCCAGAACCAGTGGAGAATGACATCCACTACCTCAGTCCTTGGCAGGATGAAGCACTCTGGGCACCATGCCCCCTCCAGAACCAGTGGAGAGATACATCCACTACCTCAGTCCTTGGCAGGATGAAGCACTCTGGGCACCAGGGCCCCTCCAGAACCCGTGGAGAATGACATCCACTACCTCAGTCCTTGGCAGGATGAAGCACTCTGGGCACCATGCCCCCTCCAGAACCAATGGAGAGACACATCTACTACCTCAGTCCTTCACAGGATGAAGCACTCTGGGCACCAGGCCCCCTCTAGAACCAGTGGAGAGATACATCCACTACCTCAGTCCTTGGCAGGATGAAGCACTCTGGGCACCATGCCCCCTCCAGAACCAATGGAGAGACACATCTACTACCTCAGTCCTTCGCAGGATGAAGCACTCTGTGCACCTGGCCCCCTCCAGAACCAGTGGCGAGATACATCCACTACCTCAGTCCTTGGCAGGATGAAGCACTCTGGGCACCATGCCCCCTCCAGAACCAGTGGAGAGATACATACACTACCTCAGTCCTTGGCAGGATGAAGCACTCTGGGCACCAGGCCCCCTCCAGAACCAGTGGAGAATGACATTCACTACCTCAGTCCTTGGCAGGATGAAACACTCTGGGCATCATGCCCCCTCCAGAACCAGTGGAGATATACATCTACTACCTCATTCCTTGGCAGGATGAAACACTCTGGTCACCATGTCCCCTCCAGAACCAGTGGAGAATGACATCCACTACCTCAGTCTTTGTCAGGATGAAGCACTTTGGGCACCAGGCTCCCTCCAGAACCAGTTGAGAGATACATCCACTACCTCAGTCCTTGGCAGGATGAAGCACTCTGGGCACCAGCCCCCCTCCAGAACCAGTGGAGAATGACATCCACTACCTCAGTCCTTGGCAGCATGAAGCACTCTGGGCACCATGCCCCCTCCAGAACCAGTGGAGAGATACATCCACTACCTCAGTCCTTGGCAGGATGAAGCACTCTGGGCACCATGCCCCTTCCAGAACCAGTGGAGAGATAATTCCACTA
Organism: Pleurodeles waltl; assembly: GCF_031143425.1. NCBI lineage: Eukaryota > Metazoa > Chordata > Amphibia > Caudata > Salamandridae > Pleurodeles > Pleurodeles waltl. Next base: position 302,138,497 of record NC_090447.1, read on the forward strand.
CCTCAGTCCTTGGCAGAATGAAGTACTCTGGGCACCAGGCCCCCTCCAGAACCAGTGGAGAGTGACATCCACTACCTCAGTCCTTGGCAGGGTGAAGCACTCTGGGCACCAGGCCCCCTCCAGGTCCATTGGAGACTGTTACCCACTTGAGAGACTGTGGCTTTTCACACCCCAGGATAAAGCAGTGGGCAAACCACCCACTGGAGAGACTTGAGAGACTGTGGCTTTGCACTCCCTAGTATAAAGCAGTGGGCAAACCACCCACGGGAGAGACTTGAGAGACTGTGGCTTTGCACTACCCAGGATAAAGCAGTGGGCAAACCACCCACTGGAGAGACTTGAGAGACTGTGGCTTTGCACTCCCCAGAATAGAACAATGGGCATGGAGCCCCCTCTTGCAGCAGTGACGTTGTGCCTTCATCTAGCTGAGGTGCCCTCCCTCCCCCTCCCCATGAGGTGCCTGTATATTTTCGGTCTGATGCCCCAGCAGTGTTCTCTTCGTTTCCAGTCAGGTATCTAGTGTGGGCTTCGCCCATGCATTTTGGGACCAGTGGTCCACGGACAATAATTGGTACACTATCCGGACTTGTGTAGTTGGTGTACATATTTATATATACTGAAATTAGAATTTTGACTATCTGATTTTTCACGATTACAATCGTTAGAATCATTTCCTTTTGTCCTTGCGTTCTTCCAGGGGGTTGGGGGTGTATATCTTATGTTGCTGCATGTATTTGTGTGTATGCTGTTGTGGGTGAGGGTGGGGATGGGGGTATTGTGTGTTGCGTGTGTGTGTCACTCTCTTCCCACCCTCCCCTGTGTTGTAGGTGCAGTACTTACCGTGGTCTTCGCCACCACCGTTCGTACTCCTGGTAGATGAAAAGATACGCCAACATTGGTAACACCTGTAGTTCGGGATCTATGGCGTCCTGGTTCCTCGTTGGCTGTCGAGAGGTGAGTGTTTTCCCTTCTGTGTACTGTTTCCGCCGTGCATTTGATCGAGTTGGTTCCGCCCACAAAAAGGCAGCAGATAGGCTTCTTGAAATAAAGTGGACGGTACTTTGTCTTCCACCTGTCTGTTGGCGGTTACCGCCGCGGTGTTTGTTTCTACCGCCGTGGCGGTCGGAGTGTTAAAGTGGCTGTCTATGTTGGCGGTGTCCTCCATGGTCTTGATTCTATTTTTTTTCTGCTGGCCTGTTGGCGGTATTACTGCCGCTTTAGCACCGACCGCCAGGGTTGTAATGAGGGCCTATGTCTGGTGCAGGCATAATGTAGAGTAAAGGGTCACAAATTGGCACAATGAATGCATTGCGCCCCTTTGTAAATATGGCAATAGGATTTCAGCCTCATTGGGCCACATTAGCATAAAATATTATGCTAATCTGGTGCAAGGAGGCGCTAAGGGCTCCTAAATATGCTCCAATATATTTAATGCTCGGACGTTGACCCCTTCAGGATAATCAAGTCAGACTGACCCAACCCCATAGATGATTAGTGGCACAGCCAGGGGGATGGCCCTGCCCTGCCTCTTCCTGTCACTGAGGGGCTCTTGTGGGCCTGATTTTGGCCCAGCACATGTGCATCCCACCCTGCAGGACTTGCACACTCTTTATAGCGCTAAAAGGAAAAGAGGTGATGTGTGTTGCAGGGACTGTCTCCTTTGGCCCTGCGGAATGCTGGCCACTGAAGTCCTCCTCACTCTCCCACTGCACTGGAACCTATGCTGTGAGACTTGCACACACGCTTTATAGCGCTACAAGGAAAACAGGTGATGTGTGTTTCAGGGAATGCCTCCTGGGACCCTTGTGAATGCTGGCCACTGAAATCCTCCTCTCTCTCCCATGCGCTGGAACCTGCACTGCAGGACTTGCACAAGTGCTTTATAGAGCTAAAAGGAATACAGGTGGTGTGTGTTGGAGGGACCACCTCCTGTGGCCCTGGGGCATGCTGACCACTGAATTCCCCCTCACCCTCCAATTGCAGTTGCATTTTGTATAATTTCCTTAATATTAATTTCTTTGGTAATATTGTCTGCTTTCAGTTTTGATTCCAATATTAGAATTTGCCACTATTGCCTGTATGACAGAGTTTTCTGTCAAGACCCCAGTCTTGTTTTCCATGACTCCTAAATTTGGCTCCAGTGCAATTTAGGAAGGAACAATCATCGGGCAAATGTCAATTTCAGACCAACTGAAACTTTCAAGATGTTTACTACACTAATTATCTAGTGATTGCAACAGTGAAGGTATCTTACAGAGGGCCCTTATTCCCAAGGCCACACTTTAATGGTTCTCTGTGAGGCCACACCTTCAATCTTTCTGTTTGATTTTTCCCTGTACAGTTTCATAAACATGTTTTTTTGAGGATGCTGAAGTGGTGCTGTTACCAATTTTAACTTTTTCAGCAGTTTCCTTAGTTTTTTTTAGCTTTTTTACGTTTGGTAATAATTGGAATGAACAAACTCTGTTTGATAACCAATAGTAATAGATTAGGTTGCATTATTGCACTCCTTTTGCTGAGTATAACTAGCAAAAGGTGAATATTTATTGCTTCCAATTTTCATATTTACTCTATTTTTACTAGAAGTCACAATGGACTGAGAAAGCCCTACCCGCCCCACTTTGGTCTGGCAGTATGCCCCCTGAATATTGAGGCTAGAATATCAAGGTATATTAATAATCATAGGCCAAATATGGAATCCAAAATATCAAGAAATAACTAAGTCTAGATTTTCTACACCTAACTCCACATACAAGCATCTTGACAATATATATCTTAACAATATGGAGAGATGGAGGTTAGACTGGTAAAACTATGGCCCATATTTATACTTTTTGACTCAAAACTGCGCTAACGCAGTTTTGCGTCAAAAAAATTAGCGCCGGCTAACGCCATTCTGAAGCGCCATGCGGGCGCCGTATTTATTGAATGACGTTAGCCGGCGTTAGCCGCCGGCGCCGTCTGGTGTGCGTTAAAAAAAACGACGTACACCAGGCAGCGCCGGCATAGGGGAAAATGGAGCTTGGGCGTCAAGAAATGGGGCAAGTCAGGTTGAGGCAATTTTTGCGCCTCAACCCGATTTGCGCCATTTTATTTCACTCCCAACCCCCATAGAAATGACTCCTGTCTTAGCAAAGACAGGAGTCATGCCCCCTTGCAGTTTTGCGTCAAAAAGTATAAATATGGGCCTAAGTGTGAAGAGAGTCAATGTCTTCATGGCCAAAAACATCCAATGTTTCTTCAAATGTCTTTTTACAAATCAAATCCACAGATTAATTTACCAAAGCAAATGGTTCTTCCAATTTAACTGCTTTATTATGACCCTTGGAAATTGGAAACATGTAATTGTGGCTGTGTGACCTTGTAATATTAGGCTAAGGTGACACATATTAGGGCAGTGACATCTACTGACCTCAGAGGTAGACTCAAATCATTTGACTCAGACAAGAGTATGAGATCATCCAATTAAACAATGAGAATAGATAGCCATCAAACAATTAAAATATGTAATAATGAGTCAGTATTTTAGACACACCATGACCTATGTAGTCATGAATCACCACACCAATTTAGTAAAGTTTAAACATTTATTTCCCTTAAGTTGACAATGCTAAGGTTACTTAGATAATGCACAAAACCAAATGATAGCAAGAGAGAAACAGCACAGGCTGTCCAGAGCATCTGAAGAATCTCAGCCTAATGAGAAAAATTACCATTGAACACTCCAATTGATTGCTGAAGAATGAAAACAAAAATTATTTGGAAAATAGCAACAGACTTCATTTAGTTGTGCAATTGAATCAATCACAATACATGAATAAACATTTAAATTAATTGTTGGATCAGACATCCTTACTACCAAACTCTAATTTAAAAAAGTGTGTGTGCGCTTCATGCAAAAATAAAAATAAGACAAAAGTTAATTTGGAAAACATCTAACTATGGGGCTAACCAAAAACACGTGGTTGGATTTTCTAAAGGGAAAACCTGCAAAAGAAAAATGAATGCACATTGTTTATACCTCTCCTAAATGAGACAGCAGCTTGATAATTCTTCATCCCTAGAGCACAGGAACAGCAGTTCTTCAGTCAGCATCAGGAACATTACAGGGGGCACAGTTCAGTAAAGTTTGGCCTAAGATATCTGAGCTGTTTGAATCATAGACAAGAGCTGAATAACAGAATATGACTGCACAGAAATAAACAGAAAAACAGTAACTTACATCACCTAAGACTCTGCTATATTAAAGTCCCAAAATTTACTAGCTAAGCTTCTACTGGTCAAGACTATGAGGTGGGTTAGATTACAGACAATAAAATATAATCTATGCCTCAGTTGTATCTTTTCTTTGTTCCTTCCAAAATAGGGTCACGTTCATGCTCCTCTCCAGGTGACAGCTTCCGCAATAAATTACATTTTTTTAAACAGCAGCAGAGAACATGACATTTAGCTAACATTGCTTCTTTTACAAAATGAAGGTTTATTGTTAAAGGTTGCAATGTTTATCACCAAGGAAATATATTACAAGGAGGACAGGGAAAGCAATATTGTTCCACTTCAAGGATGTCAAATAAACACTGTTTGCAAAATATATTAGTAAAATCAGTGCAACATTTAAACATCATGCTTCTCGAAAAAAACTAAAAATAGGGACTTTCTGTAATGCTACCACATGAAGTATAAGCATTTCAGAAAAAATTCAAACCATTTGTTTTGTAGTACATATTAATAATAATCTTTTTCCAGTACATTTAATTATAAATAAACAAATTCATTTGAAATCGAGGTATCTGACACCATGGCAATCACTTTTAATGCTGCACATTTCTTTTTCTAACACACGTTTCTTTTTTTCGGCCTTTTAATGCACGTTAATTTTGTTGTAGTTACTTATTTTTATTAATGTTTGCTCTCTAACAATCCCTCCTCTGACAGCTATATATGCTGTCACAAAACTACACTACATTAATTCATTAATGAGACAATTCAAAATGTACTTTGTTTAGTATCTCTACAGTTAGGCTTTTTCAAGTTTACAAAATGTCTTAAATCACATAATATCTACTTCTCATCTTTTACATTCTATTTATTCCCTTCTCTGTTTATTTTTCCCACTTTGAAATATTATGCAATTGTACAGTTTGTAAAATCTGATTATACAAATGAGACACACAACCACTTTCAATAATGGTTTCAGTATCATCTCCACAACACCCTGGCCAAGATTTCCCAACCAATTTCCCATTTCATTGAAACTTTTGCTAGATTTTCCCACACACTTGGTGGCTTCAGATCTTTTAGATCAGAATTCAAATTCATCACATTTTTTAATATAACTCTTAATTTCGTAACTGTTATCTGGGATAAATGTGCAACAATGTTTCCCCGTTGAGTATCCGACAGACGTCACCCACTTTTGATAAAAGGATGTCTATCGCAAGACGGTTCTGAAGAACCATCAACTGGACCACAACCATTTCAGTATCTGTTGCACCTGGCCCTTTTTACAGGGTCATCTCTAGTATATTTGCCTCCTTCCTCCTAATTTTTCTGGCCAGCTGTTGTCAGCTTTAGGACTCTGGGCACTTTACCACTGCTAAAAAAGTGCTAAAGTGCATATACTCTCTGTGTAAATTGCCCATGATTGGCATATTTCATTTACTGGTAAGTCCCTAGTAAAGTGCACTAGGGGTGCCCAGGGCCTGTAAATCAAATGCTACTAGTGGGCTTGCAGCACTGGTTGTGCCACCCACATTAGTGGCCCTCTAAACACAGCTCAGACCTGCCTCTGCAGTGTCTGTGTGTGCAGTTTTAAACAGCCAAATCGACTTGGCAAGTGTACCCACTTGCCAGGCCTGAACCTTCCCTTTTATTACATGTCAGGCATGCCCAAGGTAGGCCCTGGATAGCCCCAGGGGCAGGGTGCAGTGTATGTTTAAGGTAGGGCATATTCTAGTGTGTTTTATATGTCCTAACAGTGAAATACTGCCAAATTCAATTTTCACTGTACAGTGCATATCCCTCTCATAGGTGTTATGGGGGCTGCTTTTAAAAATCCTAGTTTAGTGTCTCTGAACTCAAAATTTAAAAATACATCTTTTACTGAAGTTGGTTTTAAATTGTCTAAAAATGTCAATTTTAGAAAGTAGGCATTTTCTTGCTTAAACCATGTTGTGACTCTGCCTGTTTGCGGATTGTATGTCTAGGTCAGTTTTACAGTTGGGCTGTTTTGCAACTCTCTAGACAGTGACACAAAGGGGGAGGGGGTGTAGCATGCATATCCTGATGAGCCATCTGAGCAAGAGGGGAGGGATAAGTAGTCATTCACACTGGAAAGGACTGTGCCTGCCATCACACAATGCAGTCTCCAACCCCCTGGTGTGTGTCTGGGGCGGTGCCTGGTCAAGGAAGGCTCTCACAAACACTTGGGACTTTGCTTTGCCATTTGCCATCTTCAAAGGCAGAAAGGGGTATGAGAAGAAGACCCAAACCCCCAGACTTTTAGAATCTTTCTGGAATCAAGAGGAACCTCTGCCCAGGAGAAGAGCTGAAGGAGGAGTACTGTCCCTTTGCTGTGTTGCTTTGCTGGAATGGCCTGTAGTTGCTGCTTCTGCCTGCAAAGGTTGCAAATGGTTAACGTTAGTGTGTGTTCTGTTTGAGAAAGTTCTCCTAGGGCTTAGAGTAGTTTTTTGCTGTTCAAGAGGAGAAACCACTGCGGTGCTGCCAACGATGCCGCTGGCCTGCACACTGACCTGCCGATACTGCACGGAGCCGGACTGCCCCGCTTTGCACATGACCCTGGTCTCACCAACGCCATCATCAAACGACTTCACTGAGCCGCTGTTCGCACCACGCATTGTGGGCCCTGCACTCCAGCATCGCCTGCTCACACCGCAGCCAGGGCATCCCCGACATCGCCGCTCCTGCTGACATCAGCACCACTGCCTGCACCGTGACTTGTGGACACCGCTTGCGACGTACACGAAGCACCGTCCCGCACCGCAGCCCGGTCCACCGACGCCAGCATCATCCATCCAGTGTCGTCACCATGCATCCCTGCCTGCACAGTGGCCTGTGGACACGACTCCTGAGGGTCATGAAGCACTGTCCCCTGGCTTGGGCCTACGTGACCTGGTGACACAGCACGTCGTACCGCCCCCCTTCGCACGGCAGCCCTGGTCTCACTGAGACCACTGAACACCATCACTGAGCCGCTGCCTCCACAGTGACCTGTGGGCACTGCACGTTGCATTGTCCCACTTCGCACTGCAGCCCCGATGCTATCCACGCCAGCACTCCTGACTTCATCAACCCAGAGTTCAATCCACAAGGCATGTGACTTCAAAGGCCAGACAACTCCTGCACCGACTCCGGAACCGACACCACAGCTCCAGCCACACGGTTCTCTGGAGCTCACCGCGAGGATCATGACGCCCTGCAAATCCAAAGGTACTGTTTGCAGGTCTTCCTGACACCCTATCTGGCATGTGACACTGCAGCTGGCCTGAACTGTTGGTTTTGTTGATCATGACGCTGAGATTGTCCCAGGTGGAGCTATTGACTTCAAGGAACTGTGTTTCTGAGTAAATCTTGCAGAATTCACATATCTATTACTGTATGGTGGATTTTTATCATAATTGGTCTCGTCTTAAATAGATAAATATTGGCTATTTTTCTAAAATTGGTGGGGTGTCCTTTTGTAGTGTTTTCATTTATTACTGTGTGTTATGTGCAAATGCTTTACACATTGCTTCTGAGATAAGCCTGACTGCTCATGCCAAGCTACCAAGGGGATGAGCAGTGGTCACCTGAGTGGGTATCTCCCTTATCCTGACAAGAGTGAGGGTCTCTACTTGTTCAGGCTTCAAACCGACTGGCAACTAGAGCCCCATTTCTAACAGTATCCATCAAAAAGATTGCACCAGAAAAATCTATTAATATTCTGTCCATGATAGTTGATGGTTTTCTTATTTCCATATCATTCAGAACAACTGCTCCAAATATATCATATATATTTCTGAATAGCTTCCCCTTTTTGATCTTGATCTTAAGTTATCATGTGTCTCATTTATGTTGTCAATCTGATACACCTTAGGAAAAACTATTCCAAAGTAAAAAGTCTAATACCATCCCCTAGGGAGACAATAATAGGCATTTCTTTCACAGATGTAATATACACCAAGAATCATAGTATCTTGTTTGCATTCAGTTGTTCCAACAATCATAGTATCAGTTTTGGATTGAGCCCTGTATTTAAAAAGCTTCCCTATATCTTGGTAATCTAACACAAGCTTCCCTTGTATGTTAGTCACTCTATATGCATGGTCATTCCTGAATGTGCATTTTACTGAGCCCTTCTACATTTTCTCTTTGATTGCTTTCCTTTTACTGTCATCAGCCTGATCCAGGAAAGTTTTTTCTCAACTGGTGAAAGTGTACATGTAAGATTGTTTCTATCTGCACATGCGGTGCCAAATGTCAATCTAGGCTGAAAAGAAACCTCCTACAATGTCTATGGTTCCAGCTTTAGCAGTACTAGTCAAGTGTTGGTTGATAGGAACAAATGAAAAGACTAAATTAAAATTGGAGTAGAAATATTGTATGTACTCCTCATTATAAATCCTTGTTAGTAAAAGTGATTCCATAATTTAGTGTAAGATATGATATGTAATTCCTCCTTGTAATGATGAAGGAATGTGTATGCACACATAACATCTTCTCAGATCCATAGTCTCAACACATTCATACAACAAGCTATAATAAACATTTCAGGAAATATGTCCTTGTGAGCTATCTTAGTGTAGGTAACTCTCATCTTTATATGTAGTATTCTCTGGAGAAGGTGTATAGTTTCAGCTTTATATAATACACTCATGCTTATAATCTATAAAAAACTTACCAACACATTCAACTGCCAATACAACACACACACACACACACACTTGCACCCGTTGTTTCTACTGTAATTGGAATTCATGGCCTGTAAAGAATCAAAAAGTGAAAGAAAAAGAAAAATAGATGTAACTATACAGCAAAATAAAAATCTAAAATAGTCTTCAGTTTTCTTTGTGATTATTTACAGCAGCTTTCAGACTCCCCAGACTTTGTCAAATATCAGGTTAGCAACATTGTCAAAATCAGTTTCAAGGGGGCATGGTCAGGCCATGGGAGAAGATGGCCGCCTAGAATGGGATCTCCGCAAGGCGGTGGGCTTTGGTTGGGGGCGGAAGCTCTACGGACTCCGACACATCCTCACATTTGGGCCTGAGAAACCCTCCTGATGCTGGACACCACTTGGGGGGGGCCGAGAGGAGGGCACGTTACACAGCGCCAGAGAAGAGGTGCGGAGAGGAGGCCTGCTGGAGGACAAGAAGCCGCGACCCACAGGGAAGACAGGGAGCGATCTCTGAGGCAGGACGGCGGCACTGTTTCGCAGTGCAGGAAGGATGGTACCGGCACTGACTCCCTCAACCCCTTGGACCGTGAGCTCTGCAGGGCGATGAGTTCGGAGCGGATGTGAGGGCAATATGGGTATCTGACCCCCAAGAGGACTATTAATCCCGCCGGGGGAGCCGGGTGAGAGACATGCTGCGCCGCGTCGGGGGAGGGGGGAGCGGAAGAGGCCTGCTGGACTATCTGAGGCTGGCATTTGCAGAGAAGAGGGGCGTGCCCGAGAGCTGGACCTGGCGCTGCCCCCCTCTGATATGAGACAGCACCTACAGAAGGTGGGGAGCCCCACCCCTTCATCTTCATCTGGGACCATTCCACCCTCTGGCCCTCTCCTTTTGTTGTTAGGCTGCTGCTACCAATTCTTACGGCCTGAAGCAAAATTGTAGGCCACATTTTTACTTTTTCAATTACAGCACTACTCTTGGATGTGTCTCAAATGGTGGGGGACACAACCACGGTGAATGGAGTCACCTGCAATACATCACTGCTGCGACTAGCAACAAATGGTCGCACTTATCTACTTCTTCCTTCTATGCTTTAAGAGGTGCCGTGATGACAAACTTGCGTGACAGACTGGATCAGGAGCGAGAGGCATGTAGGGATACCAGCACCAGGTACTTAGTCGCCCCATAACCCTCTAGCTCGCCTCACCTCTCATTGCACCCCCAGCATCAACAGTGCTTCTCTATATCGTGCCTGCACTGGGGACACCTGCCCTTCACCTGCTGTAAAGAAGTAGCCTTGGAGAGCGGCTCCACATCTGATTCTCCCTTCGGGCACCCTCATTACCCCAGACAGCCTCAGTCCATAGATTGGATCTTAAACCTCAGGCCCTGAGGGCTATATCCACATCAAAGTCCTGCGATGCCCAGTGGCAAAACAACAGGTAAATCCTCAGACAAACCGGAAAGACAACTACTCTTTTCTGAAGTCCTCCAACTTTCAAGGCTTGCGTCCCCCCTGCAGGACTACACCCGCCCATACAGTCCCACACTATGACCGACCCGGAGCAGGTAACAACCATGGAACGTATACTCCAGGAGATCACAGCGGTGAGCCGTAGACTTGAGGGTATGATACTGCTATAACCTCATTGACAATGGAGACAAAATCCATGCGCTTAGATATAGCAGGCTTCCAGTCTCGAGTAACAGGACTGGAGCATCGAATGACGACCATGGAGGACCTTATTCACACTGTCCTAGACAGAGACCAGGGCCTCTTGTACCTCCATAGTAAGCTAACAGACTTAGAAGACAGGAGCCGCAAGGACAACGTCAGCTTTTTTTTATTTCTGGAACACGTAGAAGGTACAGGCACTCCATCCTTTCTTAGGGCTGTCCTCCCCAAACTGACATAACCTTCGACCCCATTGGAATTTCAGAGAGCACACCGATTGGGTCCAAAGAGACATGAAGGAACCTCCAGGCCCCCTCCGATCATCACTTGTCTCTTGAGACATGGTCAGGCCCGTCAACTCCTCCTAGCAGCCCGAGCACATGGACCCTCCCGTGTGGAAGGATACAAAATGTGTATGACGGCAGACTTCTCCAAGGAGACCAACGACCATCGGATAGCATTTCTAGCTCTCAGGCCCGGGATGAGCCAACTGGAAGTGAAATATTGCCCGTTTGAACCAGCGAGACTGTGGGTCACCAAAAACGGCATGTCCAAGGACTTCTATGATCCAGAGGATCTGCGACTTTTCCTAGATAGCCTACAGCGCCAATCCATGGACACAACAACCCCAGACCAGCCTCTGAGACCACCTAGTGCCAACCAAAGTAGTTCACCTCCACCAACCACCCTGGGTGGAACAGACTGATTCGAATCAGACCACCGTCTCAGAGGCAGAGATCTAGAGAGACTTGTAAAGACAAGGGGCAGGTATTACAAGCAGTGGTGTTCCACACACGGCTATAAGATAGAGACAAATCTCACTTTCCCCTGAAGCCCATCTCGACTTCCACTTGAAATCGCAGCCACGATGTGAGAGTCTCGAGGACCCAGAGACATGCTGAGGGACTAGAGAGCTCGACAATAAATCAGCGGACCGATGAGTATCGGACCGCATGTTGATGTTACGATGTTATGATGTTATAATGTTTCTGCTACCTTTTATGACATTCTAAGTGTGCAACAATCAGATTTCAATTGAGCCTTACCTGTCTGCATAGGCACATGTACTGTATACTACTGCTTGCTGTTCTTTGTATACAGTTGCTCCAGATATACTCTCTTCTCTACCTACCACCTCCCAACCCTCCCTCCCCCCTCCAACCTTCGTGGGAGAAACCACCACCCAGATGACCTCTTAAGCCCATGCTGCAGATATAGCAGCAATGCAATGCAACCCATACACGGTATCTTACCATGTGTGACGGGCAGGCCCCTAGACATGACGTACGGACCACAGTCTCCCTAAAGGCCAACACACAGGGCGCTAAAGAGCAAAATGCGCTACAGCAATGCACCCCTATTGACACACCATCTGCTCATCCTACCGGCGGCCTTAGGAAGACCAAACCCTCTCTAGTCCTATCATAATCATTGCAACCAGATGACCTAGGGGTTTTACTGTCACTCACGACCACATAGTATTCTCACGTCAACAGGACTCCCATCACCCCTCTTTTCCTCTCCCCCATCCCTGCCCTGGAAGTAATTGTTTAACACAGTGGTTCACCCCCTCCAGATGATTTGTCCCTCTCTGGTCCTCCAAGGCTACTCTCAATCCCAAAGACTATTCTTTTGTAATATTTCTGTGGGGGCGGGCAGTGGATGCCAATCCCCAGCAGAGGCCCACTTAGCTGAGTGTGTGGGCTCCATAGGTTTGGACCCGCAGTCCACTGATCTGGTCCCTTGGAGCTTTGCTCCTTTGCTTCCTTCACTAGCCCACCACTACTTTTCTCTTTCCTTTCACTCTTCCCTCTGTCTCTCTCTTCTTTTTCCCCTCCCCTTCTCTATCCCACCCTCATTCTCTCCCCCTCTACCTTTATCCTACTCCGTATACCTCCAGACACCCCCCCACAGGGGGCTATCTAATGCCTGTCACTCCCCCTTCCCCCAATCCACCTGGTTACTAACTACATTGTCTCTGCACTACGCCTCCCTCCTCAACCAGTACAGTTTATCTTGGTCCACTTACACTGGTCAGCCCTGTCTCTAATGCGGCACACCCACTACAGATTGTCTCCTGGAATGTTAAGGGCCTGACACACTTTGTAAAATGAAAAAAAATATTGTCCTACCTTCAATCCAAATGGACTGACATAGCTCTTATCCAAGAGACCGATCTTGACAGTGTAGAATCCAGTAAACTACACAGATACTGGGTGGGAATCAGGGGTGGCACCCTACGGATATGCGGGGTTGCGATACTGCTAGGTAAGACGCTGCCCATAAATGTCATTAAATCATGGGTTGACCCAGAATGGAGATATGTGCTTGCCAAATTAAATCTGGGATACTCCTCAATCTGTGTGGGTTCCATACAAGCACCAATCAGTCCTAAAAGATTGTTTTTCTTACAACTCAACTGCCTTCTGGCCAAAATAGGAGCAACTTGCTATATTATAGGGGGAGACTGGAACCTGGAACGAGACGCGGTATTGGTTAGGAAAGGTCCTCCCAATGTTAGTAATAATCAAGACAGAGCTCTCCTAACTGACGTGATGGCAGATACTGGACTAATGGACTGCTGGAGGCTTACACACCCCACCGAAAAGGAATATACTTTCCTGTTGCCTGTACACTAAACTAAATCCCGACTGGACTACTTTTTAGTGTTGCACAACATAGTGGCCGAAATACAAGACACTTGCATACTGGAATGTGGTCCCTCGGACCACTCTCCAATTCAGCTATTCATCCAATTAGGTCTGACGTAACCATGGGGCTTTACCGTTCAATGCTACAGATCACACCAGGGCAAAGTGAGCCTGCGGACCCATATGTCCACTTACATGTGTGAAAATATCAGCACTGTTGCCTCAAAGAGGATTCTATGGGATGCAGCAAATGCAACCCTAAGAGGACAAATGATGCGAGATGCAGCACTAGACAATAGAGACTGGAAAGCTTGTCCTAGAGGACGACATACGACGTCTTACGAGACAGTACGCCATTCAGCCAACTCTTGATATGCGCCACTATCTGGACCGTGCCCGCATGGCACATAATGAGCTCTACACGTCTCAAGACGAATATACGCTGCAACACCTGCAGGGACGGCACCATGAGCAAGGGGAGAAGACTTGAGAATCGTTAACGGCACAGCTCCGTCAAAGAGAAGCTGCCCTTGTCATCCAGGCCATCACATCCACAAATGGGGAGATACTCACACGCCCGCCGGATATCGTTGATGAATTTGCGACTTTCTAACAACATTAATACACCCCGGAATCGGTGTCTGACTCTGCCCAATTAGAGGCCTTCCTAAATAATACTAATCTGCACTGCCTCTTGGCTGACGGCCGCACCCTCCGTGATGGAGAGTTAAGTAGGGCAGAAATAGTGCAAGCCATCTCCAACCACCCCGACCATAAAGCATCAGGTGAAGATGGTTTCACTGTGGAATTTTACAAGTGGGCCAGGGAATAGGCGATTAGCGCCGTCCACGAGGCACTCAGTGAGGCATGTTGAGAAGGCTCACTAGGAGCGATATCCAATAGAGCAACAATAGCTGTCATATGAAAATCAGGACAGAACCCACTACTCTGCGGCAGTTACTGACTCATATCTCTCCTGAACGGGGATGTCAAGATACTAGCTAGCATTTTGGCGGCCCGCCTGCGTAAAGTTATCCCGTCCATGATCCACCACACTCAGGTGGGGTTCGTACCGGGACACACTTCCAGGAACCACTTGCGTACTCTTGGCCACACTCTATGGGAATCCAGAAACATACCGGAAGAGGCTCTTGCCCTGTCCCTAGACGCGGAGAAAGTGTTTGACCATATTGAATGGCCTTATCTGTTTGCCACCTTGACAAAGTTCGGACTGTGAGATCAAATTATTGCCAAAGTTCGCCTGCTCTATGACCACCCCATGGCACAGGTCAACTGCGGAGGCTTTCTATCAGATCCCTTCCCCATCTGAAGAGGGACGCAACAGTTGTCCTCTCTCACCGCTTTTGTTTTTACTAGCGATGGAGCCCCTAACAGCCACTATCCGTCAATCTCAATAGATTACAGGAATACCCCTGACAGGTGGGACCTCCACAATATACCTACACGCTGATGACACACTGCTCACCCTGATTGACATGACGAGATCCCTGCCAGCTTTACTGGAAATCATAGATGGTTTTGTGATTCTATCCGGCTATCGGGTGAATAGGGACAAGAGCGAAGCGCTGCCCCTCTCACTCATGATGCGAGAGCCGCAATACATGGATTTCCGTTCCGCTGAACCCCGACCTGTCACAAATATCTGGGTATACTTGTCAACAGGGGTTTAGAACATATGGTGACAGATAATCTGGACCCCCTTGTAGCTCGCTTGAAACTGGACTTTGCAAAGTGCCACCTCTCCATGTGGGGTATGGTCACACTTCCCCGTTTTACCTATGTTCTAGGTATGCTCCCCCTTCAGGTGCCCCTCTCAACCCTCAGGCAGATAGACGCAGCATTGAGGGCTTTTGTGTGGGGTTCTACACCCCCACGACTGACACCTGCAAAGATAATAGCACGTCGCACCTACGGGGGCCTAGGACTTCCCTCAGTGTAACATTACTCACTTGCTCTCCATTTATTCCAACTGGCATTCATGTTACCCGGGTACCCGGAACAACCACAATGGATAATCACAGAGAAACTGCTGTTCTCCCATCCTGCCAGTCTTGGTGGCCTGTACTGTAATGGCCCCTCAAAGTTCAGCTCAGCCAACCCAATACTAACAGTGATGCGTGCAGCATGGTGCAGGGCACACTACGTAATAGGAATACCTCCCTTTTTACATGCCCAGGCCCCCGTTTGAGGAAATTACAATCTGAAGATAGAGGGAACTGCCCTCAGTTGGCCACAGTGGAGCCAAGCTGGTATTTATTGCATAGCCCAGGTTATCTAAGAGGGGACGCCCAAGTCATTTGCTAACCTACGAGAGGAGTACAATCTCCACCCAAGGTAAGAATGGCGTTACCTGCAACTCAAACACTGTCTCTGATAGTATATCGGTGCCAACCCTGGGAGCTCAAGACCTCACCTATGGTTACCTATCTAAATATATGGGGTCACCATAAAGGCATAATGGCAGGCCTATACAAAGTAACTACGCAGCATCTCTATTTGCAACCCCTCCTTGAAACGTTGTGCTCAAAGTGACAGGCCCGACTACAGACAGACTATACCGTGGAGAACTGGTCAGACATTCTAGATGCCATAGACAGAGGTACTCAGGTAGGCTGACTGAAATTCTGTCTCTTTAAGATAATCCATGACTGGTACTGGACTCCTCTGAAACTGCTCAGAGCAGGACTCCTGCCAATGCGAATTGCTGGCGATGCCCGGAGACCCGATGTGACTTACTCCATATCATATGTGGTGTACCTCAATATGTGCTACAATCCGTACAGCTTTCATTTGTACTATTACAATTCTACAATAAAGAACTGCAATACCAAAAAAAACAAATAAAAATCTGTTTCAAATGTCTCTTAGTAGGTCACAATCTGTATAATGTCTTTCTTGCTCATTTGGCAAAACTCAGCTCAATTATGACTTCAAGTTCCAAAATATAGAACTAGATTCTCACGGTCAAAACAAAAGGACATACACTTGAGTTCCCACTCATTAGCTGCAAGGTATGCCCATTCATAACCTTAGTATCTTCGACTTGCAACTCTCTTTCTCTTTGATTTTCAACATGTCCCTATTTCTTCTTCACTCAGATCTGTTCCTTATGCTGTTTCTATTTCTTCATTTGTGCTTCATAACACATCAGGAACCATTTCAGTTGCATGCAATGATAGCCAATTATCTCCTTTCACAGTTTTTTTAAACAGTGATGTCACAGCTGGACTTAAGATTCTTCTTGGCTTATATTTCTTTGACTTGCTTCACCTGCACGATAAGCCACTTCAGGAGGAGTCAAATCTGCATGACTGTGATTTAACTCAACTCCACTTTTGGCTTCTTCAGGGGACAAGTTCTACTTTATCGCTTTTTCCCAATCAACTGGTTCTGGGAGACTTCTCCTTAGACTTGTCTCTCCTGCTATATCTGCTTCTGTTTCGGATGATAGAAGAGTATCAGGCTAGTCCTCCATTTCATCTGTCAGAGGAGTACCTGGATTTGAATCTTCCCCAGTTTTCACTATCTTTACTTTTTCAGTCTCTTGCTCTGCCTTTGTCACTTGCTCTTCTTGAGACTACAGTTTCCTCTGGTGCTCTCAAGAACACTGGATTTTCTTCACCCAAAGGATATGCCACTTTGCAAATAGGGCTCACATCAACCCAGTTCGGAAATCTAGCACACTTCACAGCAGTCGTCATTACCAGGATAACCTGGTATGGCCCCTTCAACCTAGGCTCCAACAAGTCTCCCACATGTGCTTCTTGATCACCACCCAATCACCAGTCTGAAGACTGTGACATTGACCCTAGGATGGTGGCACGCTGTTGCTTCCACCTGTTGAGACAAAGAGTGAACCACATCAACTATTCCCTTGCAGTAATCAAAGCATCAAGTCACTTGTTATGTTTACAAGCACATTTATAGGAACAGCTCATAAGCTCATTGCTCTGCACATCAAAATTTAATGTGCTGAGTGTCCAGTCTTTCTGTCGGGTGTACTTCCCTTCTCATCAGAACCAAAGGTAAAGCATCTGGCCATTTTAGATCTATGGATGCACACATTTTTGCTTGTCAAGCTTTCAGAGTTCCATTTATTTGCTCCATTAATCAAGAGGCTTCAGGACAATAACTACAGTGCAACTTATGCTCAATGTTTAAGGCTGGACATAGCATTTTTACCACCTCATTGTTGAAGTGACTTCCTCCATCTTATTCTAAAGCGGCCGGACAACCAATTAGTGGGATTAACTCTCTAAGTGACAGCTTTGATACTGTGAGGCTATCATTTCTACATGTAGGATAGGCTTCAATTCAGTGACTAAACGTACAGACACCAACACATACTTCAAACCACCACACACATGCATTTCAATAAAATCCATCTGCATTCTGTTAAATGGACCTCTTGCTCTTCCAGTGTGACTCAAATAGACAATAGTTCTTTTTTCCCGTGTTCATTTGTTGTCATGTAATACATCTGCAACAAATTGCTTCTGCAACCTGACAAAATTTTGGATTGAACCAGGATTGCTTACATGTTTGAATCATTGCATCTCTGCAATGTGAGTTTGACTATGATAGTATTTAGCCATTTGATCATTAGACAGTTTGGCAAGAAAACCTGCCCTTCGCTTGAAACCTAAATTTTATCAATTTCTCTTTAGTGCAAACCAGTTTTGTCCAGCTTCTTTTCTCATCATCTGGAACCTTATTTTGTGATCTTTTAATTTTCTCCAAAGTGTCAACCATTGTTAACAAAAAGCTCTGACTTGTCTCATCAATATGTGTTGCAGTTTTACATTCTTCAGTGAAAGTGGCACAATTATGTGCAAAATACCTAGCTACTTGGTGTGCATAGGTATTACCCATGATAACAAAATCGTTTAACTTCTGGTGAGCATTACATTTCTCAATAGCTATTTTTTAAAGGCAATTGTAAAGCTTTCAACAACTCATAAATGTTGCCACCATTCCTAATTGGTGGTGAACCAGAAGAGATTATGAAACCTCTCTGGGACCACAGCTTCCAAAAATCATGCACAATACCAAATCCATATTGGCTGTCTGTAAAAATCATAATTTTAAGCTGTGATAAAATAAAGCATGCTCTAGAAAGAGCAACCAATTTAGCCACTAGTGCAGAAAATACTCCTGGAGGACATGAAGCTTCGAGTATGCCAGAGATGGTGCATACAGCATAACAAGATCTCAATGTTCCCGCATTGCCTCTTAGACAAGAACCATCAACAAAAATGATTTGATCATTTTTCTTTAATGGAGTATACTGAATATAGGGTCTGGGTTTGGTGCAGAGTTCAGTAACATTCAGGCAGCCATGTTCCTCTTCATTTACATTTTCAGATTCAGCAATGTCTATAGGTAACAAAGTAACAGGATTAAGTACAGTACATCTCTTTAGTGTTACATGGAGAGAGTACGAAATAAGGAGCTCGTACTTTGTCAAATGGGAATTTGTCAAATACTGAGACTTGGTAAGCAAGAACTCAACTGAGTGAGGGACCAGCACAGTTAAAGGATTTCCCATCAAAATACGCTCACTCTGAGCAATGCTTATTCTAACCGCTGCCACATTTTTTAAAGAGTCTGGCAAAACTGAAGCAACTGGATCCAAAGTAGCAGAAAATATGCTACAGGGTGATTTATCACACCACCTAGCTATTTTAGAGTTGTGTTAGGATGGAAAGAGCATAGCAATCACGTTCATGACAAAACAGTGAAAATGGTTTAGTGTAATCAGGCATTCTCAGAGCTGGTGCTCTACACAGACTCTCTCTCAGCTCAGTAAAAGCTTTCATACTAGTTTCGTCAAAAGGGGCTGGGTCAGTAACGGCTTTGTTGGTCAATCTTTGCAGTGGCTTCGAAATAACAGAAACATTGGGAATCCATTGGTGGCAGTAACTCACCATTCAGTAACAGGGTGGTTCATTTGAAATATAGCTGAAACTCTTTCTCTGGACACTTTCCTTGAACCTTTTTCTATTTGATGCCCCAAGTAATTCACTTCTTTCTCGCAATACTGTAATTTTGCTGGAAACACCTTATGTCAATTTTCACCCAGATGATTAAATAAGACAATAGTATCTTGCCTGCATGTTTCTCGTGTTTTCAAAGCAACCAGTCAGTCATCAATATATTGAACCAATGTAGATTGGAAAGGCATTTCCAATTATTCCAAATTATTTTTCAACACTTGATTAAAAATCAACGGAGATTCTGAAAACCTTTGTGGAATTTTGCGCCAACAATACACACGATTGCAAAATTGGAAACAGAAGAGAAACTGCCTATCCTCATGTAGAGGCACTGAGAAAAATGCTTGTGACAAGCCTACTACTATGAGCCATTCTGTGTCACATTGAATTTAGAACAGAATCATTGCTGGATTGGGTACCATTGGGCAACATTTAACTACAATATCATTATTCTTTCTCAAATTCTAAACTATGCAAAATTTCACACTAGGTTTTTGCAAACACATAATAGGTGAATTACATAAGCTGCTCAACACTTCTTTCAAAATTCCTTGCTCAACAAATTCTTCAATTGCATCTGGTGCCATGTGATATTGAGGTGTGTTCGGGAAAACTGCATTAGGTTTAACTGTGACTTTGACTGGTTCTACTCCTTTGATTAGGTCAATATCTCATCCAGAAAGATCCCACTCTTTTAAAACAAGTGTATCTTGTAGATCACTTGGCAGCTCCTGAACTGTAAATGCATGGTAAAGAGTAATCAATGGAAATACTTCATTAATCAAGTTACAACTTGCAGCTGGTAAACAGGATTCCTCATCATCATTGTCTGTCTGAATGGCAATTCCACAATTTGTGCAAGTAATTGAACATTTTAGTCTGCATAACAAATCTCTTCCCAGAAGAATTACTGGACTTGAGTCAAAGACTACAAATTTGTGCATGCCTTCAAAAGTACCAGTTTTAACAGCAATCAATTCAGTAAGCAGATTTGTCAGGTGTTGATTCGCTACTTGTACAACCTGTACTATTCTCCCAGAAAGTGACACATTGGGAACTTCTGCAGTTCTGACAGTAGAACATGCAGCTCCTGTGTCAACCAAAACTGAGACTTTGTGACCTATAATTGTTCCATTTACATAAGGACCACTCTGGTCCACCTCTAATGAAGCTGCTTGCACTTTTTCTTCATCCAAACTCTCACTCACATTTTCATCACTCAATTCATCCTCCCTGTGTAATGGGAACTGTGTTATGATTGACTGTTTTGACTTAACCTTTGACCAATGTATGTACTGCTGAGGAACCACTACCTGCTGCTGCGCCATTAGAGCTTGAGTTATTTGCATTTGCTGCTACAGTGGCATCATTTTCATCTGCTGTTGCATTTGCTGTTGTGGTACCTGAAAACAGGGCACCTGCTGTTGGGGAATTTGCATTTGTGGGATCTACATTTGCTTGTTCAAAATCTGAACATTTACATTAGGATTTCGATTTCTTTGACTTCTCAAATTTGGAAAAAGATTATGTTCATTCTTCTGCACAATTCCTTCCTGCTTCCAGAGTCCAAGACCCCCACAAGCATGACAACGTAGCATTTTCTTCATTGTCTGCATATCACCAGGATTAACATTATTATTCAGATCAACGACCTGCATGATTTCCATTTCCACCACCATGTCCTCATCCTCTCGCCAGTCCCTGACTCTGAATGATTTGTACGTTTCCCTGTTGTTGTGGAATTTCCTGCATTCCTGATCTGATTGTGTGCTCTACTCTGCATCACCATTGCCTTTTCTTTCAATATTTTTTTATTCATTTCAATTTCATCACTGCAATATTTAGTATACTTTAATACTTTATCAACAAATATTGCTTGCCTGACAACAAAATTACTCTTAAGCATGCTATTAATTTCAGGTCTCCACCCTTCAACAAACCTGAACACAAAATTAACCATGTCTTTGGGCTCAATTGTCTCTGAACCACTGTAATGCTTGCGTGCCTGCAACAACCTTTCATACCATGTATGGATTGACTCCTTTCTGTCTTGTGCTGTCCTGTCAGTTCTCTGCCAATCAATATATTTAGGGGAAATTCTTGTTTTAAAAAATGCAATCACTTTGTAGTAGCTTTTCATTACGTCAGGAGATGGTACACCTGTAACTTGATCTCATGGAGGCTTTCTTGTCGACCAGTCAACACTCCTTTTGCATTCAATGCATAAATCAGCTGGGACTTCTGTTTCCAAAAGAGTATTTAAATCTCCCTACAAACACTTTTCAAGTTTCACAAACCTGTCTGTCTGCTGATACCATTCCACTGGTTTCTCTCTCAATCTCGGGTAATAATTTATCAATGACAAAATATCACTCCTGCTCCAAGGGACATGAACATAATTTGAAGTTGCAAACTCTCTTTTCTTCTGTTCTCTTTTCTTTACCCGTTTGCCTACCTATATATCTAATGTTTCCCCTGTTTGAATACTTTGGATTAATTCTCTAATATGAATTTTCATTCCAGGTGATCTCATTTTACAATATATTTGAAATTGAAATCTAATGTGTAACTCTTCCTGAATGGTTTGGATTTCTCTATATCCACCTCATATTTTTTTGCACGTTGTGACAGTTTCAAATGTTCCAATCCTGCTCCATTTGTGACACCTTTACACATAACTTGCAACTCATCTTCATTATATGAGTGAATTCTATTTAACTCAAGTATTCCCTCAATCATTTAATTTAATTCTAATTTTAATCTTGATAGATTCAATGTTTCTTCCCCTTCAACAATTGTTTTCATTGCTGGTGCTCCACTCTCTTTCACCAACCATTCTGTTAATTTCTGAGCTGTCAAACTTTGTAAAGAAACATTATTATTCACATTAGGCACACATTGTAGACTGTTACATTACTCTTACAGGTATCAAATTTGGATTTAAATGTACAGGCTCCAAATTAAGTGAAATCCTAAAATAAGTTAAGTCTATTTCATCATACCTGTTTTTCCAAAGTTCGGATTTATTGGAGACATAACTCCTGCAGTAGCATTGATTTTCTCTATTTCGCATTTGAATTAAAACAATTCTGCATATTACTCTCATTATTTCCTTGAGCATACAATGGAATAACTGGACCATTTGTGACAGGAACTGTTAATGCTTCTGGACTTGAGGGAGCATTCTGATATCTCAAGTAAAATACTCCAGAACTCTGACTTGTAAATACTGAGGAACTCTATTGTGATATTGTTACTTGAGTATATCTTGGTATTGTCTGAGCTTTACTAACAACTTGCACAGGAGTCATTGAGTTAGGTGTAGATTCCACCTCAACCATCATTTCTGGAAAATCTGTGGTGCCACTGGTACTGTAACACTCGGTGCAGAACTAACAACAGTTCCTGTCGTAGAATATACTACCGACTGAGCTACAGTCTGGATCACAGGAGTCTGAGTTACTGTAATGGTAGGAACATTAGATGTAAACTGTACTTGACTCTGTGTTACCCCAACTAGAGATGAACTTGGACAGCACTGGTATCTTGATTTGCCTCTTCTACTGCATATGGAGGAGGACAATTTCTCAATAATTGTCTTATAAATTCATCATCATCTGAGTCACTATCATAAGGCAGTGATTTTCTAGCTTCATATGACTTCTACTCAGTTTCCTCGTAATTCTTATTCTTTGCTTTAGTCTGACACTGTTTCCTTTCTTTTGTGTAATTGAAGAAAACATTCCAATACCTTGTAGGGTTTCTGTTCTCCAAGATGTCTGCTCTATATCATTTTTGGCTTCTAACAATGTTTTTGCAGCTTTCCACATTTGTCTCTCAAATTTTCATTTCTCTTGTTTTCTGTCTACGAGCGCCCAAATAGCTAAGGCTTCAAACTGTGCCAGTCTCAGATGGGGCTTTCATTCATAAAGTACCTGTTAGACTTGGCATCGTTGGCATGGTCTCCCCTAAATTTTTGTCTCTGTTCCCCAGGTTGTTGATGTGTGCTGGACTCTGTTTTTGCTGTTTTTGATACTTTGGGCCCTTTACCACTGCTTTCCAGTAGGGATGGTGGCAGCAATATCACAGTGCAGCCTGAGAGGAGGGTGCACATTCTTAAAGACCTTGTGAAGGATTACAAAAGGGTGGACTACATGTTCTTGTGGTTCACGGGGTATGAGTCTGCTCTCCATATGAATCTGTTCCCTGAAGCTCATTGAAAAAGGCGGGTCTAGGGAAGCACTTTGAGGTAGAGGGGAGGGATACTTTGACATCCTTAGGGGATCCTCAGGGGTTCACTTACTCTATCATGAAGGACACCCTACTTACAAGGTATGAGCAGTATAAGGACAACTTTAGGTCCTATAGGAAGAAGGAATCCCAAACATGGTTGGAATGTGTTGATTCTTGTTGCAGGTCACTGGATGGTCGGGTGAAGGGCAGTAAGGGAACAACTTTTGATGGGCTGTACAATTTGATTGCTTGGGAGCAGTTGTACAGTTGATATTTTCTAGAGCTGTGCCAGCACCTGATTGACAGTAAGCTGACTGACCCCAGGAAGCTTGCACAGAAAGTGGACCATTGGAAGAGAACCAGGGTCCAAAAGAGCTATGGGGGAGACCCCGCCAAGGTTGGGCAGAGTCCCTCTCCGAAGAAGGGGGGGAAGGATAAATAGGGGGAGTTCTGAAAAGGGTCCCAACCTAATTCCCAGGGTAAGGATTCCCCGCCCCCCCAGTGGGAAGAAACAATGGTTCTCCTAAGGGAAACATGCAGAGGGGGGTCACCACAAGTGCTTTGCATGTGACCAGGTGGGTCATGTGAGGGGGACCCCAAATGCCCTAAGGGTCTACCAGCACCCACTGGTGCTCAGTCACAGGAGCTGGCAGTGGAGCACTTGGGGAGGAGTTGGTTCCAGGTAGGTGGGAGACAGCTGAAGTGACCCTTGTCTCGTTAGGGGACAGTGAGATGGTCCAGAGAACCTTTGTGCCTGAGAAAACTAAAAAGTGCAGGCAGTGGGTGACCATTAATGCACAAAGGGTGGTGCTCTGAGAGACACAGGAGCCAGTGTGACTACTGTGGGAAGTCACCTGGTGTCTAAAGAGCAGATAGATTCCCATATACTTTACCAAGTAGTTGCAATGGACAACTCAGAGTGTCTGTGCAGAGTGGGGCAGGTTGCCTTTGAATGGAGGAGGTCTCAGGTGCCTTGTAGGTAACTGTGAGTCCAACCATGCCTGTGGATTGTTTGCTTCGGCAATGATCTGGTGGATTCCTTTTGGAAGGAGGTGTAACACAGGTCACACGTGGAGATATTGGGTCTGCCTGGGTGGGTATGCGTATCCACCAGTCAATGGCAGCCAGTCAGGGTGGTCTGAAGCCCCTGGAGCCTGAAATAGTGTCCCAGGGGTCTCCTAAAAAGAGGAATGGCAAGGGGCATGGGAAACCAGCCCCAGAAGTTCCCACGGTCTGGGAGGAGGGGGAGCCTGATGGTGATGCCCCGGAGCCTACAGGGGAACAGGTGGCTGAGCTGGGGGAGGTCCATGAGCTATCACAGTGGCAGCAGGAAGGGCGACCCGCCAGGGAGGCATTCTGTGAGGCACAGAGGACATGCCCTACTCTAGTGGGTTTGCGGCAGGCTGCAGACCAGGCATCTGGCAAGGAGCCAGGATCTCACTTGATTTATTGGGAGGATGGCCTAGTTTATTGTGAGCCTAAGGTTGCTGAGCCTCGGTCAGCCGGTGTGCTGGTGGTACCCCAGTGCTTCAGAGCCTCCTGACTGGGTCTGGCTCATGAAGTGCCTTTAGCTGGACATTTGGGGCAGGCAAGAGCTTTGAACGGCTAACATCAAATACAGACACTAACGGAGAAAACAGTGCAAATGCAAAATGGACCCAGAAAGTCAGGAGAGACCCCAGGGAGACCCCAATCAACCAAGAACCAGCCGGAGGACACAGACAAGACCCAGGAGAGGAAGAAAAAAAGAGAATGTGTTGCTTCAGTGCAGAGGAGCATGAAGTACTGGTGAGAGAGGTGACAGAACATCAAAATCAACTCTTCGTCACCTCAAAATTGCCAATTGGAGGAAAGAGTCAATTTGGCAGCAAATAGTAGACAAGATTAACAGTATGGCAGAGGTCAGGAGAACCGTAACAGAGTACAGGAAATGCCTGCATGACTGCAAACGTAGTAAAAAGGAAAAATGGCAAGGAACAGGAAGGCAGCACTGCATACTGGAGGTGGAAGTCCAGCACTACCAGAGGACTTGAACGAGATGGGGGAGATGGTTGCAGCGGGCATCCCGGCGGAACTCGTCACAGTAATCGCAGGACAGCACAGACTACCAGGAAACACCACAGATGCACGGTAGGATGCATGGGGGAAATATATGCTAAAATGTCAAGTGCAATAAGAGGGAGGCAAATAGGACTCACACAGTGCTTGATAAAGGAACGAAGAGTGAAACATTGCACATTAAGCAAGTTGCACCATGCTGACGTAAGCTACACATGTACCTACGCCTTGGTAGTGCCATGCACCACAACACATACACAACCTGGACACATGTCGATCACCTGGCCTAATTACCTACATGTACATATGCAGCACATGGAATGGATGGCATGTATAATCACTGTGCCTCTGGTTGTGTCATCACAACACCCCATGTATATAGTCATATCACCTCTACCAACACGACTAAGACTTCAGAGACTAGGTAGTAGTCAATACAATTCCTGGAGTAATGTCATGGTGGTTTCCCATGCAGTAACACCTTGCAACTGCCTTGCTTCAGTACCCAAACACAAGTGTGCTGCATCTGGCAGTACAAAAGTCATTGCAACAACAACAGTAACCAGACATGTGCTGGTAGCACCTCCACCCCGCACATTGACAACACATCCACAGAAGACATTCACCCCTGGGTGCAGGGAACAATGAACTGAACAGGCGCTTAGGGAACTGCAGGCTGGTCCTCTATCATTGGTAACATGCCGCGACCCAGGCCAACTAAACTGGTGTAGTGTTGAACCACACATCTTGATGCTAAACAGAAATGTACCACTACAGAAAATATTTACCACAGATAGTAGGCAGTAGGTCACAACAGTCAAAGGCTGAGCCCACAACCAGGTGGGACACATCTGAATGGGGAATTAAACATGCACATACAACACATGGGGTGTGACTGTGAACATAATGGCGTATAATTCTACATTGACGAGCGGGGATGGTGCACAGGAAAGTCCGGTGTTGGTAAGACTGCCAGTGCAGTGTACCCTTTGCAGTTGGCAGTATAAGTCACACGTTGGGATGGTAGGTGGAAATCTGTCTGCTCATGGTAGCTCTGTGGGGCACTTAGTACAACATTGTTGATGGATCAAAAAGAGTCAGGGCCAGCTTTGTGGTGCATTGGGTGTGACAGGACACACTGCACTTAGCCCTGTAAATCAGGCAATGGAAAGGGCAAAGGGCCAGGGCATGGGACACCCTGCACTGCCCATGCCAAGTGCCTGGGCTGTGCAAGGGCACACCACATCACCACCAACCTTTGTATGGCGGCTTTACCGCCATGCAAAGGTTAGCGGAAATGCGGAAACAGACCTGGATGGTAGCGTTGAATGTAATACTGGTCTGGTGTCACAGGAAAGCTGACATTACCAGTCTGTAAGCTGCTGGAAACCTGCCAGTGACAGGCCATTGGCCCATGGGACAGTCCCCCTTGAGAACAGTTGCCACTACCACCTGTGCTGTTGAGGGTGGTCATATAGACAATGGCAGTGAGGTGCCCATAGGACTGACGCACTTGAAATGCTTCAGTCCCTGACCTAAGATCAACTCCTGCTAACTGGCTATGTCCATAGACTCATTTACCATCAGGCACTGTCACATACTTAATGATTTACAAAGCAGAAATGTCATACCCATGTTGGCCATCCCTGGGTCTACCCCTGTGCCTGTGTCAAATTAGCTGTACTGCCACCATGCTGCACTCATGTACCATAGTGCAAGGAGGGCTGCATTGAGGGGGAGGACATAGGTGTGTAGGAAGGCGAACCCACCTGCACAGACAGAAGATGAAACTGAACTCTGCTAGGTCCATGAGTGCTATACAATGTGGCACACATACACAAACATCAACGTGAGGAACCATCAACGATAACAAGAGCATAGTGTCCTGGCAATGCCATCCCTGGGGTGGTGCAAGGACTCAGCACAGCATGGGTGTATTTGAATCATGTAAGACTGGGACAGGGAAAATTTGTCATGTGTGGTGCTGTGGAATGAGCGCAGCAACATACATTGCAAGGCTTCACCATGCAAATGGATGCATAGGGAGGGCTGACAACGACAAGATGGTGTCAAGCCAAAAAAGGATATACATCACATCTGGAAGATATGACACAGCCAATTGTGCCAACTGGGCTTCCCTTCATGTGACACGCAGGTGGGGCATAGGGCTGATAGAATGCAATCATGGTGTACAGTAACAATGTTTGGGAACTAAGATGAGAATGAACCCTCGAATAGCAAGTCAGTGAAGTCACATATCAACTGCCACAACACAGATAGACTGATCTTACACCATCTCATTGCAGAGGATGATGGCTCTCCTGCGGATCTCCCTGTTCTGGAGTACCCTGATGACCTGGATAGCCAGCTGACAACCATAAGCCAAGAGACCCTCCAAGAAGTCCTTGCAAGCCTCCAGACACCACATCCATTTGCAAGGAGGAGTATTAATGTAGCAGCCATCCCAGGTGCCCCACCTAATACCCCAATAGTACGACCTGCCAGCACCGATACAGCTGAGGACTCCGAGGACCCAGGGATCAGCTTTGAGAGGACAGTGGTAGGAGTCCAGTGATAGCTGGCCAAGGAGGTGCAGGTGGGATGCAAAATATGGCAGCCAGCCTAGAGGGTATGCACATGTGCATCACTACAGCCACTGAACAGACTGCAGCCAACCAAGGCACACACTCCCCAATGTATGGAGTCCAGAAGTGTCTGAGGGACATAGCTGCTGCCATGAGGGAGAGGCCACAACAACTGCCTTCCCAAATTAGCATCAGCGTGCTTGAGAACAAGATGGACTCCATGTACCGGGAAATGGCCTTCCTCAGGGCAGACATGGCTGCCTACCATAGGGATGTTGCTGCTATTCTAAAAAATCAGCAGTTCCTCCTTGCTGCAGTGATGCCATATGTTGTTCCACATCTCCAACCAATGAAGTCTGTGTGTGGCCCCTCTACCTTCCCACTACCACCATCAAGGGCAGAGGAGATACCACACTCATTGGAGAATGAAGATGTGGAACGGATCATCTTCACCAGTAGGAGTTCCCGGTAGCACCAGCCCATGCCACATGGCCAGTGTTTTCCTTTGTCCTGTGCTTAACATCATGCCAGTTTTAGCACAGTTGGAGATATGCACTCTCCACCAACACACTGTTGACCTCTCTCCAATGGACTGCAATTTCCACTCATCTTTCAATTGTCAATTCAAGTACCCCTGCACTGAATGACACTCTATCTAAGCATGTCCCATGACATGTCCCTCAACCCTGGACATGTGTTGTGTCACAATTGTATGGCTTTCACTAATGGGGTCACAGACCTGGACATTGTAAATATTCCACTACGAAACTTGTAAATAAACACCACGTACACAACCAGCATGTCTTTGTGTGTTGTGACACATCTACTACGCTTGTGTGTAACATTTCTTTCATCACAGAGTGTCAGTAGGAGAGTGCAGGAATATGGTAGCATATATCTACACACAAGGTAACTACATGATGCACGACAATGCTGGTCTCATTCCCTACAAGTAAATCACTGAGTATGTAAAAAATGTTGAACACATGTAAGCTTCAGCCACTACATATGTCAGGAAAGGGTGTGAAACAGTTCTCGGGCAATATCGTCAGCTGGGAGTACCAGTAGAACACATTGGTGTGAAACAGAGATACTTAACCTCATCTGTAATTGACATTGGTCAGTTTATCATGATTGATATAAAATGTAGGGTGTTGTCAGATGTCCCACAGTGACCAACATTCCTACACAGGACCCAAGCAATGACAGCTGAATTACCACACCTACCTGTCCAATACACATTTAACATAGTCACCTTGAGTGGTGGGTACACTGGATGGAAGATGCATAGACAAGTAGATGTGTTGTAGCTGCAAATGTGACAGCTCAGTTGTAAGCAGGTGATAAACATGTCAAGAGACGGATTTGGAGGCAGGACGGAATCCCTAGGTCAACACACAGTTTTCTCTGTTCACTCATGGGAAGACCCTGAGACCCAACCACATGGCACATGAAGTAAGGGAGTACCCAAAGATTTTAATAAGAATGAAAGTAAACTAATTAGAATGAAGAAAACCTATCCTAACCTAATATATCCTAACTATACTTAACCAACAACTGACCCTAACTACCCTATGCTAAACTTACCTAACACATTTAACAACACACTCTAAACATTCCCCCCCCCCCTTATATTACGAGACACGTGCAGGACAACATATATAAAACTACACATATACTACCTATATCTAAACAAATATATATATATATATATTTTTAATTTTACATATATTATTTTTCAACACATAAATGTCCTAACATTACCCAAACCAAGTAACATGTAAAAAGTGGAAAACCCACCCCCAAACCCACTTGTCCTAACTAAACTACTAACCTAATCTAACCTGACACTAACCGCCTAAACCCCACTAAAAACATCAAAACAAATGAGGAGGGAAGGGACAGAACTGGGGATGACAGTTTCAAACCAATTATAGCTTGGCCCTCTTGAGGTTTTTTTTTATGAAGGTGGGTCTTTTCATGTTTGCTGCCACCTTCTTCTCCAAACTGTCCAACCTTTTCAGGACCAGTATCACATCCCTCTATTGATCTCAGATCAGTCTCTGGTCAATGCCAGCAGGTGGTGTGGGCTGTGGTACAGACGTGGACAGTGTTGCAGCTGGAGCTGTAGTGGTGGTGGCTGCTGAGCCCCCCTGCACAGCTGTGGAGCTTGGTCTTCTCTGTGTGGCAGGTGGCAGTGTGGGACCCTCTTGGGTGAATGCCTTCCACTCCCCGGTGGCTCTCTCCCTGCGGTAGCGGCATGCCATCCTCCAGAACCCAGATTTCACTGCCTGGATGTGCCTATGACGGACTGCCCCCTTCTGGAATGCTCACAGTTCCCCATTGTTCATGTTGGCAGCTGTTAAAGTGTGACAGGCAACCATCAGTGTCAGCATTGTTGTGGAGTATTTACAAATTATTAGCTTGTACTCTACATCTAATTGCACAAGCACTCCAACTCACATTCCGTAAAAGAGAATGGAACTGATAAATGCAACAACATCACTGGCTTAGCATCATTTCAATGACACCAAAGTGACTCCCAACAAGATTAGAAAACAAACCAAATTAGGAGTGCAATGATTTTGTGCCATGTGTAATAATGCAAAGGCAGTGTCAACTTCACATAGATCAGGCCCAAAATCCCTCATCATCTGTGTCAATTTTTAACCATACATCACCAGTAACTTGAATATGTCATTGGGAGTATGGGATGCAGTTGGTAACCACAAGAGGTCAGTGTTGATAGGTACACATGCAAGCCTGATCAATATGACTGTCACTTACACTGTGAGCATGACATCTACCTACAAAATTGTTGTTCCTCTCCACCCGTGCCTAAGTGGCGATGGACATGCAATCCATCATCTCAACTGTCCTGGTCATAAACCAAGGCATTCCCACTCATACATGGAGTGAGGAAGTAGATCACATGTTAGGAGGGCTGCCAACTAGGAAGCTGATATCCATAGATCTATCACATCTACATTCATGTGTCCAGGTCTAGACATCCATCAATACCTGATCTGCCAATACAATTTCTTACACATCCATGTCCATGCCAGCACACATCTGGCCTTGACCTGCATGCACACCTATTACAGGCCACATAAGTATTACGTAAATGGAGTACAAAATAAGGCGTGTCATTCTGGGGGACATTTGTCCACCCAGTCCTCCAGATACATTACAATACAGGGATGCACCAATTTTGGTTCAAAATGGTGCATCATTGTGTTGCGAGAATGACAGAGTGTCCCATTGCCAATATTCTGATAGTGTTGAACTTCTTAGTCCCATATGACCCTACATGTGGCTTGTCATCACCTTGTTTACACAATGCTGCCCATTGAGCACCACAAGCCTCATAATATATGACTCTCTGCTAGTGCATAGGGAACCTTTAAATAGGACACAATGTCACCATCCAGCCTACTTTGATATCTGATCATTTGACAGCTTATCATATTTAGCATGGTGTAAAGGCAAATTGCCTCAGGTCTGGGAACAAGGGGAGTTGCCCCTTGTAGTCACACTTACTCCAAAGGCGGCATCTTGTGTATGCACCTAAAAGGTTCCCCATCCTGGCCGCTTGCTCGACAAGGGGAACTCCCCTTCCCTTGTTCCCAGACCTGAGGCAATTTGCCTTTACACCATCGGGCTTTCCTCAGATACCTCGAATAGGTAGACCCTGTGTGCATTTTAATGCATGTGCTCATGTTTTAGCTGAGACTGCCACCCCCATATACAGGAGGAATCCTAGGTCCTGACGAATGCCCCCAGACCAGTTTGGCTATAGAAGAGGGCAGAAACATGTTGGCCATATTATTTTAGATGACCCCTTGAACCATTATGTTCAAGAATGTCTCATATTGTTTTAAATCTTACCAACAAACACCGTCATTAAAATATTAAACTATACAGATGATTTATGAGGACATTTTTGCATTTATTCCCCTTCAACTGGATCCCCACTATCTAGAAAGATAACATTTCAGCACTCACTCAGAGTTCTTTTAACAATGAGGTTGAGTCTGCCCAGGTGGTATCATCTTACCTGGGTGGGGGTAGGTGGTGAAATGATGAAGCATGACCCTACAATGTGTGTAAGACCAAGTAGTCTGAAAAGGGAACTCCCCCACCCATCTCTGAACACTTGAGCGTCACTACCACTTTCCTTGCCTACAATTTGATCACCAAGTCGGTGACCTACTCACCTGTGAAACGGGCCAGAGTGTTCCCCATACAAGTTGTGATATAATTTCATGTACAAGGGAAATTGTATGGTGTTGATACACTCCCAGAACTCTCTTTTCGTGTAATAATACCTGAATCTTGACTTCAGAATGCCAAATGTCCTCTCCACGATATTCTGTGTCCCCCGTTGTCCCTCATTACATGTTGCTGTGCTTGGGTTGGGAAATGGGGTCATTATTAATGGCTGTATTCCATAACCCTGATCCGCTGCAAAAGATTAAAGGTGTAAGTTGTTGTTAAGGCTTGCAACAGGTTTGTCATGTAGCATGGCAGTTCATATTTTGAGTTGGTTGGGACTCATATGTGTTTTTGGTATGGTGTGAGTTCCTGGCCTTGTTTAAGGTCATCTCAGCATTGTGTTGTTGGACATGACAATCTTGAGTTTGGCTCAAGGACCTGGGACATATGATTTGGATTCCTAACTGATGGACAGTATGTATGTACCATGCGTTGTGTAGTGCCTGAACATCCCATCCATTTTGACATGTGTCATTGCAGATGATGGTAAGTGACAATGCACAACATGTTTCAACCATTGGCAGCACTGTCCTGCAACATTTTGACTATACAAGAATGACCCATGTGTGACATGTTACTAGGCAACCCTTTGTTGTCTCCTGCACCAGTAGCTCATATGCAGCCATTCAAATACACTACCAACCTTGCACAAGGGTACTTGGCTAGCTGCCCTTTAGAGGTGGATGTATCTGTGCGGGAAGTGACACCTCCCTCTACATGTGATGTTTTTATGGACAATTGGCTCTTTCTGTGTGTGCAGCAGTATGCAGCAAGCATTGGTGGCACATTTATATAAGTTCAAAGCACAGTCTACTTCCCAACTGCAACCTGCAAACGGCACCCCTGGAGTGGTGTTTGATGTTGGCACTGCCTCAGGTTTTAGGTGACACCTACATCTGAGTCAGAATCATCATGCTATGTATTTTGTGGAGACAGACCTGCAGCAACAAACATTGTACTCCCCTTCCACGCTACATATTGCATGGGAGGGTGGCTGATTTACAATGTGGCTTTAAGTCATTAGAAAATGGTCATCTGCCAAGTTGTACATACAGTGCAGGCCATGACAATGGCACTGTATGCTTTTACATAGATCCCTTGGTCATCCACAGAGGCAGTTAATGTTTGTTGCAGCCATCATGTGTCCAAGGGTGTGTATCCCATTGTTTCCTGTTGATCAACATAACTACCAGTGTCTCTCCTATTTTCCAACATATGATTCAGCATTTATACTGTCAACACATGCACAGTGCAGGCTATGAGATGTAGCTCAGCTACTTAGCAAATGTGTCCCTTGGCATAGTGCATGTGAGGTCAGTGATGTCCTGTATTCTCCCAGAGTGTCCCACTGTGGCATCCATGATCTGCACTGTCTGATAGTGACACTGCCCCATGGTGGGCCATTTATTGTTTCTGATACCGACATTATGGTGATGTGGGTCAGTAAGTGGTACATGTGATGTGGCACTACAGTAGGTGTTGTGCCACTTACCAAACATGTGGCACATGGTATGCGATGGACATTGATCTTGTATTCCTATGTGTGTGAGCCAATGCGTCAGGTAGATGTCTATGCACATTACAGGTAAGTCAGGTAAGTGTTGATGAGATTTAGTTGGTATAGGTAACAGTTGTCTGGCATTTGATGTTTGTTCTGGCAGTGACTTGCACGGCATGATTTGAGGGATCTGTGCCTATATGGAACTTATGTAACATGAGCATGGTGTGTGCTATTGACATGGCTGTGCTATTCCTTGTTTGGTGTACTGTGTGTGAATTATATGTAGTAGGCAACCTCTGGGCACTTGTAGTGGTCTTTGTAGTTCTTCTGTTAGCAAAGGGTACATATCTGCACCTGTCCTTCACGTGGTGTGCCAGTCAAGTAGTGGGTGTGTTACGTAGATATGGGTGTATGTTTTTTTGGTGTGCACTGAATGTGCTGTATTACAGTATGGTGCATATGTGATGTTACATGCACATCTGTGTTCCCCTGGCCATGTGTTAATATAGTGGCGTTTGTCTTGTGTGTCCTACAGGGTTGGTGTGTTGCATGTATATTACTAGGTTTGTTGACTTACGTACAAGTAGTCCATTTCCATATTGTCAATCCTGGAATTGTTCATTGATCCTGCTGTGCCGGAATGTGAAGGCATCATGGACACTCCCAGGATATTCAGCCAAAATGTTTATGAATAGTCCCAGGTGGTCCACTATGACCTGCACATTAATGGAACGTGTGTTTTTGTGATTCAGGTATAAGTGTTTGGTTTCCTGCAGGTGATATGAGCCGGACACGGGTGCAGTCAATTGCACTGGGCACATGCGGAAAGCCATGGATTTGGTAGAACCCCTGTTTTGTCTCCTGCTGCTTTTGCTGGGTGTTGGGGAAGCTGATGTGGTGAGCTGTCAGGGAGATAATAGAATCTAACATCTTTGGCAGGAACGTAGAGAATGACGGCTATCAGAAACCAGGTACCAGAGCACCCATTGTTTGGAATGAGCCATTTGCCAGCATGTGCAGGACAGCTTGCAGCTTTGTTACAGGTGGTATGTTGTGTGGAGTCTGCAGGCTGGCTGTGATTTGTGGCTCAATGTGGGGCAGCAGGTGTAGAATGGCTTGCCGGTTCAGTCTGTAGGTCCTTATGATGTCCTGGTCCCTGAGGCCAAGGAGGGTTGTCCTGGTTATGAAGACTCTCTCCTGACTTCTGTGTTGCTTTTGTGGGCTGCATTGTGGTGGTGGCGATTGCTGTAGTTTTTGCTGTCCTCTGCGTCGTCTCACAAGCTGGATCAGTATTACCTCCATGTTCTCCTGTGTCTTGGTAATGTTGCTTCTGTGTGCTTTCCTCAAGTAATGATGAGTTTGCCTCACTTTAACACCTGCCCTGACCCAGGCATAAAAAATTTATGCAAATCGGAGTTAAAGTCATTTTTTGGGTCTGCCTCCCAGCCGTGTGTCTTTCTTGCTTGGTGGATGAAAATGGCACTAGGGGGTTTTGGGGACTCCTACCTTGCATCTCATTGACGGAAGGAGATTTCACGCATCCTAAAAATGATATTAAAACCATATTTTGACGTTAGACAGGTCTTAATGAAGAGGGCGTACATCAACCTGTAGCCTTCATTAGTAGGAGGTTACTTCCCAGAGAACATAGGTTGAGAGCAATAGAGCGACAAGCTTTCGCTGTGGTCTGGGCACTAAAGAAGCCAACACCCTACTTGTTTGGGACTAATGCCCACATTTAAACCGACCACAGGCCCTTCAGATGGTTAATGCAGATGAGATGTGAAAATCCAAAACTGTTGAGGTGGTCCATTTCCCTACAGGTAACGGATTTTATGGTGGAACACAGCCCTGGCAGAGAACACACCAATACTGATGAACTGTCCAGATTGTTCCGCCTTAGTGAGGAGAACTCCCATGAGGTTGGGTAGTTGCTCCCCACTTTCAGCTAGGGGGGACACGTGTTAGACTTGGCATCCTTGGCGTGGTCTCCCCTAACTTTTTGCCTCTGTTTCCCAGGTTTTTGATGTGTGCTGGACTTTGTTTCTTCTGTTTTTGTTACTCTGGGCACTTTACTACTGCTATCCAGTGTTAAAGCACAAGTGCTGCTATATAAAATGTGTATGTAATTGGCTTTCCATGATTGGCATATTTGATTTACTGGTAAGTCCCTAGTACAGTGCACTAGAGGTGCCCAGGGCCTGTAAATCAAGTGCTACTAGTGGGCCTGCAGCACTGGTTGTCCCATCCACATAAGTAGCCCTGTAATCATATCTCAGACCTGCCACTGCAGTGTCTGTGTTTGCAGTCTTAAACTGCCAATTCAACTTGACAAGTGTACCTACTTGCCAGGCCTAAATCTTCCCTGTTCTTACATGTAAGACACCCCAAACGTAGGCCCTCAGTAGCACCATGGGAAGGGTGCAGTGTATGTTGAATGTAGGACACATACTAATGTGGTTTATATGTAATAACAGTGAAATACTGCCAAATTCAGTTTTCACTGTACAAGGCCTATCCCTCTCATAGGTGATATGGGGGCTGCCGTTAAATATCCCTAAAGCACAGATTTGTTTGGGAGCAGAAAGAAATATGGAGTTTAGGGATACTGAGCTCCCAATTTAAAAATACATCTTTTAGTGAAGTTGGTTTTTCGATTGTGTGTTTGAAATTGCTACTTTTAGAAAGTAGGCACTTTCTTGCTTAAACCATTCTGTGACTCTGCCTGTTTGTGGATTCCCTGTCTGGGGCAGTTTGACAGTTGGGCTGTTTGCACCTCTCTCTTGAAAGTGACAAAAAGGGGGCTAGGGTGTAGCCCACATATCCTGATGAGCGATCTGTGCTGGAAGGGCAAGGAGGCGTGGCCACTCACACCGGAATTGGCTGTGCCTTTCTTCACTCAATGCAGTGTCCAACCCCCTGGTGGGTGGATGGGGCCTGGCCTAGACAAGAGAGGATCTTACAATCACTTGAGACTTTACTTTGAAGTTTGTCAACTTCAAAGGCAGAAAGGGGTATAAGTATTAGACCCAAAACCCCAGACTTCTGATCACTTCAAGGATTCAAGAGGAGTCTCTGCCTAGAGAGGAGCTGAAGAGCTGAGGAGAAGTGCTGCCCCGGCCTGTGCTGTGTTGGGCTATCCTGCAGCTGCTGTTTCTGCCTTTGCAAGGGAACAGAGACTGGACTTTGTTGCATTCCAGCTTGAGAAGTGACTCCAAGGTCTTGGAGTAGAGCTTGTCTCCTGTTTTGAAGCCTCAGGCACAGTAAAAGCTTCACCAACCAGACCTGAGGCTACTTGCTGTGGGCTTTAGCTTGCCAGAGGGTGTCATTCTAGTGCCTGGACCCCTGGAAGTAAACTCCTGGAGAAAAAGCAGTCTAATGACGCCGGACGACGTTGTGTGACTTTTCAAAGGACACTGCTGCATGGAACTGCGACGCTGCTTGCCACAAGGCTGTGAACCTTGCTGATTGCAACTAATCCAATGCCCCTGTGAGCTGATGCAGCTACCCCGGAAGCGCGACGGCGCCTGCTCTGAGTCCGTGGACTTCGTAGAAGTCCAACGACCCTATAGGCCTCATGTCGCTACAGCCCCAGATCCCACCCGAATTAGCTGACACCGGAGTGTTGCAAGTCCAATGTTTGTGATGATCTGACGACATCACAGTGCCTGCTGCCCTGTGACATAATTGCAACCCCATGAGATTGCCCCGCAGCATCATGACTCTACCGGACTTTGCATCTGCTGGAACAAAGGGACTGACTTTGCATCTGACACCTCTTCACCTTCACTGCTTCACCTCCATTGCCCAGCAGTGAGGAACTGATTCTGCTGCGCAACGCTGCAGTCCTTCTGCTCTGTGGCACCGGAACCGACACCGCATCGGACCCAGCGAAGCCGCTCTCCCCGACTCCGTGCACTGGCCTATTTTCTACTTGTATCTTAAGCTACTCTACCTAGGGGTCTAACGACTCCGTAAATGGCACCATTGGCATTGCGTTGTAGGAAACTACTCTTTCACGATACTGCACAATACCAACTTGCAGTATCTGTGCCTCAATGCACTGTTTTCTTGCTTTTTAAGAGCTAAACTTGTATTCTTAACTGTATATTGTGGATTTTTATTGTATTTGGTCTTGTTTATTTAGGTAAAATATTAACTATTTTTCTAACCCTTTGTTCTGTAATTTTGTAGTGGTCCACTGTATTACTGGGTGTGTTTGTACAAATAATTAACACGTTGTCTCTGAGTTAAGCCTGCCTGTTTGTGCCAAGCTACCAAGGGGTTAGCGGCGGTAACTGAGTGTGATTCTCTTTTACCCTTACCAGAGTGAGGGTCCTTGCTTGGACAGGGGGTAACCTGACTGCCAACCAAAGACCCCATTTCTAACAGTACTCTTTTCAAAATTTCTAAAATTCTCATATTAAAACTTCTCTTTTATGTTGAACCACTGTTTTCGCTAAATACATGCTGATGGACCTTTCCTGTAAATTACTATGTATGCAGGAGTACCTTCTGGTAGTACAATTTCTCCTACTCTTTTTGGAATGAAAGCATCTCCTCTTATCACGCTCTTTAAGGTTTTCCAAAACAGGAAGTTTATCAATCCCAAAATTCTTTTCACTTGCTACTCTCGACCAATAGGGGTTAACGGTTGTCCACTAATCCATTTGCGACTCCTTTCACCAACCGACCAAGCTCTACGCAGACCCAGTGACTTCACACTCACTCACACAGGAGCTGACAAAGTCTTGTGGCTCGTCCTTCAAACTCGATTCACACAACTAAATGCAAATATTGCAAGCACAAAAATCAAAAACAACTTGTTTGCTTACTACAGGTAGGGCTCAATCACTTTGGAAGCCTTATGGAATTTTGAACTGTAGCTTTTTGCTCTGACAGCTACTCCGACTTATGGCTTTCTCTGAAACGCAAGCAAGATTTGTCCCACAAACCTCACTCCTGACCAGTACAGGATTCTTCTTCTGCACTAAGAAATCTCCTATTACCTGTCAACCTAGCACTTACTTAACACACACACTAAGATACAATTTGTCAACGACGCCCGATTGACCAAACACAGCAAGCAAGTTACAACAACGACCAAGTTTCTTCTACACTTGTACAATACTCTGGAATCCTAGACCACGCAGGGTCTGTTACAACACCAACCACGTGGGTAATTTTTTAGCACAAAGTGCCACACCCATTTGAAGTATGGCAACTTCCCTACTCTCGACATTTGGAGTACACAAACTCTCTACTCAGCTACGTTGGAGTCTGCAGACTCACTACTTCTCTCATACATCACAATTCACCTGCGATTTGCCAAAGCATTGCAAGCGCAGATCCTACTCAGAGCTCATACAACACTTGGAACATACCAAATCTCATCTAAACAAGGAGTGGCAAAACCAAAGTTCCAAAAAAATAAATAATAATAATCAGAATTTCCAACAAGCATTGACAAAAACAAATCTCTCAAATTCAGGATGATTCTCTCCTATTGAGACAAAACCATAAAAACCAAGATGATCGTCTCCTATTGAGATAAAACCATCCCCTGCTACCAAAATCTGTGAGCGTGGGCTTCAGTTGTATCTTTTCTTTGTTCCTTCC
This sequence comes from Pleurodeles waltl, assembly GCF_031143425.1. Taxonomy (NCBI): domain Eukaryota; kingdom Metazoa; phylum Chordata; class Amphibia; order Caudata; family Salamandridae; genus Pleurodeles; species Pleurodeles waltl. Next base: position 302,178,005 of record NC_090447.1, read on the forward strand.
AAGATAGGGTCATGTTCACGCTTCTCTCCAGATGACAGTTTCAGCAATAAATTACATTTTCTTAAAACAACAGCAGAGAACACAACATTTAGCTTGCTTCTCTTCAAAAACCGAGGTTCATTGTTAAAGATTGCAACATTTATCACAAGGAACTACAGCACAAAGAGGACAGGGAAAGCAGTAGCTTTCCACTTTGAGGAAGTCTAATGAACAATGTTTGCAAAATCTTTTAGTAAAATCAGTATAACATTTAAACATTGAGCTTCTGGAAAAATACTTAAACTTGGACCTTTTCATTAATGCTAATACATGAAGAATAAAATATTTCATAATGATTTAAAACCATCAGTTTTGTAGTACATATTAATAATCAACGTGTTCCAGTACATTTAATTATGATTAAACAAAATACATTTTCACAGTCACTTTTTATTTCACACTTAACTCGAGGTGGTCGACACTATGGCAATCACTTTTAAAGCTACTCGTTTATTTTTCTAACACATGTTTCTCTGTCTACACATTAATAATTTTGTTTTGGTTACTCACTTTTTTTATTGTTTGCTCTCTAACATAATCTCCACTCTATGGCAATATATATTTGTGCCCGGGGGGCTCTATGAGGTGCGACCGGTGCAGCTAATTCAGGCACTGACCCACACTGCACACTCTTTAGAAATATTTTATGGTTTTAAAAGCACCTGCTGCTTTTATTTTGTGACAAAACACACAGGGTAACCCAATAGTAACCCAAAGGACCTGGGTTGATCATAAATCAAAACTACAATGGTCCATCCTGAGACTGTTTATCATCTTTGCTGTACACTTAATGATCCATGCACAATAGGAATTAAATTCCAAACATGCAGCATACCTTTATAAAAAATCATCAAAAAACCACACTGTGAGGATATATCTTGATATGAGCACTGAATATATATTTTCCTGATTTCATGTTAGAGATGGAGCATTTTAGTTGATTGAAATACGATGACCTTTGCCCATTGACTACCTATATTATACAATGGTATATAGAGTTTGTCATTTAAGGTATTTAGGGATATGGCTGATTTGAATTACAACCATGGGACAATTGATTTGAGTGTAATTTTTCTCTGTTCTGATGATGGAGGTGGGCAAGGTTAAGGATTGGCAACGTGGGGTGAAACGGCAGGTACGATCACCTTCAAGAAATGGTATATGATTTTTTCTAAAATTATGTTGCATTGATAACCCATCCTTAGGATAGGTATCGACATATAAGCATATAGACAAGGCTAATGATGATGGTGAAAATCAGGGAGCAAAGAACTGACCTGACAGCGCTTCTATTTCTTTTTTAATAGTTTAACACATTTGAATGTGTGCGATAATGATAAGGCTTGGTAACGCAGTGCAAAACAGCATTGGTTCTGGTTTTCTTAGTTTGGTGTAATCGCCTTTAAGAAATGTTATTCCTTCCAATGCATGTCACATGGAGATCCCAGCACCTGGATGGGATCGATGTAGTGTGAGTGAGATGAGGAAACGATGATGGCAGGCATCTGGGAGGAACAGAGCAGCTGTTGCAGTCTTACCTTTCCTGAATTCAACGTGCACACAGATGCAGACATAGTTAATTTAAGTGCAAATTTTACTTCATGCTGGATCAACACTGAGGACGGAGGTCTCTTTGTGTGTGGAGTGGAATGATTAACTCCAGCAGGTATGCGAATCTTGGACTCCATAGACGAGGTGAACTAGTGATAACCCCTGTGATGTCAGTCGGAGCAATGAGAGTTTGTATTGAATTGTTAATTAATTATTACAAAAGCAGTCCGCTATGAGTTCATGGCATGTTGAGCTACTGCATCCCTGGTAAATTTAAACACCCACAGGGATGCCTCTTTTTGAAGATTATTGGGATTGATGAGGGGTCTCTGAATTGAACATGAAACTTAGTTTTATAAGGTGATTTAATTTTTGTTATAATTATTCTAAGGAGTAATTGGGAATTGCGGTGACGAATGCACCCCCTAGCTGTATGAAGAAGATGTTGGATATGGAGGAAATTATATAATATGGGTGAGAGATTTTGGAATACGTTTTTGACAATACATGATTCACTGATGGAAAGACATCGGATAAGGTGAGTCTGTTAATAATTCTTATAGATCTGTGAAAGTTTGGGGATGACTTTGAGGAGTTCTATACTGGAAGCTGTTGTTGATATCTCTCTATAGAAGGAAGTACATGGGTGAGTAAAAATATAGAGAACATGCAGCATATAAAAGGTATCCTAGTGACTTAGTATCAAGGTAGGACATTTATGTCCGTATTTTTGATTATAGATCTTTCCTACCTGTCCTGATAAAGACCCGCTTGGGAGCACGGAATCAGCCCTTGTGTTGTGATGGGGTCAAAACGTGGACGATATTGTTGTAGCCTGGATTGGTTTATCGAGTCAAGATGAGGACAGTAGAGATTCTTGGAATATGACCCAGAGGAAATGATTTTGACTTAACTGTACAAATGGTCAACAACAGGCTCATTAAATTGAAGTTTTTTGTAGATATATTGTGGATTAGTTGTGTAATTCTATATCTTCTAGTCACGAGCACTTTACTTTTGCACAATTATTCTGTCCTCTTTTCTTTCTTGATGTGGTAGGATTTTTAGAATCATATATGTAATAATTAAAAGTGAATTTGTTTACAGGGTGTTTTTTGATTATTTTTTGTAATGGTATGCTGCATGTTTGGAATTTAATTCCTATTGTGTATGGATCATTAAGTGTACAACAAAGACGATAAATAGTCTTCAGGTGGACTTTTGTAGTTTCGCTTTTATCATGATTTTTGGAGGTTACATCTGGCTGAGTCCAGCCACTGGTGTGTCCCAAAAAATCATAAACACACCCCTCTCCTAATCTAATCAAGGGGGTTGTCTAGTTTTACACAATGTGAGGGAGGTGCTAGGTTGTTCCAAATGTCCTTCCCAGCCTTTGAAAAACAGTTTGGCAGCCCTCCCCTCTTCCTGCTTCTCCATCTGCTGAGATAAGAGGTCTTCCCCCAGGCGCATCTCTTTGTGTTGAGTCCAGGCTACTTCACACCTCATCAAGGCAGTCTGGCCAGGCTGCAGGAGGCTGGCCAATCAGAGCAAAGCACTACAGGGCTGAAGTTGACAACTTTTAGGTAAGTTTAAAACTCTTTACCGCAACAAGATATATTAAATCCAACAATTGTAAGTTGTGGGATGTATTATAACAAATAATTTGATACCAAACCTGAAGTATCTGTCACTTAAGGGGACTTTATGAATTAAAATAAACTCTCCCAATTCTAGCCTATAGAGGCCATTCTCTATAATGAGGGAGAAACACGTTTTGCTGTTTTACTTCACCAGGGCTTATAAAACAATTTTATAAGGTCCCTGCTTATAGTGACATGGCACCCAACCCTAGGGGCCCATACGGCACAGCTTAGGGGTGACTTATATGTGAAAATAAGGTCGTTCAAGACTTTGGGAGTACTTTTAATGTCGCTGTCACCACCTCTTTTCTCTTCCCTTGCCCATCTTTTCTTTTCTAGGCCCAGCTTCTCTGCCTTCAAAACTATAAATGCAAGCTGGGCCTCAGCTCTCTTTCCCTAAGGGACAGGTTCTCTCCTTCTGAATGGACCTCCTTCCCCCAGTTAGCTATGGTATGACCCTAGTAACTGTATGCAGGGAGGACTGGTCTTCCTCCTTCTCACTTAGGCTCAGATGCCCTCCCTCCCCTGAGTGGTTGGAGCTAGCATCTTCTCGTTTTTCTTCCTCCTCTTGGGCTTCCTCTAGGCCTACTTCTTTGGCCTCAGCCCATGCAGTCAGGGATTTGATAACAATATGCTTCCTGAGGTTAGTGGTTGCAGGCAACCCTCTCTCAGTACACAACACCCTAAGCTGGACTTCTGTCAGTGTGGGTAGGATAGCCAGACCAAGCTCCATGGTTCCCTAGTTTTTGTGTCAACAAATCTTTTTTGCAAAAATTGGAAACAAGAATTTAGAACAATCACAAAAAATCAATAATTGAAATTAATCCAAATTAGAAATGAAAAACAATTTTTGCACTAGGACAATTTAAAGGATTTTTAATTTTTTTACTTAAACTGTAATGTGATACTGAACACAAGTACAGTATCCCACCACTGTGCACCAAAAGTGTTGGAAAATGGCCATTAACCTTCACTTAGGTCCAATTAGGTCTCAATAATGAAACCTAGCTCAACTCTTGGTAGCTTGGCAACAAGCTACAAGGCTCAACTTAGGAGACAAAGTATAAAGCGTTCAAATATCACAAAACAGTAATTAAATAAAACACAGGAAACAGTTTAAAAATCCCAAACCAGTTCATAACAATAGGACATTTTTTGGGCATTAAAATGACACTACAACAAATAAAACAGGATAAAGGTAACCGGAGATACGCATTTTTAAAGAAATAATGCTTTTTAGCACTTAGAAATGAAAAGCACCTATCTGGTCATCTGGTCGCACCTCGACCGGGCCAAAGTCAAAGTTTAAGGTTGACCACGATAGAGCTTAGCCTGTGGAAAGCCTCAGTCAAAAGTTTACCTCCTCGCTTAGTCGTTTTTCCGGAGATTTTCTTCAGCGTGACCAAGTCGCCAGTCCAATCCTCAGATGAGCTTTGCGGGAGCCCTCAGTGGATATTTTTATCTTCGGACTTAGACGATTTTTCAAGATGAAAATCCCTTGACCGGGGAAAGCCTGAATCTTGGTCCGACGTCCTTGGAGCCCTCTTCAGACACACTGCCTGGGAGGTCCTGGTCAACTCTCTGCATTCGGTCTCAGTCACTTTTTTTTAGAGATTTTCTTCACCGGGACGAACCTGCAAGTCAGGCCTGCTCGTGGTTGAAGCAGGCCGGCTAGAGTTGGTGTGTCAAGCTGGTCCCTTTATGGAGCTTTTTTCAAAATGTTCTCCAAACTTCTGGATCTTCTCCCAGAGGTTCTTTTAAGGTTATTTTGGGTTCCACAGCTCACCCCAAGGTTCCGGATGATCTGAGATGCTCCTTGAGGCTGTGGACTACAATTCCCAGAATGCACCGTGCACAAACTCCAAATTGGCCACTGGAGAGTGGTCAGCTGGACAGTTTCTTCAGGAGTTGGTGCAGAGGACTCTGGTTAGCAATTTTTCACCTGTCACATACAGGGAGTCCCTCCTCGAACCAGTTGAAGCTAGGCAAAGTCCTTCTTGTGGTGAAGCCCAAGTGTGCAGCTGGTGCAGTCCTCCAGAGTGCAGTGTCCAGGTGCAGGCCAGGGGTCCAACAGGGCAGTCCATCTTTTCCTGTAGTTTTTCCTTGTAGGGATCTAACGTAGTTTAAGACTTTGGAAGTACTTTTAATTCCGAAGTCGAATTTGAAGTAACTTTAATTTTAAAGCAAGGCAGGCCTGTCTTTAAAAAGATACTGTGCACCTAACCAGTGCACCTATGGGTGCACTACCTATGATGGGGTCCCTAAACCTACATGCCCTACCATATACTAGAGACTTATAGGTAGGTTAATTTTGGCAATTATAATTAGCCTCATTTGCATATCCACTTTACACAGAGCACTGGTCCTGGGACTGGTAAGCAGTACCCAGGGCACAGCCAAGAGTCAGTAACCACCAGTATCTGTCCCAAAGGTTTAGGGGTGGCCAGGGCAAAAATGAGGACTTTCCTACAAGTGACCTATGCACAGTCATTAAAGAGTGTAGTGTAGGTTACAATGCAATGTTTTTCCCAGTCTTTCATTATCCTAATGTTTCCAAATAGGATTTGTTTGGGTAAAAAACACATTCCTATTGGTATAGCCACCCCCAATCACTGTGGTACATTTTAAAGCTGGTGTTTGTGGTTCTCCAAAACAAACACTCTTAAATTATACTGCCTACTAGTGTGCATGGCATTTAATTCTTCCACTCTGTAATCCTCATTGTTTTGTGTACCATTTCTATAGAGTGGTTTACACACCTATGATTGTCTCTGTATACTGCATCTATGATGTGAAGTTCTCTGACACCCTAAGCTAGTATGGGTAGCGCTGCAAAATAAATGAAACGGATGAGGGACTCTGGACAGACAAGGGGCACTGTTTGGGGGCATTAGTGTGTTAATCTATGGAGAAGGGGGGGTCGTTGGAGAGTCGTCCAAAACTATTTCACCGGGCCCCTCCAGTGCTAAAGACGACCCTGACTGTGCACCGGGTTTATTTGTGTGTGTAACATCAAAATGCTTTTCAGCATGAATTGATATTTACATTAAAGATGTTACACACCCAGCAGGTGAAAACTGTAAGTGTGCTTGCATTTTTTTTAAAAATCAGCTGTATTTTTTCTTGGCACTTCCAAACACTTGCATGGTTTGTGCTTGCCTGTTATCTCAGTGTTTCAAGAAACGTTGCCCAGATCAGTAACATGTAGACTCTGCAGCCTCAGCTGGGGAACATCCTTTTTTACTACTTTTTTTTTCCGAAAGTCGTGGTAAACGAAAGCGCAACAACGCTTTTTTTAACCACGACTCTGGTTTTTTGTGCCTTAACTACGTTTGTTCTGAACAACAAACATGCGTGGTTAAGGTACAAAGAAGTGAGTTGGCGAAGGTAAGTGGTGGGTTTAGGTTTTGGGGAGGGGGTGGGGGGTCAGGGGGTTTTAGGTTTTGGGGTGGGATTGGGGGGTGGGGCGTTTTTGGTTTTGGGGAGTGGGTGGGGGTCAGGGGGTTTTAGGTTTTAGGGTGGGGTTGGGGCGTTTTTGGTTTTGGGGAGTGGGTGGGGAGTCAGGGGGTTTTAGGTTTTAGGGTGGGGTTGGGGGGGTGGGGCGTTTTTGGTTTTGGGGAGTGGGTGGGGGGTCAGGGGGTTTTAGGTTTTGGGGTGAGGTTGGGCGTTTTTGGTTTTGGGGAGTGGGTGGGGGTCAGGGGGTTTTAGGTTTTGGGGTGGGGTTGGGGGGGTGGGGCGTTTTTGGTTTTGGGGAGTGGGTGGGGGGTCAGAGTGGGTGGGGGGTCAGAGGGTTTTAGGTTTTGGGGTGGGGTTGGGGGGGTGGGGTGAGGGATGTAGGGTGAATGGTGCCTATTGCTAATGATTTTATCAGGAATGCCTTTACAACGAAATATCGTTGTTAAGGCATTCGTGGTAAAATCATTAGTAGTAGCAACGAGGTCGGTGTTCCGACCTCGTTGTTAAGGCAGTAGTTGTTTTTGAAGTCGTTGTTTCGTCGTACAGTCGCCTCAGCTAACATTGTTAACCACAATCACAGCCCACCCCACCCCATGTCAGTGCCCCACCCCCGTTTGACATGAAGGTGATTCTAGAATGTGCTATCCTCAGTAAATACAACTAGGCAACTATGAGTTGTCGATCACAGAATACTCCCAGAGCTACCCCCAATAACATAGAACAAGAAAATATCTACAATACCAGTAGCACACCTCTATTTCTATCTTCCCACAATTATCAGTTTTTTGGAGGGTTGGAATGCGCCACAAACCATGCCAGGCACTACCTTCTCACCACAGCAGAGGATGCTCAGTTTTCCTACTTGGTCTCTATTCTGCACCCTTCATCTCCTGGCTCCTCAACAGAGGCAGACTCATTAATGCAGGAGTGAAAGGCAGCACATTGATGTAACAGTGCAGCAGAAACACTAGAAACTTTATTAAAAAAAAATTTATTAACATTTTTTTGCAACCTGTCTCTACAACTGATTCAAGAGTCGTGGGGCTCGGAGAATGTTCACAAACAACTTGGTCCAACCTAGGTGTATTATTGACCTCATGTCTCTATCTTCTAATGTGTTTCCCAGCAAGTTCAGGTTGTCTTTAATAGGGGAGGGCTGCTTTGGGTAGATGGAGGGGATTCCAGACAGGGCAAGGTCTGCAGTAGCTCCAGGGTAGGCAAGCAGAGTTTCAGTAGGGCCTTGGCCTACTGAAGGCCAGAAGGAATAATGGGCACTATGCTGGTTCACAATCTAGATGAACCACACCAACAAAGATTCATGTAGGTCAAAAGTGCAGAAGATATTCAGTGCGCAGCACAGATGTTTCTGCTTATAATTAAAAAGGTTAGTCAGTTTCAGATGCCCAATGGATAGCCACTGTCCATTGCATTCCATATTTTCAAAGAGCTAGCCAATAAATCTGGGGCCATGTTTCCCTTCACAAAGCAAATTCTTTGATGGAAAAAGCCTCTGTCCATGAGCATGGCCCCCCGGTGAACCCTTCAAGAGTTTGACTGGTTGAATGCTTTCTATAGTTTATTCAGACTAGTTGTAACAAAGGAAGAGCAGGATAATTAAGTGAGGGAATGGATTTGTCTAGTGTGAGCAGCAGTTACACTTCATCTTACAAACCCCATTCTTACTTTATGATAAATGTTCACACATGTTATGCATATCTCTGCTTATGTTTACCAGGAATGTTTGTAAAGCATGGTATAATAATTCATGCACACTAATGTTCATTAATTGTTACACAAGTGATGACTGCATGTAATATTTGTAAAAATTAAATTTATATAATGTATACGCATATGACAGCACCTCTCTTGCCAAAATACCTTGAGACTTCAATTTGCAGGTTGTAGATTTATAGTCAGCCCTCGTATGCATTTAGACATATCAATCATCTGCCACCATACAGGGCATGATCCAGGGGTAACCTTGTGATACATTTCGGTTCAGTCTCTGTAGCTCAATATGGATATGTGTCAGAAGAAATGATGAAAAATGAATTTGTAAATTTAGCAGTGTTCACAAATGAAGAGACATGAACATAAACCCAGTTGTAAAGCACTGGAGTACTACAAATGGTGAGGCATGGGAAATAAGAGGAAAAACATGTACAGCTTACTTCAAACTAAGTGGAGACATTATTTATTTTAGCATTCCTGAGGTGTGATATATTAGTTGTAGCAAGGTACAGACAAGGTTTGTCTGAAACATTTGTGGAAATATAAGTCCACAACTCTGCAAGCTGGCTCATTATGTTTGTAATGAATGTGTGTATTGCACATGTTTGAAGCCACAGAAAAGCAGGGATAAGTGGTTCCAGCTGTGACAAATGTGTCCATTTTTCTCTGATAATCCTAGGGTTGACCTATTATAAGATCCAGAAACTAAGGTCAGTGCTTGAGTTCTTGTGAGAAATCGGGTTGTTGATTGAGGGAGGTGAAACACTACTCAAGCAACAGCCACATTCCCTGTCAAGGCGAACCACAAAAAGTAACTGAATTAACCAGTGCTTAACCCTCTGGTAGCTTGGCATAAATGCAGTCAGTTTTAACTTAGAGACAATGTGTGAAGTATTTATTCAGCACTTAAACAGTAATAAAGTGAAAACACAACACGAGAAAAAAACCACATCGATTTAGAAAAATGAAGTAAAAGTTAATAAATGATTTATCACTAAAACAAAGGAAATCAAACATATAGGGCTGTAGATATAAAATTTCAAACATTCAAGGTAAGTATTGGGAAATAAAGCACAAAGCGGAGAGCAGGCCAACGTTGCAGATTGTTGTCGCCAAAATGTGAAGAACCTGTTGGGCATCGCAGATGGCCAATGCTGGAGCTTCAAGTTGGAGGTCACCATGGGCTGTAGCAGGAAATGCAGATCTAGGGTTGCTGGTAGTGACTGATGGTCTCTGTAGTGTGAAGAGTTGGCACCTGTGGCAAGATTTTGGTGCAAACATGCTCATTCACGAAGTTCAAAACCTCAAGGTTTCTCCTTTACTTCTAGGAGAATCTCACCTTATGCCAATCCAATGGTCCAGGACCTGGGTAGCCCCCTTGGTAATCAGGAACTTACTCCAGCAGAGGCCAGCAGGGCTCAGACAGTTCAAGTTGCAAGTCCAGGTAGGTCCAGTGCATCAAGTCAGCTGGGCAGTTGAAAGGAGGACTTGTTGTATCCATGTAGGTCAGAAAAGAGGCAACTAACTAGCCCTTAGAGCCACTCAGGTAGCGTGGGACGAAGGGTACAGGTCCAGTCTTCCTTCTCAGACAGCAGGACAGGCCTCAAGCAGCTGGGCAGCCCTTAGGCAATATGCCAGTCCTTTTGTAGTATCAACAAGTCCAGGAGTGTACTGAAGAGTGGTCGGAGGGTCTCTTTTTTTGTACCTGGTACCCACTTTTAAATGGAAGAACTTCTGAAGTCTTCCCCCAACAGAAGTGTCTGTAATGTCCTGCCTCCCTGCCCTGGTCCCAGTCTGTCTGCTGGAACAATAAACTATTATGAAGTCCTTTGTGTGTGAGCTGAGGCAGTGTCTTGGAACTGCAAGCATTACAGGTGACTGTTCCACCCTTCTGATTAAGTCAAGATGGTCCATCCATCCAACTAATAGACCTTATATTGTGTGGCTGTCTGGGAGGAATATACAAAGGCCAACTACCAACTATACCTATTCATGCTTCCCAGGAAACAGGCTGCAGGCACCAAATGGTTAGAACAAGGAAAGTTCAGCTTTCTAAAAGTGGCATTTTGGTAATTGTGACTTAAAATCTTACTTTACCAATAAACAGAGCTGAGAACTCCTCAGAAACCAAACATGCCATTCCTAATTGCTCCCAAACAAAAGGAATAATTTATTAAAGGTAATAAGGTAACTCAATGTCATCCTATGAAAGAGGCAGGCCTTGTAATAGAGAAAAACTCAAATAATTGTCAAATTCTCAACTCCCGCAAGAGAATCATATGTGGTCTCAGTTGCAACTTATATAGTCATTAAGATTATTTCTTAAATTAATCACATTATTAAGTCAAATTACAAAGAAGTGCTTCATCAGTGTGCTGCTAAGTTGCTTGTTTAGAATAAGCTGCAAATAAGTATTAGGTCGGTGTAATATTGAGAAAATAAATATTTTCACAACATTTTACATATTTTTTATTCTATCCTCCTATGTATTCCTGATTCCTTTTTCTGACATTTGGAGGGGGTGGTGAGTAGCTTTTTGTGTGGATATAAATGGCCAAACAGTCTATTTATTTGCTGAAACGTCACCCTCTCAAACGTGCCTGCGTGCTACAGGATTTTAAGAGTTATTTTTAGACAGTTTACGGAGCTCGTCTACGATGCCTTCTGGTCGACTGTTATCCCGATTGTGATTCTTTTCGTAACCAGATTCAAATGGGGAAAGATTGCCTATATTAACTGATCCCAACTAATTTAAGAGGGTGCATTTCAAGCTGGTTATTGATGTTCATAGAATTTGGGCTCAAATCTGCTCCATTATTAATCCAACAGTGCACTATTAAACACTACTCTGGCATAAACAGTTTTTTCCATCCGTTTTCCATGATCTGATGGCCAAGCTACGGCTTGCCGGAGGAATTAGAATGGATTGGCCAGTTATTTGATCTTCAAGAACTTCATTATTTTTGTTATCTGCAGACTCTATATGACTTGTCACAGAATGCTTTCTTCAAGTATCTGCTGGTATGTGACTACTTCATACACAGTGCTCCCTATAGAATCATTAATGATGACTCTGAGTTTCTTTCATATTTATATAATATAGACCACAGTTTAACTATCAGTGAATTTTAGCATATATCTACTGAATATAAAGAGGCCAATCTTGGCTGATTGGCAACTGGGGTCTTAAGACAGGAGTGGAGGTACAGGAGTCTGATCTCAAGGATGCATATAAAGATATTTATTCTTCTGCCACTTCAGTGAGTTTGAAACTCCAACAATGTAGGACCCTCTGCATGTTGTCTTATACCCCAGAGAAAATATGCAAACTGAAAAACATTTCAATGGGGAATGTGTGCAGGAAACGGTGCACTCAATTAGATCTACCTGCTGCAGATATTGCTCATATGTTTGCCAGTTGTCCACATCTTACGTTGGGATGTATTGCTGACTCTTTATTCCAACTATTAAAATGAGTTATACAATTTAACATTAGGGACATCATGTTGGGCTTTAAGAGCAGTCTTGACAGCCATATCTCTGCAGTTGTCTCTAAAGCAGTCGAACTGCACGGCTCTACAGAGCAAGAGATCAGGCTATGTCGATACCCCTACCATGTATCACTGGCTGGCACTAGTGATTCCGACACAAGAGGTGGAGGTAGCAACTCTCCACTATGGGGGAGAAAGGTAAAAAGAATCATCAATCAGCTGTGGGCCCGCTATTTGATTGATTTTTTAAATGAATCCTCATTTGGATGCATGTTGTTATCTAACCCCACATGACTCACTACAGTTTATTTATTTGTTTGTACTTTAACTGGATATAACTCAATAAATTTGAGGGTCGATTTATTATTATTGTATTGTAATTTCTCTGTTGCACTTTTCCTGGTTTTTCTTTTCCCTTACGTTTTTTTTTTCTTGGTTATCAGCTACTTCAGTATGTATTATTTTATTTCCTGTTCAAACTTGTATTTGTTTGACTGCATGAATTATTTTCAAATAATAAGTTTTTTGAAAAGAGAGTTTTTCACTACCAAGACTTGAAAAACTTAAAAGTACTTGTCCAACTGTTTAGGTACAACCCACCGCGCCCTCTGGGCTGTTTAGGGCCTACACAAGGGGTGAAATATGTATTAAAAAGGAAGGTGTATGACTGACAAAAGGCTTATTTTACCAGGTCGAAATGGCTGTCTAAAACTTCACAAACAGGCTGCAATGGCAGGCCTGAGGCATGTTTAAAAAGACTATGAAGTGGGTGGCACAATGAATGCTGCATGCTCACTAGTAACATTTAATTTACATGCCATGGTACATGTCCTACCGCTTTACTTGGAACTTATAAAAAGGTTAAATGCGCCAATCATATTTAAGCCAATTGTGCCATGTTTTATGGAGAGAGCATAACCACATTAGCTCTGGTAAGCAGTCATAAAATACACAGAAAAGTAAAGCCAACAAAAGCAAATACAGCAAAACAGGAGAGGTGAAGGCAAAACATTTGGGAGTGACCCTGTGGAGAGGGCCAAGCCCAACAGTTCTTTTAGGTTAATTGTGCCTTCATTTTTAGGGAGTTTAACAGCAGATCAGTATGTGCAAATAGAAGGTCTCAAGTGGCTTTAAGCCTCAGAGAAACCATTTACCTTTCTGACTGTGCTAAGGACTCAGGCCAGGATTTACTAAATTGTTGCACTAGCATGATGCAAAGCAACACACATGCTATTTACTACTGTCACAATTTTTTTTTGTGTTACTGAAGTAAACTTTTCACTGTGCAAAAACTCCTTTGCAACACTTTGCGTCACTTTGCACCAAGGAGGAGGTACTTGGACATTACCTGAAACCCCCCCCTTGCATACTTGTGGTGCAAGGGTTCGCAAAGTGGTTCAATGCATGCATTGTGCCACTTTGTAAATATGGTGTGGCGAAAAGTGCCTCCTTGAGCCGCATTAGCTTTAAAAAAGAATAATGCTAATGTGGCTCAAGGAGGCTCTAGGGCCTTGTAATCTGGCCCATTGTTCACTGCTCACTTTTAATATGAAGCACTGGGTTAAGCAAACTAGGTTGTGGTGAAGACATTGGGCAAAACATGATAACCTTTGTTTTGCTGCTTTCTGAAAATTAATCACACATTTTGACAGCAGTCACAAAAAGTCTTGCTTCTTCAGTTGAACTGTGGCTCAAGTTTTTGTTGACAATATATCATCACTGTGTACTTATAGTTTCAGGGTGATCCATAAAGTGTAGGCCAATGACGGATAGGTGGCCATGGAGCTAATGCCATGCAAACAAGAAAGATGTGAGCAGACGGGGTTGGCCACCCATGTGGGGGGGCAGGCCCTGTACCAACTCCACACAGTTCATGGGAAAAGGCTGTGCGTGATGTGGCTCAGTGATGGGGTCAGCTGCCTGCAGTGGATTGGATAGAGTAATCAGTTTTTACTTTACATAAAAAATAAGAAATTCATTGAAAAATCCAAAGGTTAAAATGACTTTATAGTGAGGTATGGTATTAATATCTTACTTTGCTTTAAAGGAAACCTCCAAAATTCACTGAAAAAACAGAAATTAAAGTGATATTAAAGTACAATTAAAATATCAGTTAAACAATAAGATTTAAAGCTAACAAACCCACTGAATTTACCATTTATATTTCACTGAACTAACTAGAAATTGTATCCTCACCATGCTGTGCTTACGACCTCATAGACCGCATCGCTCATGACATGTTCAATGATATCATTGTTGACAACACCGGGCATGGTGGGGGTACAAAATAAAATTAATTTGATACCTCCATTTGTGAATATTCTGTATGTATTTGAACATGTTGTCAATGATGCCAGTGGGGGTTTCTTCACAATGGGTGTCCTGCTGCGAGGTACACAGGAAGAAAAAATAAATTGGCTGTAAAAAGATTTCATTGCCATTTTTTTTTTACAAATGTGCGCACTGCAGCACCCTGAGCACAGAGACATGTGCGTGTGTCCTCTGCTTGGTAGCATGGAGGACTGAAGCAGGGATGACTGGATGCTCCAAAGTGCGCATGTCACTTTGGCCGGCTGTCTTAGGCCTGAAGGAGCATCCCACCAGCCTGCTCTATCCAATTCAGGTGCTTCTCTCATGCTGGTTAACAGTACAAGAGCAACATCTGGACTGGTTAAGGGAGCTCTTTGTGCATCGGACAGCAGAAGAACACTAAGGAGGATGCGCAGCCCATGGGTAAGTATTATTTTATTTTATTTTATTTGAAATGTGCAATGCATGGCAGTGTCGAGGTTGTATTTTATTTCATAGTCAGTGGTGATGTTTTTAGTTGGGCTTTTAGAAGGAGGTGGTATTTTATTTTGGACTTTGGAGGAAGGGGTGGTTTACTTTGTGGTTTTCAGCGGAAGAGGGTGTTTTATTTTAGATTTTGGGGTAGAGTCACTTCACTCGCCCCACGACTTCCAGAGGGTACCAGCCGTGATGCTGCATTAGAAACGGACAAGAAATGTCAGCTAAATACTATACTAAAAAAGTATACCTGAAGCACACTTTTCATCTAACCAAGAAAAGATAAATTGTATTTGACAAAAGAAAATTCTATCGCCATATTTTTATTTTACATCCAAGCTAGAGAGAGTGTTTAATAAACGGTATAATTTTCTCTGCTTGTGAAGCCGTTCTAGTGGCTGCAATCCTTTAAAATAGCAATGCATAAAAGTGTGTTTCTTGAAAGCCTACAACTGGATTCGATATATGCTTTCCTGTTTCTCCACCTACTGGCTATGTTTTGAACTGATATATCGGTGAGCTTGCAGACCAGAAATGAATATAAATTAATGCACATGTAAAAGGTGAATGCAACACAATTACAGTATGTTAAGTGCCTATTTGAAGAAGCAAAAGCAAACAAACCGGAAATTAGTAATTGGTACGAAACGAAATGTACTTTTACGATGAAGGGCTATTATCATTTAAATTGTAATTGACATGTCCTTCTGTTTCTGAACCTTCAAACATTTCTTTTTCTGTGATTTACTTTTTAAATAGTGAGTTGGGCGAAATTCGCGCAATGTGTATTGGCGCAATAACGGCAAACGACAACAAATTACGCAAAATTACATCTCAAATACGTGAAATGCAAATCACGCTATGTTTTATGGCGAATGCATTCTAGCGTCAATATCTGGCAAGTGTACGCATTTAAACAAAAGAAGCTCCAACCACAGATGCTTCTGTTTTTTTTTTTTTTTCCCATGCCTTTGCAATAACATTTTACAATGAATTGCATTTTGAATGGCACATCATTAAATTAATTTATGTAATTTCAGGAATTTCGCAAAGCAAGCCTAACAGCAAATTCAGCACACAGATAGAAATAACAATGGCCTTCCTGCGAGGCTCGCTGCCACAGAAAGGATGTGTGTCGCCCTCGCTCTTCTCCCCCAACCAAAACATTTTGCAGAGGATATATCGGATCTCACAGAAGAAGGCCAGGATTAGATATTCTCAGTTTACTTGAAATTGCACTACATTCCCTGCCTTTTTCTCGCTGGCATAGAGTTGTTCACTTTATAAAAAAAATAATTTCGTTGTCTATGCACTGCACGTTAAGACACACCCTTCCTAATATGAACGCTCTGACACACACAGCTCCGTTAATGTGTGACCACTGTTGCGTGCTACAAAACCAGGATGAAAGGTAACTTTCAAGGGCATGTATTACGAAAAAATGTGCAATTACAGTGATGCTGGAACAGCGAGTGTATTTCACCACCCAATGAGAGGAAAAGGAAGTGGAACATCTACACAGGTTCTCGATAACAGCACTCTCTCAAGTTAACTCCAACATTGCAAAGCTCCAGAGGTGGATCTAACCATTAGGGTGGAGCTTCCCACTAGGGTGGTAATGAGGAGAGTGGAGTGAAAGGGCTTAGAGAGTAGAACAGATAGTAGAGGGAAAAGAGAAGAACAGAACTATATGACCCAGATTTACAAGTCCCCAGCACCTCATAGCATCATGCATCATTTGTTTTTACAGTAATGTGGCGTTAAGGAGGCAATTCTCCTTCCCCATATTTACAAAGTGGTGAAATGCTTGCATTGCGCCACTTAGTAGCCCCTTGCGCCACCTTATTACTGTGCCGGACGTATTGTATGCAATGAGGGTGTTCCCCTGCAGGGAGGCCATAAAATGGCGCAGTGAAATTAACAACATTTACAACGTGCTCTAAGGCAACTATAACTTGCGCCCTCGCCACACACAGGGGCATATTTATACTCTGTTTGTGCCAGAATTGCGTCGTTTTTTTTGACGCAATTCCGACGCAAAACTAACTCCATATTTATACTTTGGCGTTAGACGCGTCTAGCGCCAAAGTCCATGGAGTTTGCGTAATTTTTTTGCGTGGACACCTACTTTGCGTTAATGATATGCAAGGTAGGCGTTCCCGTCTAAAAAATTGACTCCGAGGCATGTGCGCCATATTTACACTCCCGGGCAAAATTCACGCCCGGGAGTGGGCGGGTCAAAAAAAATGACATCCAGCCGCTTTTGCACTGTTTTTTAGCGCCTGGTCAGGGCAGGCGTTAAGGGACCTGTGGGCTCGGAAGGAGCCCAGAGGTGCCCTCCCATGCCCCCAGGGACACCCCCTGCCACCCTTGCCCACCCCAGCAGGACACCCAAGGCTGGAGGGACCCATCCCAGGGACATTAAGGTAAGTTCAGGTAAGTATTTTTATTTTATTTTTTTGTGGCATAGGGGGGCCTGATTTGTGCCCCCCTACATGCCACTATGGCCAATGACCATGCCCAGGGGACAGAAGTCCCCTGGGCATGGCCATTGGGCAAGGGGGCATGACTCCTGTCTTTGCTAAGACAGGAGTCATTTCAATGGGGGTTGGGTGTCGAAAAAAATGGCGCAAATCAGGTTGAGGCGAAAAATTTGCCTCAGCCTGACTTGCCCCATCTTTTGGCGCCCAAGCTCCATATTCCCCTACGCCGGCGCTGCCTGGTGTACGTCATTTTTTTTCACACACACCAGGCAGCGCCGGCGGCTAACGCCGGCTAACGTCATTGAATAAATACGGCGCCCGCATGGTGCTTCAGAATGGCGTTAGCCGGCGCAATTTTTTTTGACGCAAAACTGCGTTAGCGCAGTTTTGCGTCAAAAATTATAAATATGGCCCACAGTTTTTTCATCAAAACTTTTACTGCAAATATTACATTTATATTGTCAATGATTTTATCAAAGGTGTCATGAGTGCCGTAATTTGTGGGCAGTGCACAACGAGGGCACAAGTTATAATTACTTGAGATAACTATAACTATAACAGGTGAATTTCTATGGTTTTGTACACTTAAAATGTGAGCATAATTATAGCGTCCCTGTAACCTTTGGTTTTTAAAGTGAATATCTCTGTTTTTATTTAATTCTATTTTCTAACTATAAAGTCCCTGCAATCTTAGTTTTTTCAGTGAATTTCTCAGTTTTTTATTTAAAGTGTAGTAAATTTCATTACTATGCGTTAGTTCAACTACCACTCCACACTGCCCTTGGCCATGTGCTGCAGCAGTTGGCCCTTTGGCCGTGCATGGCAGGAGTTGGCTGTGGCTTGTTTTTCTGGGTGTAAGAATAGGTGTGAGATGGTGTATCTGGGGTTGGATTGGCTGTGAGCGTGTCTGAGTGTGAAAGTGGGGGCATCATTGTTTTAGTGGATGCTACACTGGCTGTGTGGGTCCTTGAGTGGGTGCATGAGGGTTTCAGTGGATTTGTGAGTGGCTTTGTGAGAGTCTGAGTGTATCTGTGAGGGGCACATGCATGTCTGAGTGGGCGTGTAAGTGGGTGCACAAGGGTCTGAGTGGGTGTGTGAGTGGGAGAAAGAGATTGAAAAAGAGAAATTGTGAGGGTCGTTCGGCATTTATGACCTAGGTGACTCCTTACTGTGATGCGTCCAAACATATCTAACCCAGACAACCCATGCATGTGATTGCAAAGAAACATGCATTTTCCACCACTTAGGAAGGTATAACAGTCAAAACTCCAGTAAATAAACAAACACGCTGCCAAGCAATACTAGGATTTGAACCATCAGCATACTAAGTGACATCACAAGACCGTGACTATTAGGTCAGAAGTGACTCTGTTCTGCTTTGCATCCAAACAAAACTATAACATTAGTTCCAAAGATCTTGCTAGTTTAACTCTTTGAAGTCTTTGCATGGAGAGACCATTGAAATGACAATCTCTCTCTCTCTCTCTTCCATCCCATTATGGGATGTGTGATAAAACAGGGCTGATTGCAGAGGCCCTCTAACTTTTTGCCCCCATTTTCCAGTTTTGGCAGGTGTTTTCCTGACTCTGATGGTGCCCTGGGAACTGATAGCCAGTCCCAGGGCCTGTGCTCTGTGTAAAATCAGTATGCAAATTAGGCTAATTATAATTGGCTAAGTCAACCTACCTATAAGTTCCTAGTATATGGTAGAGCATGTAGGTTTAGGGACCACAGCATAGGTAGTGCACCCATAGGTTCACTGCTGAGGTGCTCAGTGTCATTTCAAAGGCAGGCCTGCGTTGATGGCTGCTTTTAAATTAAAGTTGTATGCAAATTCGACTTTGGAATTAAAAGTAGTTCCAAAGTCTCAAACTACCTTATTTTTACATATAAGTCGCCCCTAAGGTGTGCCCTATGTGCCCCTAGCCAGGTGCCATTTAACTATAAGCAGGGACCTCATAAAAATAGTTTTATAAGCCCTGGTGAGGTAAAAACAGCCAAAATTAGTTTTTCCCTCATTGAAGTGAATGGCCTTCACAAGCTAGAATGGGGAGACTTTATTTTAATTTTAAATGTCCCCTTAAGTGACAGATACTAAGAGATTGGTATCAAATTAATTGTTATAATAATTCCCACAACGTCCAGTTGTTGGATTTAATATAACTTGTTCAGGTAAAGAGTTTTAAACCTTACCTGAAAAATTGCCAATTTCAGCCCTGCATTGTTTTTGCTGTTGTGCTCTGATTGGCCAGCCTGTGGCAGCCTGGCCAGGCTGCCTTGATGAGGTGTGAAGTGGTCTGGCTTCACACAAAGAGATGTGCCTGTGGGAGGGGATCTCCGCTCTGCAGATGGTGCAGCAGGAAGGAGGAGAGCTGCCAAACTGGTCTTCAAAGGCAGAGAAGGACATTTGGAGCAACCCAGAAACACCCCCACATCCTGCAACCCCGGACAACTAGGTGCCCCCTTGATTAGATTAGGAGAGGGCAGGAGAGGGGTGTGTTTATGATTTTTAGCCACACCAGTGGGTGGGCTCAGCCAGATGTAACCTCCAAAAATCACTTTCAGCCATGATGGATTTTTGATGAATGTTGCTTCCTGGGATTGATTTTTGCCACATTTCCCAGGAAGTGGTCATCACAGGGGGAAGGACCCTGCCCCTGATTGGAGAACCAGGACCCCCCTGTTTTTCACCCAGGAGCAATGATAAAACTGGCAGACCTGCACCCACACCTCAGTTCCCTGCCATATCCCTACCAGGAAGAACTACAGAAGAAGAAGAACTGCCCTGTTGGACCCCTGGCCTATACCTGGACTCTGCACTCTAAAGGACTGCACCAGCTGCACACTTGGGCTTCACCACAAGAAGGACTTTGCCTGTCTTCAACTGGTTCAAGGAGGGACTCACTTTTTGCTACAGGTGAAAAATTGCTAACCAGAGTCTCCTGCACCAACTCCTGAAGAAATCAACCAGCTGACCACTGCCCAGTGGCCAAAAAGGAGTTTGCGCCAGGTGCATTCTGGGAGTTGTAGTCCACACCCCCCAAGGATCATCTCAGAGCTTCTGGACCATTGGGGTGAGCTGTGGACCAAAAAGAACCTTAAAAGAACATCTGGGATAAGATCCAGAGGTTTGGAGAACTTTTGAAAAAAGTTCCATAGAGGAATCGACCTGCCGTGGCAACTCTTGCCGGCTTGCCTTTACAGCGACCCGGACTGATTTGCAGGTTCGTCCCAGAGAAGAAAATCTCCCAAAAAGAGACTAGGTCCGAACGTACAAAGTTGACCGGGACCTTCCAGCCAGCGTATCAGAGGAGGGCTCCAAGGACGTCGGATCAAGATCCAGGTTTACCCCGGTCAAAGGATTTTCACCTCGAAAAAACGACTAAGTCTAAAGGTAAAAATCTCCACCGAGGGCTCCTGCGACACGTATCCGGAGAAGAGTTCCAGGAGGTAGGATTAGACTGGCAGGTTCATCCCGCTGTAGAAAATCTTCAAAAAAACGACTAAGTGCAAAGGTAAACTTTTCACCGAGGCCTCCAGCGGCCTGTAGCCGAGCCGGGCTCCATCACGGTCGGCTTTAAACTTTGACTTTGCCCCGGTCGAGGTGCAACCAGATGACCCGATTCGCGCTTTTTGTATCTAGGCGCTAAAAAACAATAATTCTTTAAAAAATCATATCTCCGGTTCCCCTTATCCGATTTTATTAATTTTTGTGTCATTTTAACGATGACAATATGATCTATTTTTATAAATTGGTTATGGATTTTTAAACTGTTTCCTGTGTTTTATTTAATTACTGTTTTGTGATATTTGAATGCTTTACACTCTGTCTCCTAAGTTAAGCCTTGTTGCTCGTAGCCAAGCTACCAAGGGTTAAGCTGGGTTTAATTTACTGAGACTTAACTGGACCTAAGTGGAGGTTAGTGGCCTATTGCTAAGTGTAGGTACCTACCTACCCTTACCAATAACCCATTTTCCAACAGTATGGAAGAGAGAGAGAGAGAGAGAGTAACAGGAGCCCAAATGCCCCTGCAGTCCTAGCTGGCTCCCCACAACCTGAGGGACCCAGCATTGCTCCCACAAGCAGGGAGCTGCTTTTAATAGTAGCTCCCTGCTTGCGGAGCAATGTTTTCATCTGTCTTCCCCGCACGCTTTTTTGAGGGCAGGGAAGACAGATAAAAACTCTGCTTTCTGCAAGGGAAAGCTGTTTAACAGCTCTCCATTGCAGAAAGCAGACTTTTGCTTGGTGGGACCAGTGTTGGGCACCCCGGGACATAGAAGGAACCAGCCGTGTGAGTGGTGGTCCCCAGGGCCACCATTGGCTCCATGAGGGGGTCCACGTGGCCCAACTCCAGTTTAATAGCCCCAAGGAGGTGGTGCTTTCATGGACTCGGGGCCGAAATGGACCCCCTCATTCTTTTATTGAAGCCCCGGGGAGGTGGTGGTCCCCTCAGTAGCTAACTCCCTATATCAACCCAAACCCCGCATCATGAATGGCCTTTGGCCATGTATGGCGTGGGTTGGCCGCAGGGCCTGACCACTGTGGCCAAACACTTATAACCACCCAACCCCTCACACATAAGTGTCTGAGTGGGCCTGTGAGTGTTTGCATGAGTACCTCAGTGGGTCTGTCACTGGGTGCAGGGATCTCTGAATGAGTCTGTGAGTGGATGTATGACTGTCCGAGTTGGTCTGTGAGTAAGTACATGATTGTCTGAGTGAATCTGTGATTGGGTGCATGAGTGTCTGAGTGGGTCTGTGAGTGAGTGCGCTAGTCTCTGAGTAGGTCTGTGAGTGGGTGTGTGAGTCTCTGAGTGGGTCTATGAGTGGGTGTGTGAGTGTCTGAGAAGGTCTGTGAGTGGGCACATGAGTCTCTGAGTGTGTCTGTGAGTGAGTGCATGAGTGTCTGAGTGGGTCTGTGAGTGGGTGCATGAATGTTTGAGTGAGACTTTGAGAGGTCACATGAGTGTCTGAGTGCATTTGTGAGAGGGTGTGTGAGTGTCTGTGTGGATGTGTCAGTAGCTGTGTGAGTGATTCAGCCACAAAGGAACCTCATCAGCCCTTTTATCCAACAAGAGTCTACAGTTTTGCAAAAAATATCTTCCCAAGTGGCTTTCTGCCTTCTTGTGTAAATGTCCAGTATGTATTCTGCGATACAGCTGTGTAATGAAGCACAAGGAAATGTCATCAGTGACCTTGTGTGCATTTTGGCAATCTGATTGATCCTGGTATGTCTTTATCCAGAAATACAACACCAAAATAGATGGAAATTGCACTGGGGGCCTTTTGGTAAGTTGTCCTTCATCCTGGCAAAAGGTGGGAATACCTTTGCATGCTACTAAGGTGGAGGGTGTGGGCCAAATGGATGCAGATTCTAGGCTATTTGCATATTTGCATAATCGTAGCAATTTAAAGGAAGAACCATGGACTCTGCTCTCACCAGGAGAGGACAAGAAAGAATCCACTTGTTACAGTCACATACAGATTGTGCTTTGATAAATCAAAGATGCATTCATCTCCACAAAGGATTTCAGATCATTTTTCAATATGGAATCACATAGAAAGGGAGATGGGTGGTACCAGGACGTTGGGGGGTCAACGTGGCCCGCTAGTAAATTTATTTATAGCCCTGGGGAGGTGGGGGTGCACAAGGCTGTGGGGTGGGGGGGCTGCACTGGCCCCCAAAATTATTTAACTCCTATTTGCCCTGGTGAGGTGGCGGTCTCTGGGGATACAATAAGTCCTAGGGGGGGGCCCTATGCACCCCTTCCTTTTTATTCAGCCCCCAATACCCATGGTACCTGGCCCATCCTTGGGCAACTCAAAAGGAGAGCACAAGAGCCCGCACCTTTTTTTAAATAAAACTCCCTATGGATATAAGTCCTAACTATAACTACCTACCGGTGACCACCAGTAGGTGATATATATATATATATATATAGTATTACAATTTAATTTTATATTGTCATAATAATAATATAGTTCTCTGGGAGACTTGCCATACTAGAAGTATATGTATGTATTTATTAGCATTGAAGCTCCATTTTCAGTGTGAGAGACACATAAAAGTGAATTCATTATGAGCTTCTGGAGGATGTAGTGCTTTATACGAATTTCATTTAAATATGGCTGACACTTTTGCACCAAGTACCTAGAGATTAGTAGGGTTTACCTCTTTTCTCTATATATTTTTTTTTAATTTTTCTTATATATTTTCCTTGAAGTTTAAATGTATATATAATGTGACTTTTGTTATGTTGATTTGTGAATAAGTAGTCAGTGCATGGTTATATATACGAATGAGACAAAATGGCTGACACATTTACAATAGGTGTCTAAATATTGACATTAGTCTCTTTTCTATGTTCTCTTTGAGTTTAAAATATATACATGAGGTAACATTCGCTTTGACCTGTGATCAAGGAGCTAGTGCTCCGAAACGCGTCAGGATTTTCTTGTTTAAATAATAAACACGCTCTTGCATCAAGTCACGGCTGTTTGACTTTCGTCGTGGGATTCTCTTCCTTTGATGTTTGGACAACTCCTGATAGATATATATATATATATATATATATATATATATATATTTCTTTTTTTTAAACAAAAGGTCATAAACCAGAAGCGCTGCACTCAGACTGCCGGTGCTAGTGGTAGGAGGAAGACCAATCTTCCTCAAATTATAAATCCCAAAAAAGAAATCACTACACTCCTTTTCTCCAAAAGAATAACAGTATTTAATCCGCGCCCACAAACACCTATGAATTTGAATAAGTCTATTTGTGATTGAGCTTAATCAAAACCTGCTACAGGACAGTAGTAGGAGAGGTCCATGGACAATACCTCCTCATCCTATGCAGGAAGGAGGATAGTAAGTAAGTAAATTACCAAGTTCTGTTTGATCAGTACTTCCTTTTGCTGCATGTCACTCGGCTCGTGGACTCAATGCTGGTTCCTTTTCCCTTGTCCCCTCTCCTTGCTATCCTGTTTCTCCTGGGCTTTGTTGTCTTCTTGGTCTTTGATTGGTACATCTGTCCAACCTTAAGGAACTGAATTCATCCTGGACAGAAACATATCCTCTCTCATTCATGTCTCACTTCTCTTCTACCTCTGAACGTAGATCAGAACAAAAATCGCTTAGGGGAATCTCCTGCCTGAGCTGTTTGACTTCACCCAGACATTGTTCACGCATTGTCTCAAATATGTGTGCAAATGTGTAGATTTTCCCCCTTTGGAAATCCAATTTATCTCAGTGGAACATGTACAGAAGAGCCTGCTCCTTGAAGGATTTTCTTGCTAGGAGTGAGATTACGACCACCAAACAACAGTAGCATAAGCCCAAAGCTAGTTTTCACAAATGGCATAAATGTAAGGCATTAAATAATGGTAAACACATGACATAAATACATACACCTTTCCATAAAACTACCAGGATAAAGAAGACTTCAAATTGTAGAACTGAAGACGGAGTCTACGCCCTCTTTTGCCCCTAGTCCAAAGTTAACATCAGGAGTACTGTTCTCCCAGTACACAAATGCATATTACAAAACTTGCGAGCGATCAAGAACAATTACATCTGTTATCCGGTGGCTCGCCACTTTCATAAATTACATCCAGGAGACCACACTTCTATTGTTCTACAGTGCAATAATTCACGTTCCCAAAAAACAGAGAGAGGGAGATGGGGAGTGTGAAGTGTGCAGGCTTGAGTCGAAATTTATCCTGGCAATGGAAGTTATGAACCATTGGGTTAAATATTGATGAACAATTAAATATCCATCTTTAATGTTTGTTCTTCTAATAACAATATTTCCTAGCTACAGACCTTTGGTTGGATTAGGGATTGTCATATAAACTCTAGTTTTCGTTTAAAGTGCATATGTTTAATTCTTTAAGTTTGTATGCTTTTTTTTTGGAAACATGATCCTAACTATAACTGCCTACTGGTGACTGTTAGAAGGTAAAATATTGCATCACTCTTGGCATGTACTGTGACATCATTTAAGACATCCCTGCTGACATCGTCCAAGCTTATTTTGTACACATTGCTCCATAAACAGGTATTCCTTTCGAGCTTTTAGTGCAAGTGCAGAATAACTCAGAAGAATATGAGCCATGATAAACTCCATCACAGAAAGAACTCCATTAGCTACAGAAAGTGTGGGTTGTGTACCACATTGACCCTACACCATACATTTCATAGGTAACAAGTTTACATTAAGAATAAACTACAGATATGTGGGGGACCCTTATTGGAAATGGAGTTCAATTGGTAAACATCTGTTCAGAGCAAGCCAAGTTCCTAAAAATACTGAACGTATTTTCCCAAAACAATGCCGTAGAATGGAGAGCTTTCATCTGTATTAAACTCCTGAAAGTCACCTAACCTACATTGAGAATTAAACTTGATATAAATGGAGAAGGGAGTACTGTAACATTAAACAGTACTCACTCTATGGAGAGAGTTTGCTCTCTACCAGACTGTTTGCAGACAGTGAAACTCCCATGACAAATACACTATAGAGTAACAAAATGGATCCGTGTACACTTTATGCAAAATTTGCCCAAAGAACAACTATTAACTTAAAATAACCAAGGTCTGAAAGTGCTAAGCACCATACCACCTGCAGCCTTCATACTGTGGTGAAAACTTTACTGCCCATCATCTGAAGCAAAAAAAGTGCATGTACATAGGTTAGTACCTAGTGCAAACAGCGTTTTATGTTAAGTAGAAATTGCCATACTAAGACGATTCTAAAAGCTCAAAGCTGCTTACAATACTTATTACCTGATTTAGATGTCGGCGGATGGGTTACTCCGTCACAACGGTGATCCCATCCACCTAAATATAAATGCCATAGGAAATAATGGGATTTATATTTTGGTGAATGGGATATCCATCACTGTTGTGATGGAGTAACCAGTCCGCTGAAATCTAAATCAGCCCCTAAGTATGTAGTACATATATTCTTCACTCCTGCTGGAAACTTTTTCTGCAGTACCAAAAAACTTATGTGATAAATAATGAACACAAGTCAAATGTGACATGCACACAGAGTTACTCTTCAATACAAAGATTTAGAATGTATCCAATACTCTACACAACTGTGATGCATTAGAAGCACATTTGTTTGGTAAATACTTTACTCATTAGCAGGACACGGGCTGTACACAATTAGGTACAAAATTAATGTGGTTGTTATGCCCCAAAAACAAACTTAAATTTTCATTGGATGATGTCATCAGTGATGTCACCATTGATGTCATCAATGATGTAATTTTAAATGTTATCAGTGATGTCAAAAAAGATGTCATAGGACATGTTGTGAGTGATGTCATATGTGAGATCATAAGCCGTCTATGGCAAGGGTACACTTTACAGTGAGTGTTGATTCACCTGGTGAATTTCTCTGTTTTTTAGTTCAAAACTTTAATGTTCACACTGACAACTCACCTAACTATTATGTTACTTTAAACTTTGTTTTTTTCAGTGAACCTGAAGGTTTTCTTTAAATAAAAATATATTTATAAATACATAGAAACGAACTACTCCAATGATATTTATGTGGAGAGTGTTTATCTTCTTAGTTTTTATAACTCACATATTAAGAAAAGTTCCCAGCACAGTTTTCCTAATCTTTGTATCTATTTTTTACATAAACATTATTTTTATATTTCAAAAAGACACTGATCAGTTTTCACTATACTGTAAACTATGTGTTTTCACAATGTACATCCATTTTTAGGGTGGGTAATTTCTCTTGTGGGAGGCTACCGGGTGGCTCACAGGAGACTTGTAAGATCATAGAGTTGAAAGTTTAGTTCTAATCTATAGCACAGAGTTTTTTTCATGTGGTGAGTTATTAGTGAATGCTAATCTGTAATAATTGACTCATTACAGTATGTAAATTGCAACAATTATTTTGTGTAAAAACGTAGGGATTTTGTAAGACAATTGTGGAGTCAAACACACAATCCCCTACGTGGACTACAATGGGCTGTACTTCATGTCCTGCTCTTGCGATCTGCTCATAAGTTTGTTAATTTAGAATTAGGTTCATAACAGTGTATTTTTGTAATTTTGAAGAAAATAGAGCATAAGAAGTGTTGTTTAAGGTACAAAAACTGTTGATGTATTGTTGAAGTTGAGATATAAAGAAGGTTCTCTTTTTTTATGAACTTGCAAGCCTTTTGCTAGACATTTCAGGGAAGGATTGTGATTGGTTCATATGGATGTCTTTATTCAGAAAAGAAAGATTCCTTCCTTGTTGCTTCATTTGGCTATTAGGCTTTGCTGTTGTTAGACCTTTTTGGCTAACTCTCTGACTATGCTGAGTTTCTGTCACCAGAATGTCATCCTCAGATTTCAGGTGAACAGCCTAGTACTGTTACATCAACTCAGCCACCTCAGCCACCAAAGAAGTCTTTGGTGTGGCAATTTTTTTTAAATGAGACCAGGTGGGAAAAAAGTGTCTGTGAAATGTGTCATGTAAAATATGCAAAAATGAGTTTAGGAGGGGCAGCCAGAACAAGCGATACAGCATGAGTACCACAGGGATGTGGTGACATCTGAGAGCTATACACCCTCAATACCTTGCTCAGGCTACGTTAGCCAGTGCTGCAGACCTCAAGAACTCCTCAGGGGCATCCATGTCTTTTGAGCCTGGTGACACTGTGCCTGCCCAAGTACTCAATGCTCAAGCAGATAACAACCCGGCTAATTTGAATAAAGCCCTTTTTTGCTGCTTTAATAAGCACATACTTTTTTTTCTTCTGAGACATTCAGGGCTGCTTGTCCCAGATAATAAATGCCCATCTGTTTTCTCCTCATTTTGGAAGGAAATGTTATCTTGTTTTTACTCCCAGATTTCTTTTTTGTTGTACCCTTTAAATGTTAAAAAATACAAAAAAATACAGTTGTTCAAAAATGGTAATTAAAAGGCCCTTTTCAGGGCAACCATATATTTTCATTATGTACATTGCATATGCTATCCTTTTTTTTTTCTTCTTGATCACTCTGGCAAGTCACTCATAATAGCCTCAATGCTCTCATGCATAACATGGGGGACACTCCCAAGCCTCTTGTGGGAGCCTGGCGCACAGTAATCCGTGTCCACTGTGAGGGGGGCAGTGTTTGGTGCTTTGTGCTCATGAGCATCTCACAAGAGTGTACTTTTCTAATGGAATTTGCATTTTAAGTGAACATATACTATTGTAATGTGCATAATGTATATGCACCAGAATTTATTATATCCCTCCTTTTTACGTATAATCCTGGGAGACTCTTGTGAAATTATAAAATTACTTTGGAGGAAAAATTTACATTTTCCTTCATTATAATACATATCCCTTATAATTTCCACCACTAGACGATGGGGATAGACTAGCCTCTCCACTGAGACCTTGCATAAAAATAACAAGTCTGTAGAGCAGGTGAAATGATACACTACCTCTCTAATCACACCTTTCCCCAGGCTCAGTAGTATGCATAGTAGGGTGGGGATGGTACTCAACTCACATGTAATACTTCACTAACCCATAGAAAATATATCTGCACTGCGACCTCTCCTAGGGAATAACCATATACATTAGGGTGTGGGAATGAATTTCCATGCCCACTCACAGCTCTCTCCAGCATGACAGACATATACAGTAGTATGTAGGGATACATTGTTTTCTCCACTTACACCTATTTCCAGGACAACATGCATGTACAGTACAGTGTAGGAAAGCAGTATCCTCTGAGTGCTGACAGCACTCTTTAGAACTACAGAGATATAAAGTGCTGTCTGGAAGGGAGTTACCTGTCCGCTAACACATCTTATCAGGATCAGTGGTGCTTTTAGTAGGGTTTGAGAAAAAGATACCGCTCTACTCATACCTACTCTCTTGCTGACATGTATGCATAGCAGGCTGTGGGGAGAAACTGCCATGTTTCCTGATACAACTCTCTTGCATGATAACTCTTCATAGTATAATTTGGGGATAGACTAGCCTCTCTCCCATGACCTGGATGACGAGTGTGCAAACTAGGGTGTGAAAAGTGTCTTACCTCTCTGGTCAGAGCTCACTCAAGTATGACAGATGAACACGTAAGGTTTTGAGTTACCTGTATGCTAAGAAGTCTGTCTTGCATATCAACTATAGAGACTATGATATGATATGAAAACACACTGCCCTCTCAGCTGAGACATCTCCCCAGAGTATCTTTAGTATAAAGTACGCTGTGGATAGAAACTGCTCTCTCTGTACATACCTCTCTTCATACAGATACATTTCCATAGAAGAGTATAAGATGGAGTATAGAACTGTGCCTTGGACAACTGATGTCCATATTTGCTTGTGGTCATATACTCACCTCTGTTTCAGACACCTCCCATGGGTAAAAGGGGGTGCACATCAGCTGCTAGCAGTGTGTATTAGAGTATAAAGATGCACTGCTCTTTGTGCCAACACCGCTCTCTTTTAACAGAGTTACCTCTTTTACAGGATACATAAGGGGTGATTCTAAGTCTGGCGGTCGGCGGAGGCCGCCCGCCAGACTTCCCCCTCCAAAATACCGCTCCGCGGTCGGAAGACCGCTCAGGGTATTCTGGGTTTTGCACTGGGCTGGCGGGCGACCGCCAAAAGGCTGCCCGCCAGCCCAGTGCAAAACTACCTTCCCACGAGGACGCCGGCTCCGAATGGAGCCGGCGGAGTGGGAAGGTGCGACGTGTGCAGTGGCACCCATAGCGAATTTCACTGTCTGCAATGCAGACAGTGAAATTCTTTGTGGGGCCCTCTTACGGGGGCCCCTTCAGTGCCCATGCCATTGGCATGGGAACTGCAGGGGCCCCCAGGGGCCCCACGACAACCCATACCGCCATCCTGTTCCTGGCGGGCAAACCGCCAGGAACAGGATGGCGGTATGGGCTGTCAGAATCCCCATGGCGGCGCAGCGAGCTGCGCCGCCATGGAGGATTCAAATGGGCAGCGGAAAACCGGCGGGAGACCGCCGGTTTTCCACTTCTGACCGCGGTCAAACTGCCGCGGTCAGAATGCCCAGCGGGGCACCGCCAGCCTGTTGGCGGTGCCCCCGTCATTTTAGCCCTGGCGGTCTTGGACCGCCAGGGTTAGAATGACCCCCTTAATGATTAATCTATGTAAAAACACCTCACTGTTGCATGACAAGTAATTATAGCTGCATAGAAAAATAATTAAGTTCTCCATCGCCAAGTTTCTGTAGGATAGAAGATGTCCATAGTACCATTGACATACATAAACATGTATTAGCATATTCACAGTCCCTCAACATGGAACTGCCAGTTTTACTGAGTATTGCAATACTATTATGAACTTAAAATTGATAAAATACGATTTAACAATACAAAACTACAACAAATATATTAACAAACTCTATGAACAAACACACAACTATAAAATTTTAAATTTCTAACTCTCATAAGCAACCGCTTTACACATCCCCCTTTGCTTTAATTGCCCACTGGATTTAGTTCTTGGTAGAACTTGTTTTCCCGTCTTTTAAACAGCTCTGCCTGCCAAAGTGTCTACAATTTCCTGGTTTGTGATAACAGGCTAGGTGACAATAGAGTCTCAGCAAAGCAGCATATCTATAAATTACAGTTGACAAAACCTAGCTCCTGCAGAGTTAGTTTGTGCTACTGAACTTCTCAACTGTATAGTTGCCTCCATATTCTTTCAACCTGAATACACTGTGCCTGAAGAGGTAGTTATTGCTGAACAGAGCAATAATCCTGCTTGCCATAAGAAGGCTCTTATTTGCTGCTTATGTAAGCAGATAATTATTACCTCAGAGACACGTTTCCATTTTCCTCTTAAAAAGATAAAATAACCAAAAAGATAAAAGTTACATACTTGTCAATAATTGATAACAGTGGTGCATCAGTAAAGTTTTTAAACCTTTCTACATTTTTCAACTGAAATCACCTGTTCACATCTATTACACCAGTAGCTTCCTATTCTTTTCTCCTGAAAAATTCCATACCCTCACCCAGTGCTCTTTTTCCCACAAATACATTTTAACATGCCATCAAACCTCTTGTTGTAAATCTTTCAAAACACATTCTTCTTGAGACCCCTTTGCTAACACTCACTACAGCACTTCACTCCACAAATTGCAATACCACCACACAAACATTTCATAGGGCTAAAGTATATGGTTAGTCAGACTCAAAAGAACAGTACTCCTTGCATTATTACATCATTTGCTTTATAATTTGAGGAACACTGCTTCATTTACTTACACACAGTTTGTACACTTTATTTTTTAGCACAATCTGCAAACCTTGTTCAAATCTCTCTACACTCTAATATGTACCTCTAAAAAGCTATATTAACACATCCACACCTTCCAAACAACTTTTCACTCTATAAAAGTAGAGTAGAATAAGTTTACCAACATTTGTACAATTACTGACACTTCACAACAAGGTTTATGAAACATGTTACTAAGGGCCAGATGAATGAAGGTTCGCATTTGCGAATACCAAATAGTGATTTTTACTGAATCGCTATCTGGGATTTCCAAAATGCGATGTAACAACACCAGCACAGAATTATTTGCCATTCCTTAAAATTCATGATCGCAAATTGCAAGTACCAAATAGCGATTAGGTAAAATAGCGAATCGGTATTTGGAAATCGCAAATTGCGATTCCTGGGTTCAGGAGCAGCTTGATGACATCACAACCAGGAAAGGAGTCAGTGCATGCTGTTTCCAGAAGCCTGAGACAAAGGAGCAGGCAGACAGACCCAGCACAGCACCAGGGAGGCCCTCAGGAGAGTCAGCCAGTACCAGATAAAACAATGGCCACTGATGGGAATGGGAAGTACAAAGGCGAGAGAAAGAGAAAACTGAGATTCAGTGAGCAGAAATTAGAGGTGCTCACAGAAGAGGTGGTCAAGAGCCATGGCCAGTTATTTGGCAAACACTCACTACAGGTCCTGGAAAGTCAGAAGAGGAAAATGTGGACTCATATCCAGACCAAAATATGCACGGTGGGTGTTGGCAGCGTTCCATCGAGGAGATATGCAAGCGCTGGTACGACTTGTGATCACATGCCAAAGAAAGAGTAGCAAGCAGGCTGAAGGAGGGAAGGAGCACTGGAAGAGGACTACCCACCCAGACACCGTCCACCCTCTTGGAAGACATGGTGGAGTCAACACTGCTGCCTGAAGCTGTTAGTGGTGTCACTGACGTTGACACTGCAGGCACACCCGGCACCAGCAAAGGTAAGGGCAGTAATGATTTGAATCTCCATATGTGCCTGTACAAATGCCTCTTAGAAAATTGCAATGGCACTATGCACGGTGCTAATTAGTCCATGCCACAGATTCCAACAATGCCTTAAGGGAGTGGTAGTCCCTATCCCAAAAGTGCATCTACTACATAAATAGCAATATAATGTAAAACCAAACAGAGAAATAACACAACAGACAATTAGAGACACCATGCCAGTGGAAATATTTAACAAGAAAGTAACTGTGAGATTACAAATCCAAGGTGAACATCATGAATGACATGCTGCGCATTGTTGTTGCAGATGTTCAGGGCCCTAATGCAGCAGAAAGTGGAACAGGGGCAATGACGAAAGTCAGCAACAGTCAGATTAAGAAAACAGTGAGTCCATCATACAAGCACCAACTAGACGCAGGGCAAAAGTTCTACCCCTCCCTGAGTTTATCCTGAACTCCAATGAATTGCACGAAGAAGTACCCACACCACCTTCTGAGGTTAGAAGCACTGATAGACTGCAGTCCCTATTCCAGCGTCAATTTACTCCCCTCAGGAGGCTTCGTGAAGACCATCAATTTTGAAAGTGCAGCGCCTACAATGTAAACACATGAGATCAACGCACAGGCAATTGGTGTCTACCAATCACAACATGGGATTAATACACAGGCAGTTGGTTTCTCTCAATAACAACGTGCAAGCTGCATGAGGGACAGCATGCTACAGCAGAACACGTAAGGGAGATGACAAACGCCATTAGGGAACTCTGCACTGTAATGTAGCAGGAGCAGTCACCCACCGTAGGTGCCATCACCAATTGATAGGCAGGTTGGATGGGTTCAGCAAATCTGTCAATCGGCTCACAACCACAACTCCTTTGGTGTCACTATGTGCTGTGGGCATGCAAGAGGAAATGGCACATTGCAGTCGGGACATTGCACGAGGAGTGGTGCAAGTCACCAATGTATTGGAGTCAATGCAGACAGCTGGGAGTGCTACAAACAGCGAACTGCGTGGTGGGGATAGTAAGGAGCTCTCTAGAATCAACAGTGTCACAGCCCCTGTGATGGATCCTAGGTGTTGCAGTTCCTAACACAGTACTGTCTCTGAACCCAAAATAAGAGGTGCCACTGAGCCCACGGAGTGTTCACGGGGAGTGCGTGGATGTAAAAAGTAATGTGGAGACATACAGGGGACTTGCATATCATGTAGCAATGCATTGATACTATGATGTCAATAGTGTCACATTGTAATTGGGACCCGATTGTGTATTTTGTGCACCTATGTCTGATCCACACATATATTACCTGAAGACAAGGCAATAAATTTGATACCTACAGAAATAAATGAAAGTAGACATGGTGATGTCATTACTTACATCTGAAATAGATCTTTGTAATCTCAGCACATCTTTGCCTGCCCTATGCTGCGATGGTTCTGTTTGCTGGGTGAAGGGATGGCAAGGGGTCATCATCCTCATCGGCTCTGTTGGTTCAACTGGCACGCCTCTTGTCTTGTCTAGATGTTGTGCAACATCGCACGTGTGGCCGCGATTTTGCTGGTGGTTTCCGGACTGTATTGCAATGAGCCCCTACTCTTGTGCAGGCATCGGAAATGACTCTTCAGCAGGCCAAAGGTCCTCTCAATTGTGCTACGTGTCCTCCTGTGTGCTGCATTTTATCACCTTTCACTTGGCGTGGCAGGATTGAGATAGGGTGTCAAGATGAAGGACCGCACTCCATATACACTGTCTCCTAAAATGACAAGAGAGTAAAACTTAGTTGTTGCCATCTGTGACATCACATAGACAGTATGCAACATTGTTCACTTTTACATTACCAAGTAGGTATCCTTCGCCAAACTCCTCAGCAAGAAGTCTTGTGTGTATTCCACTGCGCCTGAAGATGTATGAATCATGTGTACTATCTGGGTATCTGGCCACAAGATCAGCTATTATGTTGGAGGCATTGCATATGACCTGGATCTTCATAGAATGTGTACTCTTCCTATTCCGATATACATAGTCTGTGGCAGATGGTGGACAGATTGCTACATGTGTCCCATCAAGCAGCCAATGACATGTGGAAATTGAGCTTCCTGGTAGAAATCAAATTAGCTTTTTTGAAAATCCTGTGGGCTGTTGGGGAATTTTATGTGCAGATAGATTTTGGTTAACATTGCAGTTAGGAATGCGTTAAAGAAGCGTGAAAGCGCACTTTAGAATACACCTCCATCTGCTGCTATGACCCCTTGATAGCTTCCTGAGGTTAAGACGTGCAGGAAGCATAATACCTGCACATGAGTGGGTATGACAATGGTTCTGTGTGTGTGTTGCTGCATTAGATGTTGTAAATCAGCTATTAAGTCAAGTATTATGGCAGAACTCAACATGTAATTGTCAAAAATCTCCTCCTCTGTCTGTTTAAATAGGGTAACGCGCACTCTAAAAATGCACTCCTGTCTCCTCCTCCCTCTCCTCAAACCTGCCAAGATCCTCATCCTCCTCGCCATGATGAAGAGTGCAGCCATTGTTGCTGATGCATTCTGGGCCTCTTTCTATACGTTGCACCTGTTTACCACCTGATTTAAATTTGTGGTAAATTGCACATGCAAAAGCAATTTTGAGACTAATCCCCATTTTGCGAATGCTTGATGCATTGAATTGCGATTCGGTATTTTAGAATCGCAGTCTGCGATTCACAAAATCTAGTCGCAATTTTAAGGAATTGCTATATTAGCGATTTTTTAATATTGCATTGCATCTGCCTTTCATACATTGTGAAAGGCAATTTTGCATTTGCAAATGGTTGAATTTACCGATTTGCAAATGCAATATCCTTTGATACATCTGGCCCTAAATCCCTGAACTTGGATTTCTTTCTTAAATACAAATGACCACACCTGTCTCTTTCAACTACAGATAAATTAAAGTCTGCTGTGCACAACTCAAAGATACTTCTTTCTCCTCCAAAGCACAAAGGACAAATGGAGATATCTCTGGTTCTGTACTCAATCACATTGCAGCATTTCGTCAGCCATGTAATAAGAATGGTACATATTGGTTGAGTCTTGGACTTTTTTTTTTACTTCTCCTCATAGGATCTCAGAAGGCTTCTGTGGGATCCTAAAATATCTCCTGGCAGGCCTAGGACCTGATTTAAATATTTGCAGGGGGATTACTCCATCACAATGGTGACAGATATCCCATTCGCCAAAATCTAAATCCCATTTTTTCCTGTGAAATTTAGATTTAGGAGGACAAGATATCTGTCACCGCTGTGATGGAGTTACCCATCCATCAGTATCTAAATCAGGCCCTCAGTATTTTTCCATGCAACTCTTGCAAAAGGCTTATGAGATCGCAAACACCTTGTAGCAGGCTTTCCCATGCGAGTCTCGCAGGAAGCTCATAAGATCGAACAAACTCCATAAAAACTAACCATCTACTCATCATAGTACTTATCTCTTACATACGCCCTCTCAAAAACAAGCACCATAGAATGCATTCCTACTAATGGAGTGTTGGAGTGCATTGAGAACTCATCTGCTCCTTTTTGCTATTGCAATACCCCAAGAGCCCCATGGGATCACTAAAAATATTTAAAAAACATATCTTTATTTTTGTCCCAGTAGTTATCCCTTAGACACCTCCTTTCGAATTTTAGGGTGATAGCATGCTTTTTTGCTGCCCCCGATATTGTGTTTTTAAAACTTAATTTCTATAACACCTCCGTAAACAGTTTCTAACATTTCATCAGCTAGTCAATTGTGGCACTTGCTCTCTTATTTGGGACTCGCAAGGGCCTCTCACTCCCACAAGATCATGAAAGCTCACAGGATAAATGCGCCTCTCAATCAATCACATGGCTCCATATTTTAACTTGTACTCTTGCAGAAGGCTTGCAGGACTCTTGCAAGCCCAAACATCCAAATAAACAATTATATTTGACCCTTAGGGCCAGATTTATGTTGGATTTGCGCCGTTCCAACGCCACATTAGTGTAATTTTTTTAATGCTAATGTGGTGTTGGAAGGGGAAAAACCTGCACCCTATTTATGAAGTGGCACAATGCTTGCATTGTGCCACTTTGTAACCCCTTGCACCACATTATGCCTGTCCCAGGCATATTGCATGCAAGGGGGGGTTTCTGGCTTTAGTGGGGGCTGTAAAAATGGCCTAAAGCCATCTGTGAGATTTGTTTGCACCATTTTAATCTGCATTTTTGAATGCCTGCTAATTGCAGGCGTTAAAAAGAGGCTCCCATTGATTGCAATTGGCGTCTGTGTGCTTTGCAGGATAAGCGCCATCATTTTTTATGCTAATCCGGCAAAACGCCAGACTAGCGTAAAAAATGATGACGCTAGTCACCCTAAGTACCACCATGGTGCACCATATTTTAAATACGGCGGTACCATGGTGGCATTGGGGGGGGCGATAAGGGACACAGGAAAAGTGGTGCTGTACTAGGTGCAGTTCCACTTTTCATAAATCTGCCCCTTAATTTCTCAA
Source organism: Pleurodeles waltl (assembly GCF_031143425.1). Lineage (NCBI taxonomy): Eukaryota > Metazoa > Chordata > Amphibia > Caudata > Salamandridae > Pleurodeles > Pleurodeles waltl. The sequence continues at coordinate 302,214,943 of NC_090447.1, forward strand.
AAACAACTGAATGGATTTACACCACTCAAGCTCCCATCATGCACAGGTTTCTCATCAATAATTTTATTACAAATGTTGTTTTATTATGAATCACGTCATTGAAGATGTCATTACTGATGTAATATGTGTGGAAAGAAGTATTGCATTTCAAGAGTGTGAGTTATAGTTAACTTAGAGCATAAATTATAGTACCTTGAGATAACTATAACTTTTTAATTTATATGGTTTTGTGTGTGTAAAATCTGAACCTAACTATAACGTCCCTCTAACCTTTGGTTTTTAGTGAATATCTAATGTTTTTTTAATTCTACTTCCTAACTATAATGTCCCTGTAACCTTTGATTTCTTCAGTGAATTTTTAAAAACATTTTAAGTTATATTTAATTACCCCAGGCTAATCCAACCCTCACCACGCACAGCTGAAGGAAGCCAATACCTCCTGGGCACCTAATACCCATGCCACGCACAGGCTTTGGCTGTGTGCAGTGAAGATAGGCTACAGGGCCTGGCTTGTGGCCTGAAACTTCCAACACAGCAACTACACTCAGGTGCATACTAGTTTTGAAAAGGTTGTGAAGATTTGCCAAATGGCACTAAAGGTATTGGCAAAACAAAAAATGCTTTTCCTTTGGAGTTTCCAGTATGTATTGCCACAGAATTTCCTCAAAAAGCTGGTCACTTTCACAAGCGTGCCAGTGCTATTCTCATGCTGTGAAGCACTTAACGATGTCATAAAAGAAAACAATAACAGGCCAATTACAGAGTCCCAAATCTTTATAACTGTCAATAAATATGACAATAATTGGATGTAAGGTGCTGGTTAATTTACAGGGCAATGCAATCCCATCTTTGTATTAAAATGCTACTGGTTTATAAGGTGCATTCAGTGCATTACCATGGGATGTCATCTGGGAAAATGTGTGTTGGGTATACATTGCATAGAGTCCCACATTTGACAGTTAACATCAAATGTTATTCTGATTGTCTGTAAAACACAAATCAATTCAGTATTTCCATTTTCCATATGGTTCCTAGATTCCCATAGGCTGATGTATTGAGGTCCGTGTCGAGATGTTATTGCAAAGGTGCATCTGTCATTCATTCTACTTATCCCAGACACTTTTATAATAGCTTCAAAACTTCAAAACTGAAAGTGCTAGTGGATCTTTTTTTATGGTTATTCACTCCACAGTTATTTCAATCATCTGTTGTATCTATCCTTGATCATATTTTCATCACCTTTAAAGTGCCAGTGGAGTTATAAGAACCATTTTATATTGCACATAATCCTGGTGCTATTCCAACAACTCTTATTGTGCATGATACATTTTGGGATGGTACATCAATCGGGGGTTGAGAAAAAAAGGGGGGGTCAAAAAAGTGTGCTTCCTATGTTAATTCCCATAGGAATTTTGAACACAACTATAGCCCAAACCACAGGATGAAATTACACCACATTTGGCAGGAAGGTAGCTCTTGGTCCAAAAAGTTACTTTTCCACAGTGGATTCATAGAAACTTGTGCCACAGCAAGGCTCTGATTGGTTGCAGCCTCAGCAGAAAGTTGCGGCCACCATTTTCTGCACTGGAAAATGGTCACAGGGGCTGTAGTGAGGGATGTAATTTATATGAAAGGTTCAGGGTAGAACTTCCCTGACTCCTTGTATATGGTATATTGGTGAAGTAGGTTTTGTCTATGAAAGTTTTCTTTATTATGTTCTGGATCTGTGGACCCATCACAAAGTTACATGGGGGCTGTGGTGAGCCCCACAACGGCCTTGTCAATCCTGTTGTCTATTAAACCAAATCTCTATATATATACTCACATACCCACTCATAGACAAATACAGACACTCAAATGCCCAATCACGGACCCATGGAGACACTCACACACCCATTCACAGACCCATTGAGACAGAACCACTCACTAACCCACTGAGACAATCTCACACGCACTTACAGACCCACATAGACACTCTCACTCACACACCCACAGAGACACTGTCACGCCTATTCACAGATCAACTAAGTCACTCTCACTCCCACTCACAGACTGTAGGAAAGTACCATCTTGCCTGGCATGTTTCCCCCATATTTCACTGTATATATGTTGTTTTAGTGTATGTGTCACTGGGACCCTGCCAGCCAGGGCCCCAGTGCTCATAAGTGTCCCCTGTATGTATTCCCTGTGTGATGACTAACTTTCTCACTGAGGCTCTAAGAATCAGAACCTCAGTGGTTATGTTCTCTCTGCTTTCTAAATTGTCACTAACAGGCTAGTGACCAATTTCACCAATTCACATCGGCATACTGGAACACCCTTATAATTCCCTAGTATATGGTACTGAGGTACCCAGGGTACTGGGGTTCCAGAAGATCCCTATGGGCTGCAGCATTTCTTTTGCCACCCATAGGGAGCTCTGACAATTCTTACACAGGCCTGCCACTGCAGCCTGAGTAAAATAACATCCATGTTATTTCACAGCCATTTACCACTGCACTTAAGTAACTTATAAGTCACCTATATGTCTAACCTTCACCTGGTGAAGGTTGGGTGCAAAGTTACTTAGTGTGTGGGCACCCTGGCACTAGCCAAGGTGCCCCCACATCGTTCAGGGCAAATTCCCCGGACTTTGTGAGTGCGGGGACACCATTTCACGCGTGCACTATACATAGGTCACTACCTATGTATAGCGTCACAATGGTAACTCCGAACATGGCCATGTAACATGTCTAAGATCATGGAATTGCCACCCCAATGCCATTCTGGCATTGGGGAGACAAATCCATGATCCCCCGAGTCTCTAGCACTGACCCGGGCACTGCCAAACTGCCTTTCCTGGGGTTTCACTGCAGCTGCTGCCAACCCCTCAGACAGGTTTCTGCCCTCCTGGGGTCCAGCCAGGCCTGGCCAAGGAAGGCAGAACAAAGGACTTCCTCAGAGAGAGGGTGTTACACCCTCTCCCTTTGGAAAAAGGTGTCAGGGCTGGGGAGGAGTAGCCTCCCCCAGCCTCTGGAAATGCTTTGATGGGCACAGATGGTGCCCATCTCTGCATAAGCCAGTCTACACTGGTTCAGGGATCCCCCAGCCCTGCTCTGGCGCGAAACTGGACAAAAGAAAGGGGAGTGACCACTCCCCTGACCTGCACCTCCCAGGGGAGGTGCCCAGTGCTCCTCCAGTGTGCCCCATACCTCTGCCATCTTGGATTCAGAGGTGTGCTGGCACACTGGACTGCTCTGAGTGGCCAGTGCCAACAGGTGACGTCAGAGACTCCTTCTGATAGGCTCTTACCTGTGTTACTAGCCTATCCTCCTTCCTAGGTAGCCAAACCTCCTTTTCTGGCTATTTAGGGTCTCTGCTTTGGGGAATTCTTCAGATACCGAATGGAAGAGCTCATCAGAGTTCCTCTGCATCTCCCTCTTCACCTTCTGCCAAAGGATAGACCCCTGACTGCTCAGGACGCCTGCAAAACCGCAACAAAGTAGCAAAGTCGACTACTGCAACCTTGTATTGCTCATCCTGCCGCCTTCTCGACTGTTTCCTGGTGGTGCATGCTCTGGGGGTAGCCTGCCTCCTTCTTGCACCAGGAGCTCTGAAGAAATCTCCCGTGGGTCGACGGAATCTTCCCCCTGCAACCGCAGGCAACAAAAGACTGCATCACCGGTCCTCTTGTTCCCCTCTCAGCATGACGAGCGTGGTTCCTGGAACTCAGCAACTCTGTCCAAGTGACTCCCACAGTCCAGTGACTCTTCAGTCCAAGTTTGGTGGAGGTAAGTCCTTGCCTCCCCACGCTAGACTGCATTGCTGGGTACCGCGTGATTCGCAGCTGCTCCGGCTCCTGTGCACTCTTCCAGGATTTCCTTCATGCACAGCCAAGCCTGGGTCCCCGACACTCTAACCTGCAGTGCACAACCTTCTGAGTTGTCCTCCGGCGTCGTGGGACTCCCTTTTCTGACTTCGGGTGGACTCTGGTTCACTCCTCTTCCAAGTGCCTGTTCTAGTACTTCTGCGGGTGCTGCCTGCTTCTGTGAGGGCTCCCTGACTTGCAGGACACCCCCTCTGTCTCCTCATCCAAGTGGCGACATCCTGGTCCCTCCTGGGCCACAGCAGCACCCAAAAACCCTAACCATGACCCTTGCAGCTAGCAAGGCTTGTTTGTGGTCTTTCTGCATGGGAACACCTCTGCAAGCTTCTTCACAACGTGGGACACTAATCCTCCAAAGGGGAAGTTCCTAGTCCTCTTCGTTCTTGCAGAAACCAAAGCTTCTTCCATCTGTTGGCAGCTTCTTTGCACCCTCAGCTGGCATTTCCTGGGCATCTGCCCACTCTCGACATTGTTCGACTCTTGGACTTGGTCCCCTTGTTTCACAGGTACTCAGGTCTGGAAATCCACTGTTGTTGCTTTGCTGGTGTTGGTCTTCCTTGCAGAAACCCCCTATCACGACTTCTGTGCTCTCTGGGGGTTATAGGTGTACTTTACACCTACTTTTCAGGGTCTTGGGGTGGGCTATTTTTCTAACCCTCACTGTTTTCTTACAGTCCCAGCGACCCTCTACAAGCTCACATAGGTTTGGGGTCTATTCGTGGTTCGCATTCCACTTTTGGAGTACATGGTTTGTGTTGCCCCTATACCTATGTGCTCCTATTGCAATCTACTGTAACTTTACATTACTTGCATTACTTCCTTTTGCTATTACTGCATATTTTTGGTATTGTGTACATATATCTTGTTTATATTTGGCATCCTCATACTGAGGGTACTCACTGAGAAACTTCTGGCATATTGTCATAAAAATAAAGTACCTTTATTTTTTGTATATCCGTGTATTGTGTTTTCTTATGATATTGTGCATATGACACCAGTGGTATAGTAGGAGCTTTGCATGTCTCCTAGTTCAGCCTAAGCTGCTCTGCTATATCTACCTTCTATCAGCCTAAGCTGCTAGAAACACCTCTTCTACACTAATACGGGATAACTGGACCTGGTACAGAGTGTAAGTATCCCTTGGTACCCACTGCAAGCCAGGCCAGCCTCCTACAATGGTTGTGCAGCGGTGGGATAAGTACTTACAGCTACTTACCACTTTGTCATTGTGTACTTTTCATAAGAGAATAATATACAAAACAAGTTCAGTGTATGTACACCTAACCAAAAAGGTTTGCTTTTCTTCTCTTACACTATCTGCTAAGTGCTGAAAAGTACTTCAAAACTTTCTAAAAGTTTCAAAAAGTTGAAAACGTTTTTTTCCTGTTCTTTAAAAAGTCCTGAAACTTTTTCTCTCTTTTATCTGTCTCTAAACCTTCTTCTATCATGTCTGGTGTAGGAACACCTCTTAATTTGGTCAATACAACTTATGACCACCTTAACTTTAAGAGCCTAAGGAGTCTCTGTATTGATAGAGGTTTAGTGGTAGGAAAGATCCCTTCTAGAGAATTACTGTCTAACATGCTCATTGAGAATGATAAGGCCTTAGCTGGCAGTTCAATTGAGAAGTTAGGAGATAGTTCACACTCTGACTCAGGGGAGCCCCTTGAGAGAGTGGTACAGGGTTCACTTCCTAATCTGCCCCTTAGCAGAACACCTAGCATTGCTGGTAGTAATAGAAGCTCCCATCATAGTAGGGAAGGTTTTGTTCCTGAAGGCCAGGTTGTTAGGGTGCCAACTGTTAGGGGCAGGTCTCCCTCTGCTCATTCCAATATTTCTTCTGTGTCAAAACATTCCCAACCCACCCACCCTGATGACAAAATGTTAGAAAGGGAACTCAATAAGTTGAGAGTGGAAGAGACCAGGCTGAAGCTTAAACAGCAACAGCTGGCTCTAGACAGGGAATCCCTAGACTTAGAGAAGGAAAGACAGAGGTTGGGGTTAGGACCCCATGGTGGCAGCAGCAGTATTCCTTATAGCAATCCTGTGAGAGAGCATGATTCCAGGAATCTGCACAAGATAGTTCCCCCTTACAAGGAGGGGTTGACATTAACAAGTGGTTTGCTGCACTTGAGAGGGCCTGTATGGTACAGGGGGTCCCTCAAAGGCAGTGGGCTGCTATCCTATGGCTATCTTTCAGTGGAAAGGGTAGGGATAGGCTCCTTACTGTTAGAGAAAGTGATGCCAATAATTTTACAGTTTTGAAGAATGCACTCTTGGATGGATTTGGCTTAACCACTGAACAATACAGGATTAAGTTCAGAGAAACCAGAAAAGAGTCCTCACAAGACTGGGTAGACTTTGTTGACTATTCAGTGAAGGCCTTGGAGGGGTGGTTACATGGCAGTAAAGTTTCTGACTATGAAAGCCTGTATAATCTAATCCTGAGAGAGCATATTCTGAATAACTGTAGGTCTGATTTGTTACACCAATATCTAGTGGACTCAGATCTGACCTCTCCCCAAGAATTGAAAAAGAAGGGAGACAAATGGGTCAGAACAAGAGTGAACAGAAAAGTTCATGCAGGGGGTGACAAGGATGGCAAGAAGAAGGATGGTAAGTCTTCAGACAAGGGTGGGGACAAATCTAAAAATTAGTCTTCATCATGCCCACAAAAACACTCTGGTGGGGGTGGTGGGTCCAAATCCTCTTCTAATCAAGTAAAAAAAAACATGGTGCTATTTATGTAAAGTAAAAGGCCATTGGACAACTGATGCCAGTTGTCCAAAGAAAAGCACCAAGCCTCCCACTACCACAACCCCTACTGCAACCTCTAGTGCCCCTAGTAATAGCAGTGGTGGTGGGATCAAACCTACTAATAGCCAATCCAAGGGAGTAGCTGGGCTCACTTTTGATAATTTAGTTGGGGTTGGTCTTGTTAGGGAGACCACAGAGGCTGTGCTAGTCTCTGAAGGTGCCATTGATTTGGCCACCTTGGTTGCTTGTCCCCTTAATATGGATAAGTACAAGCAACTTCCCCTAATCAATGGTGTTGAGGTTCAGGCCTACAGGGACACAGGTGCCAGTGTTACCATGGTAATAGAGAAACTGGTACACCCTGAACAACACCTACTTGGTCACCAGTACCAAGTGACAGACGCTCATAACAACACTCTTAGCCACCCCATGGCTGTTGTGAATCTCAACTTGGGGGGGGGGGTGGGGGTTACTGGTCCAAAGAAAGTTGTGGTTGCTTCAGATTTAACTGTAGACTGTCTACTAGGAAATGATTTAGAGACATCGGCTTGGGCAGAAGTGGAGTTGGAGGCTCATGCAGCAATGCTGGGCATTCGTGGCATATTTTTGCTTTGACAAGGGCTCAGGCCAAAAAGCAAAAAGGACAGGGTGACTTGGATCCTGGAACAATGGACCAAGTGCTCCCTAAAGCTAGGGTTAGTAAGGGTACATCCCTACCCACTATCCCCCCCTCTACAGGTGATTCAACTTCTGAGGAAGAAGAATTTCCCCCCTGTGGAGAACCTTCACAAGAGGAACTGGCAGCAGACACTGCTGAGCTTTTGGGTGGAGGGGGGCCTGCCAGGGAGGAGCTGAGTGTGGCACAGCAAACCTGTCCCACATTAGAGGGTCTCGGACAGCAAGCTGTCAAACAGCAAAATGGGGATGTCAGTGACTCACATAGAGTTTACTGGGAGGACAACCTCTTGTACACAGAGGCAAGGGACCCAAAACCTGGAGCAGCCAGGAGATTGGTCATTCCCCTGCAGGACAGAGAGTTCCTCCTAACTCTGGCACACGACATTCCCTTGGCTGGACATTTGGGTCAGATTAAAACATGGGAAAGGCTTGTCCCCCTGTTTCACTGGCCTAGGATGTCAGAGGACACAAAAGACTTTTGTAAGTGCTGTGTGACCTGCCAAGCCAGTGGCAAGACTGGTGGCACTCCAAAGGCTCCCCTTATTCCACTACCTGTGGTTGGGGTTCCCTTTGAAAGGGTAGGGGTTGACATAGTTGGCCCCCTTGACCCTCCTACTGCTTCAGGCAATAGGTTTATCTTGGTGATAGTGGGCCATGCCACAATATATCCTGAAGCTATTCCTCTAAGGACCACTACAGCTCCTGCAGTGGCAAAAGCCCTCCTGGGAATCTTTTCCACAGTGGGTTTCCCAAAAGAGGTTGTATCAGACAGGGGTAGCAACTTTATGTCTGCATACTTGAAGGCCATGTGGAAGGAATGTGGTGTAACATACAAATTCACCACACCTTATCATCCACAAACAAATGGACTGGTAAAGAGGTTTAATAAAACTCTCAAAGGAATGATAATGGGACTCCCTGAAAAACTCAGGAGGAGATGGGATGTCCTGTTACCTTGCCTCCTTTTTGCTTACAGGGAGGTACCCCAGAAAGGAGTGGGCTTCAGAACCTTTGAACTCCTATTTGGACACCCTGTAAGAGGTCCCCTAACACTTGTGAAGGAGCGTTGGGAACAACCTTTAAAAGCTCCCATGCAAGACATATTGGACTATGTACTCGGCCTAAGATCCAGAATGGCTGAGTACATGAAAAAGGCCAGTAAAAACCTTCAGGCCAGCCAAGAGCTCCAAAAGCAATGGCATGACCAGAAGGCTGTTCTGATTCAGTACAAACCAGGATAGAAGGTGTGGGTATTGGAGCCTGTGGCCCCAAGAGCACTCCACGACAAATGGAGTGGACTCCATCTCATTGTTGAAAAGAAGGGCGAGGTCACCTACTTGGTTGACCTGGGCACTGCCAGGAGTCCCCTTAGGGTGCTCCATGTCAATCGCCTAAAACCCTACTATGACAGGGCTGATCTCACTCTGCTCATGGCAACAGATGAAGGACAGGAAGAAGAGAGTGACCCTCTCCCTGATCTCTTCTCTTTTACAGAACAAGATGCTCTAGTGGAAGGTGTAGTTTTGGCAGACTGTCTTACTGCTGAGCAGAAAGACAACTGCATAAATCTCCTAGGTCAGTTTTCTGAACTCTTTTCAACTGTGCCAGTCACCACATCTTGGTGTGAGCACACTATTGATACTGGAGACAGCATGCCTGTCAAAAGTAAGATCTATAGGCAGCCTGACCATGTCAGGGACTGCATAAAACAAGAAGTTCAGAAAATGCTTGAACTAGGAGTGGTTGAACATTCTGAAAGCCCATGGGCCTCTCCTGTGGTGCTTGTACCAAAGCCTCACTCGAAAGATGGGAAAAGAGAGATGAGGTTTTGTGTAGATTACAGAGGTCTCAACCAGGTAACTAAAACTGATGCTCACCCTATACCCAGGGCAGATGAGCTCATAGATACACTGGCATCTGCCAAGTATCTAAGCACCTTTGATTTGACTGCAGGGTATTGGCAGATCAAGTTATCAGAGGATGCTAAAGCAAAAACTGAATTTTCGACTATTGGAGGGCACTACCAATTCACAGTAATGCCCTTTGGTTTGAAAAATGCACCTGCCACTTTTCAGAGGTTGGTGAACACAGTCCTGCAAGGGTTGGAGGCTTTTAGTGCAGCATATCTGGACAATATAGCTGTCTTTAGCTCCACCTGGGATGATCACCTGGTCCACCTGTGGAAAGTTTTGGAGGCCCTGCAAAAGGCAGGCCTCACTATCAAGGCTTCAGGTTCAAAGTTTTTGGGTGTTTCCTGTCGTGGGCGCTTGGCCTACCCACACAAGTGAGGTATCATTTTTATCGGGAAACTTGGGGGAACATAGAATAGCAAAACAAGTGTTATTGCCCCTTGTCTTTCACTACATTTTTTCCTTCCAAATATAAGAGAGTGTGTAAAAAAGACATCTATTTGAGAAATGCCCTGTAATTCACATGCTAGTATGGTCACCCCGGAATTCAGAGATGTGCAAATAATCACTGCTCCTCAACACCTTATCTTGTGCCCATTTTGGAAATACAAAGGTTTTCTTGATAGCTATTTTTCACTCTTTATAATTCAGCAAATGAAATGCTGTATACCCGGTATAGAATGAAAATGCACAGGGTGCAGCTCATTTATTGGCTCTGGGTACCTAGGGTTCTTGATGAACCTACAAGCCCTATATATCATCGCAACCAGAGGAGTCCAGCAGACGTAATGGTATATTGCTTTCGAAAATCTGATATTGCAGGAAAAAGTTACAGAGTAAAACGTAGAGAAAAATTGCTGTTTTTTTCACCTCAATTTTAATATTTTTCTTTTTCAGTTGTTATTTTCTGTAGGAAACCCTTGTAGGATCTACACAAATGACCCCTTGCTGAATTCAGAATTTTGTCTACTTTTTAGAAATGTTTTGGTTTCTGGGATCCAGCATTGGTTTTATGCCCATTTCTGTCACTGACTGGAAGGAGGCTGAAAGCACAAATTTTTTTTAAAACGGGGTATGTCCCAGTAAAATGCCAAATTTGTGTTGAAAAATTGGGTTTTCTGATTCAAGTCTGCCTGTTCTTGAAAGATGGAAAGCTGGTGATTTTAGCACCACAAACCCTTTGTTGATGCCATTTTAAGGGAAAAAACCACAAGCCTTCTTCTGCAGCCACTTTTTCCAATTTTTTTGAAAAAAACAAAATTTTCACTGTATTTTGGCTAATTTCTTGGCCTCCTTCAGGGGAACCCACAAAATCTGGGTACTTCTAAAATCCCTAGGATGTTGGAAAAAAAGGATGCAAATTTGGCTTTGCTAGCTTATGTGGACAAAAAGTTATGAGGGCCGAAGCGCAAACTGCCCCAAATAGCCAAAAAAAGGCCTGGCACAGGAGGGGGGGAAAGGCCTGACAGCGAAGGGGTTAATGTGGACTATTTGTGTATGGACAAAAGAGAACATTCTACATATGGCATGGTGTTTGTCTAAAAAATAATACATTTCATACTCTTAAGTACAGTACTTGTGTTTCTACATAGGGGAACATAGTAAACACAGATATGAGTACACAGCTTCGCTACAATGGTGCACAAATATCTATGCTGGAATTGAGAATTAGTAGTTGTCATATACCTAAACACACTACTGTAGTATGCATTACTGATCACTTATGAAAACACTTTTCACACCCTAACATGTCACATGCATTACAACCATGACACATGTCAACACACCATCTTCAAGAATTTCATTCATGGGGACCTGTACATTATGCATGTTGTGTTACATCATGAAGTCTGGTCCTTAGGACACACTAGAGTGTGTCACACACTTCCACTTACATTGTTATGGGTTACCAGGTCATAAACCAGGCCAAGTCACTACCATCCTTAGCTAAACATTTGTCAAGGTTATCATGTGAATGAACATGCTTTGCACATGGGCCAGCTATCATATGTTGTGTGGTGAAACAAACACTGACAATTCTGACATGACTTTGTTCTATACCAACAATATGAGTTCCATCACATATGTACAGTTATAGTTCATACATTGTACACATTTGGAAACATGTATGTGGAAAAAGATGTCATACACATGCACATTTGCAAACAATAACAGTCCTTCCATGCATTTCACACACCTACGCACATATGGAAACACATTCCTGTGTTTGCGGTACAAAGTGTATTACACATGCATAAAAGGTTTTGCTCTAGCATTGAAAAATAAAGATGCATTGCAACTGTTTTTGAAATGTGACTCCGGGTGCCCTCTCAGCCCTCACTCTAAAATTCTCGCATGTCTGTCATCCGTCACAAAATGTGACACATGCAGTCTTTTTTAACCATCGAAAATACTCAAATTGACACATCACACCTGTTTGTCTAAAGTAAAACATTATGCCCTGTCATCCATCCTTTGAAAATTCATGGAAGGCCGTCATGAATAAAAAAAAACAACGCATATCAGAAAACGTGACGCATATACCCAGGAAGTGATGTAATAGGACCTCCTTGCTGCACACATGGAAAAGTGATCTTACTTTCACTTTTACTTTAGAGTCTTGTAGTGTGTGATTGGGAGTGGTTGTGTAGTGATTGTGCTGGTGTGAGGAGTGGTGAATTTTGAGTATTTTGTGCTGTGTGTTGTCTGTGTTTTGTTCCTAAAGTAAATTTTGTCATTGTATTTGTCATTTTGTTCTGTTATTGTCTTAGTATTGTCAGGTGTTTGTCTTTGGGGTAGATAAGTTTGTTGGGGTAGTTGGGGTTAGCTGGGGATTAGGATTTTATTTTAGTGGGTTTTAAGGTTGCAGTGGAGGTTTTGTACAACGTCAGGGAAGGGATGGGTCAAGAAGATGACTGGTGATGAACTAGGAGGTCGTTGGTCTGCCACTACCTCACAAACATGGTGGCCATGGGTGGCCGTGACATAATGGGCTGCAGGACGGAGGCACAGAAGCTGCACTGGTGAAAGGTGCTGTTCCAGCTGACGCAGATGTTCTCTGTCCAGCACACTGACCACAAGCTGAAGCACCATTGGGCAGACCTGAGCTCCCTGGAACAGGATCTCCTGGATCACCTAGGAATTGAGGTCAGCGGATCTCTTGGTAAGTACTCTTTAAATGTAGCTTCTTTCTTATTTGCATTTGCATGTGTATAGGCTATAAGAATTACTTCACCATGTCATGACAAAGGTGAGCACAGCAGGTCAATCAATCAATAGTTTATTCGGTCCAAATTTGGGCCATTTAAAAGGTTAAAAAATATATACATACGTACAGAAAGATAAAAACCATAAACCAGTACACAATAAAAGGAACAATAGTAAAAAAAGTAGGGGTCCAGTAGCTGCCTGAGAAAGATTACATAAATAGGTGGGGTGAAGGAGGTGCTCGGAAAAGTCTCTGGATCTTACCCTGTACATAACCCTGAACAATAAAATAATAATAACGTAAAAGCTGTTGTGTGGCACATCTCTATATAAAATCAGACATTAAAACTCCAGACAGTAAAACTGATTAAAAATTTAAGAAGTCAGACAGAGGTAGATGATGCTCTAGGTTAATTTGTTCTTTTGGTGTTAATTAATTCAATAAATTGCATCTTGGCAATTATAAAATTAAATATAATTTTAAATTTATAAAACACTTTAATTAAAATAACCCGATGTAGCACTTGTTTAGAAATACGGTCTTTTGTGCTCAATAAGTCGCGGTTTGCAATTAAAGCCCAAGGCTGATATAACAGGATGCTGATTTACTGTTTTCTAGACAGCTCTTCAAACAGTGAGTTAAAATCTAGAATAGTCCTATTACGAATTTTCCATGCTGCTGCCAGATATTTAGAAACAGCGCTGATTATCAGTATGGAAGTGTCGTATTTACATATTCTGAATAGGCTGTTGCGGGATAGTGGATGGAGTGTTCTGCACAGGGGAATGATCCACTTCCCTCGGGGACCTTTGTACAAAGGGCAAAAAAATAGGATGTGTTCAGCTGTTTCCTTGCATAAATGACAATTTATGCATTTGTCCGATGGGGAACTGTTAGTCGACCAACCAGCCGTGTAGCTATTGACCGCCAGTGTCCCGTACCTGAGCTGGAGTAGTAGAGAGCGAGCACGGGCTGGTATGGGTAGATCCAGGGAGCTTTCAGGGAAGGGAACGTGTTTGACCAGCAGGAATTCTGCTGTCAGCCGACCTGACCCATTTGAACCGAGAGATTCCTCGTTGATTTTTGCCCAATAATGTTCTTTGATCAGGCGTTTAGCACTGCCAGGAATCATCTCGGGGTTCTCCCAGTACTGGGATAGACTCAGTTTGGTCCATGCCGCTTTCATCTCCCTGAGCCACCGTACCTTTTCCCATCCGCGATGAGGTGGTAATAGTTCTTTAACTGCTGACCTGTAGGGTTCAAGTTCGTCTGTTTTCCATAGTCTGACCCAACACAGGAGTGGTCTTAGATATGCTATGTCTTTGATACTATTTAAGCCCAGGTCCAGTCTGAGGGGGAGCATTGGCGTGCCCCTCCCCAGTCTAGATATGTGTCTGAGGAAGTTATTTTCTTTGGTTTGGAGAGTATCCATCTGTCTGTGTGATCCCCAAAGTTCTGCTCCATATAGGGCCGCAGCACGGATTTGTGCTTTATATATTTCAGAGATAAGAATCAGAGGGGGGCTTGTGGCAGTGCTGGCTTTGCGTCCTATTACTCCACATCTTTGGCTAATTGTTAGTGCCCCTTTCCTTATGGCTGGCTCCCAGCTGCCCTTGTCAGATAGTCTAATGCCCAAGAAGTCATATTCCATTACTCTCTCCAGGGGAGTTAAATCCATCTTTATGTTTGCGCTGAGCTTCTTGTTCGGGGCGCTGTATATCATGAGTTTAGTTTTCTTATGGTTTATGTCTAATCCATAGTTTCTGCAGTATACACCAAACTGATTTACCAAGTTTTGAATTCCCATGGGTGATTTAGACAAAAGAATAGTGTCATCTGCGTAGAGTAGGCAGGGGACTTTAGTTCCAGCCTGCTTGGGAGAATCATTTGTGCAGTTTGCTAAGTACTTGATACAGTTGTTTATGTATAATAGGAAAAGAGTTGGGGCCAGGACGCACCCCTGTCTAACTCCCCTCTCTATAGCCACTGGTTCTGTGAGATCACCCTTCTTGCCGTTCCTGATTTGGGCATAGGTATTTTCATGTAGGCGGGTAATAAGTTTCAGAAGGCCATGCGGGACACCCATATTGGCTAGCGTCAGCCATAACTGGTTTCTGGGGACCAGGTCGAACGCGGCTCTGAGATCAATAAAAACTACGTAAAGGTTACCCCTTCCTATTTCTACAGTTTTCCATTTTATTGTTAAAAATCTTAGCACCTGATCTATAGTACTGACTGCTGGTCTGAACCCTGCTTGTAGATCAGAGATGGCGTTTGTTTCTAAAATCCAGTCTTCTAGACAGGACAAAATTTGCTTTGCAAAGATTTTTTGGAAGTTGTCGAGTAAGGAGATTGGGCGGTAGTTGGCGGGGTTAGAGGGGTCGCCTTTCTTAAAAATGGGGACTATCTCTGCTCCCAACCAGGAGCTCGGAACAGGTGCTCCAGCAGCTATCTCATTGGAAATGAGGTTTAAGTATGGGGCCCATACATCTGGATTCGTCTTGTAAAGGTCTCCTGGTATTTTGTCAAGGCCGGGGGCCTTTCCCCATTTCATCGAGGCAATCGCAGCCTTGGTATCTGCCAAAGTGAATTCAATTTTGGGGGTCTCGGAGGTCATGATATGGATCAGATCCCGGGAAGCAGCATCGGCGGACCCCAGGTATAATTGGGAGAAATGGTCGGACCATTCTGCAGGGAGTATTGAGGCACCAGGCGAACGGTGTGGTTCATTGCTGGCATCAGCTACCAATTTCCAAAATTTCGTGGTGTCGTTAGTTTTAGCAGATTCCAGGAGGAGGTCCCATCTTGATTCATCCCATTTCCTACGGGCTCTACCTTGTTCCTTTTTGTAGTCTTTTCTAGCTTCCCTTATATAATCCATCTGGCCACCTCTTAGGGCTCTCAGCAACTTATGCTGTGCTTCTCTGCATGCAGTGTTGAACCATCTTGCGTTAGAGTTCTGTTTGGGCTCTGTTGCCGACTCTTTAGTAAGTAGAGTTTTTAAAGAGTTAAAAAACAGTGTGTGGGCTGCTATAAGCCCACCACTGTCTTTCGTGGGTTGAAGTATATATTCCATATGATCCGCCAGCTGCCTGTACACTTTTGCCAAAGTGGTTATGTCAGTGTTCAGGGATTTCCATCTAACATTTCGCCTGTTGTTGGTCAGTGCGAGCTGCTGTCTATAGGACTTGGGGCAGGAGACTTCAAGTAGGGGTAGTAGGTTCCTGAGTGATAGAATCAGTGGTTCATGGTCGCTTTCCTCATGTTCTGTGATGTTCATATCGACCCTGTGACCCCAAAGGCGGATGTCGAGCAAGATGTAATCAATCTGGCTCTTCTGCAACCCACGTTTAAATGTGGGGTGAAGGTTAAGATCCGAGCGGGAACGGCCATTGCAAGCCCGGAGGCCGTGTGTCAATGTAATGTCCATGAGCTGGTGTGATAGTCTGTTGATTTTAGGTCTTTTGCTTGACACCAGCTGGGGGATGCCCCAATGAGCATCTTCATCTTTATATAGTTCCTGGGCCAGCGAGTAGGGTTCAAAAGTGGTGTTAAAATCTCCGGCAATGAGAATAAAATGAGAGGGTGATTTATCGGTGAGAAAATTGTCTAAGATAGTCAGTGCGTTGGACTCATATTTATTGCCCAGGCTCCTATTATAGATGTTAATTATTAAAAGTGGTTTCTCTCTAAGAGATGGTATTGATAGACCCATTAGATCAGGGCAGCCCAAATCAATTGGTTCAATTTGGCATTTGAGAGAACAGCTGAGCCATATTAGCAGGCCACCTGAGGGTCTCCCTGAATTCACCTTATTTGCTGGAACCCAGTAGCTTTTGTAACCGATTCTATATTTAGGCTCCAGCGCCCATGTTTCTTGGAAGAGACATATTTTATGTTTGTCTATAAATTTTCCCCATTCAGGGTTGTTCATTTTACTCTCCAACCCGGCAATGTTCCAACTGAGGATGGTATCTAAGCCATCTGGTTTGTTATGGGGAGCTTCGGCCACGGGATTCTCTCTCGGGACTAGGGTACCGTGGGGAAGCATTATGCCCTTCTCAGTCGTGTCTAGGGTGCTTCCAGCCCCATCTAGGACAGGGGGTGGCCTAAGCCAATCAAATACCTGGGGTAGAGGTGGGTCTGCGGGTTTGCTGTGATCTAGTGGGTCTGTAGCTAAATTAATCTCAATCACCCTGCGCTCCTTATCTAATTCCCCGAAATGGATTTCAGAACATTTAAGATAGTCTGACTGGGCGAGAGCGGGAGTTAGAGTAGACTCACTAGTGTTGCTAATGGAAGTATATTCGGCCCCACAGTTGATTTGCCCTGTTTTATAAGTTTCATTTTTCCCAGCTATAGGATAGTTTTTGTTCCAGTTGCTTGAACCTCGGGAATTAGGAAAAGTCGAGTGTAATAGTCAATTGTTTTCGGAGAGTGTGGGCAGCAGGTAGTGTGTCTCTGCCAACCTACATTCATGAGAAGGTCAGCAATGCAGTGGGAAGCTGACAATTAGCACATTCCTGTCTTTGTACCTTGTGTATCGGATGTATATGTTGAGGTGCTCAAAAGTAAACACACAGGTGTCATGGTGCAAGGGTACCTGTTTTCCAGGCATAACTGTCCATGTCCATCGTTGGAGGCGCAAAATGACCAGCTGGAGTTGGGGTTCCCCTACCAGGATTGTATTTCAGACACACCATGCAATTCTTGACCACATTCTCTGCACATTTAGGAATTGCAGCATTTTGCCATACTGGAGCCAACAACTTACAAATCCCTTTCACACTGATATGGGCCATTCCATGAGCTATTGTCACCACTGCAAGCACATACGCATCAGGTAACAACCATCGCTGATGTTCTGACAAGTCAACCCAACAACCATTTTCATCCAATTTACCCGTACTTTCTTTCCACACACTCAACTCTTTCTCTGAAGCTTCAGCTTGAATAGACTTCACACCCTCTATCGTATCTTCACATATTCCAACTTCACCAACCCATCTTGCGGGGCCTGCAACATACATTCGATTCATCACATCTTTTGCTGTTTCTTTTGCGATTTCGTCAGCAAATGCATTTCCACGACCGACATCATCAGTAACCTTCTTGTGTGCACTGCATTTCACAATCGCAAATTGTAATGGCAAGGTCAGTGACTCAAGAAGCTCATTCACCAACTGACCATGCTGAATTTTAGCTCCATGCGAAGTCAGGAACCCACGTTCTTTCCACAATCATCCAAAACTATGGGCCACACCAAACGCATACTGGCTGTCGGTATATATGGTCACTTTCATTCCTTTCGATAACACACACGCTCTCGTAAGTGCAATCAGCTCTGCTTGAGCTGAATTGTGTGGTATACGTGCAGCTTCAACAATCGTATGCAAAGTTGTGACAGCATATGCTGCAGTCGTATCACCATTCGGAAGCTTGAAGCATGAACCATCCACCCATAAGGTACCATCACACTCTACAAGAGGAGTATCTTTAAGATCTACTCTCCCTTTCGTTTCTTCTTCTGTCCTAAGAAAACAATCATGTTGTTCAACATCATCTGTTTCTACGGAAATCGGCATTAACGTGGCTGGATTCAACGTATTGCCCCTCTTTATGTGCCCATGACTCGCGAACAGTGTCAACTCGTAACCTGACAATCGAGCACTAGTTAAATGCTGTGTCTTGGTCCTGTTTAACAACGTGTCCACTGCATGTGGAACCATCACAATCAACATATTATTCATCACTAACCCAGCAGACTGTTGAATAGAAACAGCTGCTGCCGCTGTGGCTCTCAAGCAACTCGGCAATGCTTTAGCTACCGGATCCAAAGTCGACGAAAAATATGCGCATGGGCGCTGCTTGTCTCCAAAACATTGTGTCAGCACTGACAATGCACAACCCTCTTTCTCATGGACATACAGTGTAAAGGGCTTACTGTAGTCGGGGGTACCCAACACAGGAGCCGAACACAATGCATTACGCAATTCGGAAAAACTTTTCTGACAATCTTCAGACCACGGAACGGGGTTTGGTGTATCTTTATAGGTCAATGCTACCAAAGGTTTGGCCAGCAAAGAAAAATTTGGTATCCATTGTCTGCAGTATGATGTAATGCCCAAGAAAGCACGTACTTCTCTCTGTGTCCTTGGCACACTCAATTTTGCAATTGCCTGAATTCTTTCTGAGGTCAGTTTCCTTCCCTCCTTCGATAAGAGATGACCTAAGTAGGTCACTTCTTGTCGACAATATTGCAGTTTTGAAAGGGACACTTTGTGATGTAAATCAGACAAATGACGCAACAACAACAAGGTGGCTTCTTTACAAATCTCTTCAGTATCTGTAGCGACTAGCAACTCATCAATGTACTGAATAAGGGTAGCGCCGTCAGGCAAAACAATTGCATCCAGCTGTGTTTTTAAAGCCTGACTATATATTGATGGACTTTCACAGTATCCTTGTGGAGCGCGTTTGAAGCGGAAACTTCGGCCTCCTAAACTGAATCCAAAAATATCTCTGCTCTCCTCTGCAATCGGGATGCTGAAGAAAGCATTCTTTAAGTCAATCACCGAAAACCAGGTGGCGGAAGCTGGAATCATAGTCAATAGGGCAGTGATATCAGGAACAACTGGAAACTGTGGCACAACTATTTTATTTACCTCTCTAAGATAAATCACGAGCCTGTAAACAGGTGGCTTAGAGGGGTCAGTACGTTTCAAAACAGGCAGAACAGGACTATTACAAACGTTGCCTCTTGTCTCTTCAATTACATCTTTTTCAATTAAATCATAAATGATCGCTAGCAACGCCTTTTCACCTTCACTAGAGATCTTGTATTGTTGAATGCGTGGTAATTTAACATTGGCTTTCAATGTCACAACATAAGGCGGTATTTCCAACAGACCAACGTCATTAGGACCAGTAGCCCAAATGGTATCAGGAAGAAACGACAATTCGGTCGGAAGTTTATCCTTCGACAAATACATTGGAGAGACCAATTTCCTACCCAGTGTAAGTTGTACTCCCGAAGGAGAACAATATAATGTTGCATACAATCTTTTCAACAAATCCAATCCTAACACGTTTTCACCACAACCTGTTGTCAGAATAAGGGGTGCTTCCAATTCACAAGGTCCAACAGAAAGGGACATAGGACTAGAAATCGGGTTCCTAACCGGGGTGCCAGAAAAACCTACTGAAACATTCATCTCGCCAGACAAAGGTGCGCCAGGGAGTTTTGAGTGCATAATAGAACTCTTTGTAGCACCAGTATCCAACAGAAAAGCCTCCGACACACCTGATGTAATCACCTTAACATAAGGTCCATTCTGATCCACTGGAACTAAAAAAACTCCCTCTCTTCGTCTATGGCTGTCCTAGCAATTATTACCTTCCAAGTTCTCATCTTCTGCTTAGTAGTCGTCAGCATAGTACTGAGCCGTCCTACCAGACGCGTTATGTTGCTGGTCAAAACTATTCATTGAGTTTTGAGACGGAAAGGAACGCGTGTTCTGGGGAAACTTCCACGTCCTCTACCTCTAGGAGCTTGTTGAACACCTCGACCTCTTGCGTCAGAAGCACCATTCGTACGCTGTAACAAAATAGGACAACTATACTTGAAATGACCCTCTTCTTTACAATATGAACACTGATTGGGACCTACAGGAACACATGGTTGAGAAAACTCGAACCTTTGCGAGTTTCTCTGGAACTGTTGAGGTTGCTGATAGTTACTCTGACCACCACGTGGCGGATACGCCTGTTGTAAAAGAACCTTCGTCTTTAATTCTTTAGTTTTCTTGTCTGCTCTATCCTTCTCATCTTTATCCCTATTTTCGTAGTACTGTGCAGTAGCCAATATTTGTGCTGAAGAGGAAACGGCCCAAGAACTCTCTTAATCCTTCAATTTCTTACACAGCTCGGCAAGCAAATTGTGCACAAACTTGTCGACGAACAACCGTTGACCACCTTCTGTACTCATATCTTGACCACTGTGGTCGATAAACGTTTCCTCAAACCTGGTGAAGAAATCAGACACTGTTTCATCTTTCTTCTGCTTACACGCAGACAATTTATCCCAATTCACACGCATCGCAGGCATTAAAGTCTTCATGTAAGTAATGATCCTAGCAGGCAGTTCTGCTACCATAGGCTCAGGCTTGGCACCACCAACTTGTCTATCATTTGCAGCGCTAATATTAGCCCATGAGTCACCTAACTCTTGTGCATGATCTGTATGGCGAATCAATCCCCACAAAGGCTGTGGAACAACATTCCCAAATAACATGTCTATGTCGGCTAAATTCATAATGCATGAGTCTGCAGTCTGTGATAATTCCTTATAATACCCTGCAGGGTTTTTACGGGGATCAGGCAAAGTCTGCTTAAGGGCTAAAACTTCAGCTCGCTTCCACGGAACATGTACCCAAACACGCTTAAAATTAGCTGGGACAGCAACAATTTGATTAGCAACATCAGCCTCAACAGCGTCCTTCCATACCGGAGGGACTTCTCTCATTGGGTACTGTCGCACCTTTTTTTTAACAGAGGAGTCATGTTGGAACAATGACTGAGAAGGATCCTTATTCCTAAAGGACAACAACGTCGCAACTGCTGTCTCAACATCGGGACCCACAATCGTGCCCTTTGCAAACTCAAACCGTACACAGCACAAATCAGGCGGATTTGTTTCCAAATCATTATCTTCTAATTCCTCACAAAGGAAAGCACACATTTTCTCAAAAACGTATCTTTGTTTTGGTGCTCCCCATTGGCGGAAGACATCCATAACAGACTCTACATCGTATCTTAAAGGGTAAACAACCCATTTACGCGCCATACGGTCCAACATTTCTCTCTCTTGAGAATTAGGCAGTTGACTACGCGACTGTTTACGCTCCGAATCTGGGGTCACACCAGACGACCCAAAGAGAGGAAATATAAGGCTGGCAACAGTATCTGTCATTCTCTGTCGGACAGAGGGAGAAGTTGATGAAAGAACAGGAGGAAAAACAGAGGGAGGTAAGACAGACGCAGAAGCAGATGCAGAGGCAGTATCAGGAAGAACACCAGAAGAGGCAGTTGATGTAGTACATAAAGTCGTAGGAGGTACAGATGGAGCAGGTAGCGAAGTCGGCGGCCCTTGAAGGGGCTGCGCCATAGTAGTAGGAGCCAACTGAAAAGGAGCTGGCGGCTGTGGAAGAACCTGAGGCACAATAACCGGAGGTTGCACAGCTAAAGGTTGCGGAGGTGCTGTAGCATTCTACGCATAAGGGGGTGGCGACCTCAATAAGTGCGACATTAAAGGATCTTTCTCAAGTTCTTTTGCTGCATCTTGCTGAAGAAGCGGAAAAACTGGATAACATTTATCGGTCACCAATTTACGTTGCCTGTGCAACTGCTCATTCATCTGTTCTTCTTCATCATCTTTAAACTGCATGGCAGCTTGCATTATCGAGATACCCTCTTCCCTCTTATTTCTCTTTGCTAATTTAATTTCCTTCTGTTTGGCTTCCTTACGCCATAGGCGGAAAAAGCCAAACATCGCCGGCCGGGCTTTCTTCTTAAAAAGTTTAACCTCCAGATTATCCAGAATCTCTGTGTCAAAACTACCATATTGGGGCCATTTTAAAACACCATCTTTCCTGGTGTATCGGATCCATACTTCATTATATGTGAGGGGGCCTATGCCATGTTTCACATATAGTTCATAGGTTGGAGTTCCAATCGGAGTAACCGGACACGAGTCCTCCAATCGGGAATCCCTATTATAACCAAGACAAAACAAATTTCCATATCTGCTAAGACCAGGCATCTTCGTCTCTCTAGTCTAGTTTCAAACTTCAAAGGATTATCGAATACGATAGTCTCGTGAATACACGAATCCCTCGGCTTTGGTACTTGCAAGTTCCAAATCAAAGATCCCAAGGGGATACCAAACTAAGAACCAAACTAAGGACTGGGAGACGCTCCACTTATACTTAACTGAGGTATCGATGACGTCACCAGAAGACTCGTTTATCGTTTCGCTCTACCAAATCATCAAGGGTCCAAAACAGGGCGATAGTCAGGGCAGCAGTCCTTCGTAGCCGTCAGAAAGCGGGGAACCTCGCAGCAAAGACTTTCGGACCACGTCGACATACAGGGGTCGATGAAGTGGCGGCCTTCCTCCAGAATTTTCACACGAAGCTCCTCACGAACCTCTGGCTTGGACTGGTACCGCTGAAATCGCCCCACGTTGGGCGCCAACTGAAGTACTGGGTTTTTCAGAACCCAGCGGTGCCAGGGAACACACCCTAAGACTTCGAGTCCTTCCTGTTTCAGACTACAGAAACACAGAGTCTTCTTGGTGAAGTCAAAGATCTTGTTTATTGGCTGCAGCCAGCAACAGGTATCCTAGAAGTACAACACAGTGTATATTCTCAGGAGACTGCTCCCTTTGCAAAGCTAACCTTCTCTTTTATACAAAATATTATGCTTTGGGCAAACATTCCTTATTTTACAGTTGACCATTCACATATTTTCACTACAAAGAAATAGCAGGTTTATGATGACAAGCCCATATTTCAGTTTGTCCAGCCCTCAATCAATTACCCGGAAAGGCTTAGTACTTTCATCAGATATCGACGAACCCCCAATATAAACGGGCACCTCCTCCTTGTAAAGCAAGTCATAAAGAAAGAAAGAGAGACAGGTGTGTGTAAGATTAGGCATGGTTTGTGTGTGATGAAAGGTTTTATGATGTGTTGTGCCTTGATACTAATCTCATTCGGCCACTGGGAAAGAAACTGGCCGAACAGGTTTGGCTTCAGGCAGTGGAGTCAGCTTGCCCAGGTCACAGAGGAGTCAGCAAAGGTGTACGTGTCCTTCAGACTCGTTTTCAGCATTAGACATTGGCCTATGTGAGGGCAATCACAAAATGGCTGTCGTTTAAATGGAAAACGAGGGTTCAAGACGGAAACTCTGATATTCGGTTGATTTCGTTACCCGAATATGATTACAATGCTTGTGCATACTATTCTAATCATTCCTGGTCTGCTGATACCAAAATCATTGTGATACGACGATGTTTATAACACGGGTCCAGAATTTTCAGTACCACACAGGGGCTTGACCACTGTGGTATTTTGTATAGTCATGTTAATGTGATGCCGCAACTGACAGAGGAGCACAGGGAGTCAAGGATGTGTGTGTTCCTTGAGTCATGTATGTGCAGGGTGACACAACAAGGACCCAAAAGTAAGAAGGGCCTAGCGGGTGCTAGTGCATTAAAAAATGGAACAGGTTTTACACCTTCATTTATGGTGCAATTTATGCAAAGTACTACAATAACTTCTAATTTTGCAACACTATTGTGCTAACATGCACCATGGTGCACCGTATGTCAAATACGGCACACACACATGGTGGCGTTAGGTACTGGTAGGGGGGTACAGAAAAAGTGGAGCATCAGAGATGTAGCACCTTTTTTACATAGATTTTCATCAAAGTGCTATGCTTCTGACAATTGTCAATGTACTATCCCCGGGCAAATTGTTATGTCTGTAGTTGAGACATAAATATATGGGTCAAGCCCATATATGTACTTTTTTGTGGGGGCTAACAATGTCTGTCAAATTGAGGTGACTTATAGGGGTCACTTGGCCATTCCCTAACCTGAGTCATCTAAGTCAATCAGCTAAACATATGGAATGTGTAACAGTTGTCCATGCTTTTCTTTGATCAACAATCACAAAGCTATGTTTTATGATTTATGTTAATATTTCCAGACACTTGTGTTCTGTATGATGCAGGCCATGAGTAAACTTGCATGGCACCTGTTTATTTCATGCTTGGAAGACTCAAACATTTTTTGGCAGTCCACAATGCTATCAGTAACCTTAATCATGTTTGAGTCAACGTCAGTGGCTTTGTGTCTGACGGAAAGCCACACATGTCTTTTTGTTCAGTATGCAGTTTACTAGCTTCACACAATGCGCACAGTTACAACAGATGACAGATCACATTTAAAAAAACAGCGCATTTGTTAATACAGTATTTATTGACATGTGGAAGTTTTGTTTCAGATAATGTATAATGTATAGTATATTGACTTCCCAAGTTTTGAATGTCCAGTCTGAGTCCGGGGGGAGGGACATGTCATGAGACATGTGAAGGAGAGGACTGCATCAATGAGGAGGTGTTCAAAGCGACAATAGGTTGGAATACAAACTATGACAGTCCATGGGTGATAAGTCAACAGTGGTAGGGTGAAGAGGTCACTTTGTCAGCTGTTAATGCACTGGCATGATCTTAAGCACAGAACTAGAGAGATATTGTCCATGTACCACACACTGTAGCTACTGGGTACATTTTCTGGTGAATGATGTTCCTTCTACATCTTCTTCCTCTGATGTGTGTGGTGCCTCCTGTGCCATGGGTGGTGCTGTGAGACACACACATATCAGGGGTTAGAGATGTGGAATCAAAGGTTCTGTAAGCTTTCATTTGTGGGAAAATGTAAGGCATCACTGCAGCAAGGAGGAACTGCTAGTTCGCAACACAGAAGCTACATCATGGTGGTAGTCAGGCAGGTTTTCAATGAGGGAGGCCAGAGCCCGTGGCATGGACTCCAAGACATTTTGGATCACCCCCAGCCTGTTGTCAATCATGCTGGTGCCACTTTGGGAGGGCAATTGATCCAGCCTTTGCCTCAGAACACCAGCTATATCAGCAAGGGACTACTGGAGTTCATGTAGGGGAGAGTGGGTGCCTCTGATAGCAGACAAGTTGTACTTATTCAGACTGAATCACCTCTACACTCCCTCTAGGCTGCCCACCATGGCCTCCATCCCCATCTGCACCTGCTGTGACTGCTCCCACTGGACTCCTACCGCTGTATTCTGAAAGATGATGTCTGGGTCCTCAGAGTCCAGGGCCTTGGCTGTACTGGTCAGTGCTGTGTATTGGTTGCTGGGTGGTTCATGTGGCGACCCTGCAATGCTGTGGGTCCTGCCAGTGATTGGAGATGGTGTTGGAAAGGAACCCAGGACATTCTGGAGAGTGTCAGCACTGATGGTAGGAGCTGGTCATCCAAATCATCCAGGACAGACAGCTCCTCATGTTAGGAGGTAAGCTATCATCTTCTGCAATGGGATAGTGAAATGTCAATCTTGGACTGTAGTGGTTTTTGACATGAATAATCATGTACTTGAGACTGGTGGCTTACTGACATATTACAGACTCAAGCACACATTTATGGGTCCCTAGTAGCACACTGTGCCACCTGAGCGTCATTTCCATGGAGTCAACATTGGCACAATATAACAGTTCCCATTTCCCAGTGTGTTACACCCACCTTGAATGACTTATCATGGTCTTCTGCTCATGTACTCCTGTCATTGCTTTGACTGTTTTACATATGCATGTCATAGGCATTGTTAGGGAATAGTGTATGCACCACAAATGGAGATACGTATATGGAATATGGTGCTTTGGAATTTACGGATTTTAGAGTAAGTAACTGATTCCTCTGCCACCCCAGGTGTGTTGCAAGAGTGATATAAGGGTGTGAGCTGTCTACATGCATCCTCCTTGCCACTTTGGGTCATGTGTTCAGCATCCTGCACCACCCATTTTTAGATTAAACCACCTCATATATATGTGTGCAAACAGGAAGTTCTCCCTTCCTGCACAACAACACTCATCCATGAATCGCTAGGTTCCTTGTCGCATGGGTGCAAGGATCACTGCATTTCTGGACTGAGTGTTGTGCAGGAAGGGAGACCTTCCTGTTTGCACACATACACATGAGGTGGTTGATCATTACAATGTGTGGTGCAGGATGCTGAGCACATGACTCAAAGTGGCAAGGGGATGCATCGCTCTTACAACACACATGCGTGGCATGAGGACCTGATACATTTTGAAGCTTGCTGATCTGTAGATGCATCATGTTGGGACACCACTTCAGGATGGCATTGTAGTAGTGGTACTAAGGATTGACATTGTTGTAGTCCTAATGTTGACTTCTGATATGTGTGTTACAATCATCCTCAGTCATTGTAAGTGACAGACAGCATTCCTGTTAGTTGATGTTGCAGGACGTGACCGTTCCTGCATATGTGCATTTGGACAGGCAACAGGGGCATCCCTACACCATGCTGATTGTGTGGCAATGTCAGCATTTGCCGTCATTTATTTGGCCATCACCAAGGTTAATAGAGGTATGCATTGACTATCTGTGACATCTACATATCC
This sequence comes from Pleurodeles waltl, assembly GCF_031143425.1. Classification (NCBI taxonomy): domain Eukaryota; kingdom Metazoa; phylum Chordata; class Amphibia; order Caudata; family Salamandridae; genus Pleurodeles; species Pleurodeles waltl. The sequence continues at coordinate 302,241,605 of NC_090447.1, forward strand.
CTGCCATTTGAAATGATGCAGCACAGCACAGCAATCTGGGCTTCTGCACTGCATCTTTGATCATAATGGGTAAATATGTGCCACAATATCCAGACATGACCTCATAATGCTTTACCAGTGCATATATTATTGCCTTACACTTCAGTGGTGGAGAGTAGTAGCTCATAATTAGCAAGCCAAGGTAAGGCACCTTGCATACCTTTTCATGGCCTAGTACTTATATGCCCTTCTCACACCTGACACTGCATGTAGTTGGGATTCCATGTGTGTTGTTGGGATCTTCCCATGCAACACATGTGTGACCCACCTAGTGTCTGATGCCTTCTTAATTTTTCACTTCTGGGTTTGCTTCAGTGCAGGCCAGGAACTGAAGGGTAGTGTGAGAGTGAGAACTGAGTGTGTGAAAACTCTGCATGTCCCATGAATTTAGTTGTCCAATGTGTGTTGCATTGTGCATCACACATAGTGCAAACTTTATATGTATATAGTGCATTGATCCAGAGGCACCACTTTCCTTGCAGCCCCAGCCAATGGCACCATGGAAGCACCTTATATACATTACTAGTCACCAAGGTGGACATTTCCACAGTAGCCTTATGAGTTATGGAAGTATGTTGGTGCTTTACTGCATTAGCCTCATAAATTATGAGACTAGTGCAGCAAAGCACACGGAGGTCCATTTATTATAATGGTTGTGTCACTTTCACATCTGCCTTTGGAAGGCTTCACAAATAAGAATAACAGATGGCACAGCGCAATCTATATGAATTCTTTCCCCAATTTGTTTCCCTCCCTGCATAGGTATGTCGCCCTTGCATACATCTTATCTTGCACAGGCATATTGTGGTGCAAGGATTCACAAAGTGGATCTATGCATGCATTGAGTAATTTTGTTACTGTAGCAAAATGGAAATGGGCAGCTTGAGTCCACATTGCCATCAGTCAATTGAGGGTAATGTTGAACCAAGGCCTTGTAAATATGGCTCCTATAGAGACGATGAGACAACTTGTAGCTGATGTTATGCACAAAGGTGTACCTTTGAGGATGGCACCAACCATCCCCACTATCCAGACAACCTTGAAGCATGGTGACATGGACTCTACTTACACAGCAGCACAGATGATAATCACAGACATGCCCCATATGTTGTGTATGGTCACATTCATGCCCATTTCCAATGGTGTATGGAGGTGTATCCCAGTTCTTGCTGGTCAACCCTCTGCAAAAGGTGTATTACATGTTGCCCAATGAATATTACACATGGGCAGGTGGTTCAGTTGCAAAAGTGAAGGGAGTGATGTGAGGGTTGAGAAATGGTATGTGCGTATAAGGCGGAGAAGTGAGTGCACATTATAAGTGTTTGGCCAATATTGTGCACCCAAGTAAGCATTTTGCATGCATTCAGTGTGCCCTATGTGCCTCCCCCTTCAGCAAGATTGCCCCCACTGCAACTTAACCTGCATTGGTGGTAGTTCTTGAAAGTCTGTACTGTCCTATCCTGAGACCCAAGTAGCCAACTCCTCCGGGATGACCGCTGCCCCCATCTCCTCCAGCTTTTCCAGCTGCTCCTGGGGTACTGGACTTTTAACTCCATTCTGCAGTGCTGTCTTTTGGTTCCTGGACAGTTTCTCTTTAGTTTTGCCCTTGCAATCGTGCCAGGACTTCTTACAATCAGTAACATTCCTCTTCATCCCTGCCACACTGTTGACTTTATTGACTACTGATTGTTGACTGCCATATGTCCTCCTTCCTACCTATTGGCAATTTTGAGTTGACAAAGGGCTGCTATTGGTATTCTGTCATCTCTCTGGCCAAGATGGTATTCTCCCCCTCACTGAAACAACACTTTCTCTTTCTTTTCCGCTTCTCCTGTGAGCCTGCCTGTCTATCCTGGCTTGTACTGAGCTGGTTAGCATACTTTTTTTAATGCTAACCTTTCCTTATTATGGATCGCACTAAGGAGTGTTGTTATGCATAGTGCAATTGTGCATAATTTTTCTTAAATATGGGCCTAGGTTGCCAAACTCCTGAGAAAAAAGAATTTTTCTAAAAGGCCCTTCTGCAAATATTCACACCATGGCATATTGAATTGGAGTCACTTGGAGAGTTTGTCAGCTACGAAGATTTTTTCACTTAAAAACAGCTTTGCTGCTGAGATAGGAAAGGATAGTTCACAAAGCAGCCAAGGTGTGTCAAGCTATGTCAGTCCGACTCATGCAGACTCTACCTTCAAAACAATTCACCCCTCTAAAGCCTTTGTATTCAGCTATGCCTCATGTGGTGTTAACTTCATCTAATCTCTCCTGCCATGGCTCCCTAACTCAATATCATAATCATAACAAGGAGATTATTTCCTAATGTTTTATTTCAGTGCATGGTGGTTCCTCTCCATGCAAGGGCTGGTGAAATGGGGTGTCAGGTGCCCCGTGGAGACCGCTGCACTGGCCATGCACTTGACATCGGCAGTGCCAGGGCCCCTATGGACAGACCTGTAGCGCTTTCCAATGCACGTGTTACATGCAGCAATATCCACTACTGGTGCTGCTGCACCTGTCCCAAGGACACATTGCAGCCAGATCACTTACAAATGGCTGCAATGTTTTAGCCCTCTTCCCAGCTGGGCGGGGGTACGGAAAATAATGTCTTGCACACCATGAATGAGGTGGGGATGTGCCTTGGTGTGATTTACATTCTCATGCCATAGGCCATTGACATGGTGGAGCTATTGTTGGTTTGGCCTAATGTGTGTGAAGTATACTTAGCAGTCAACCAGTGGACACTTCTAGTGGTTTGTGGTCTTATTCTGTATGCAAAGAGAACATAGCTCTTCCTGTCCTTCACGTAGTGTGGCTGTTAGTTTGTGTCTCTGTTAGGTACATGTGGGTGTCTGCATTTGTGATGTCCAATCATTGTGGTGTATTGCGACATGTTTCATATGTGTTGTTGCCAGTACATCTGTGGTCCCATGCCCTTGCATCTTTGTTGTAGTGTCTATGTTGTTTGTCCTACAGGGTTGGTGTGTCATGTGTGTATTGATTGGTTGGTTGACTTACTGACAAGTAGGTCATTGCCATATTGTCCATCCTGGAACAGCTCATTGATGGTGGAGTGCTGGAATATGTAAGCATCATGGATGCTGCCGGGGTACTTGGCTGAGATGTTGGTGAAGAGCCCATAGTGGTCCACAATGGCCTACACATTTATCAAATGTTTGTGCTTGCGGTTCCTGTATAGGTGATCCGTAGCAGCAGGTGACAACAGTCGTACACAGGTGCAATCCATTGTTCCCAGCACATGCAGAAACTCAGCAATCAGATAGAATCCTTGATTGGTCTCCTGTGGCAGTTGTTGGGTGTTTGGGAAGCAGATGTGGAGGGCAGTGAAGTGGATGATGGCATCTAGGACCTTAGGCAGGTAAACAGATATTGATGGCTGAGAGTTTGTAGACCTGCTGTAATGTCTGGTGCAATCTGGTTCACAGGCGTAGAATAGTGAGGCGGTAGGTCCTGATGATATCTTGCTCCCTGAGGCCAAGGAGACTTGTCCTCTGCCGAAATACCCTCTCCTGCCTTCTGCTTTGCCTTAGTGCGTGGTGTGCTGATATTTGGGGTTACTGTTGTGGAGGTGGAGGGAGCAGCTGTTGTTGCAGATGTCTGCAGTGTGTGCCTAGCTGGAGCAGTATGACTTCCATGTTGTCTTGGAGGTAGCAAATGTTCCTTATGTGAATTTTCCTTATGTAGTGGTGTATGTGCCTCATTGCGGGTCTGACTAGGCGTTAAAATTTGATGTAAAATGGGCTTAACGTCATTTTTTGGGTCCGCCTCCCACCTGTGCATCATTTTTGCACGGGGTGATAAATATGGCGCTATGGGCTTAAAGGCATTTTTTGGACAGGAACGCCTACCTTGCATCTCATTAATGCAAGGTGGTTTCACACATCCAAAAAATGATGATAACGCCAATATTTTGATGCTTGACGTGTCTAGTGTCTAAATATGAATATGGAGTTAAACGTGCTGAATTTGTGTAAAAAATTATGCAAATTCAGCGAGTATAAATATTCTCCTTAGTTTCTCTAAAATATCTATAGTTTCTTGGTTTTCTCCAGTTTTCAGTTTTTCTTAAATCATGAAAGAATCTGCTTCTCATCTTTTGTAAATTAAGTTCTTCCCTTCTCTGTTCATCTTTCATCCTTTCTTTTTTCATCAATATGTATAGTTTGTAAAATCTGATTATAAAGATGACACAGACACCCACAATTAATAATGGTTTCAAGATTTTCAACAATACCCTGACCATTATTACTCAGCCAATTTATCACTTCAGTGACACATTTGCCAATTTTATACCGTACCCCTAGCTCATTCACATCTTTTAACCAGAATTTGAATATGTCAGGTGTAGTAGGTTGACCTGGCTTATAGTGGGTTCCTGATGGTACTCACACCTTGTGCCAGGCCCACTTATCCCTTATTAGTAGATTAGTAGTGTTCTAGCAGCTTAGGCTGATAGAGGTAGCTATAGCAGAGCAGCTTAGGCTGAACTAGGAGATGTGCAAAGCTCCTACCATACCACTCATAATACAGTATACAGCACTATATTATAAGAATCACAGTACTCGGAGTTACTAAAAATAAAGGTACTTTATTTTAGTGACAATGTGCTAAAAATATCTCAGAGGATATACTCCCTTAGGAGGTAAGTAAAATACACAAAATATACACACAAGCCAAAATCAGGTAAGTAAACAGTTAGAAAAGTAGTGCAAACACTGTAGAATACAATAGGATGCAATAGGCCTAAGGGCAACACAAAACATATACTAAGAAGGTGAAATGCAAACCACTTAGGGACCCCAGGCCTAGTGTAGTGTGTAGACAGTCACCAGGAGTGTAAGAAAACTCCCGGTGACTGTCCCATATTTATACTTTTTTAGCGCCGTATTTACACCACTTTTTGACACAAAAACGGCGCAAACTTACAAAATACAATTGTATTTGACAAGTTTGCACCGCTTTTGAGTAAAAAAATTATGCAAATGCGGCACTAAAGGTGTCCAAGATACCCCACCCCAAGATCCTGAAAAGTAGGAGTAAAGTTACTCTACTTCCCCAGAAACACACTAAAGTCGTGATAGGAGATTCTGCAAAAAAACACAACTGACTGCAAAGCACTGAACCTGGACGTGAGGACCTGTAAAGGAAGGGGACCAAGTCCAAGAATCACGAAAGTGTCCAGGGGAGGCAGGAGCCCACTACATTCCGGATGAAGGTGCAAAATGGCTGCCTCGGGGTGGAAGAAGCTGAAGATTCTGCAACAACGGAAGATGCTAGGAACTTCTCCTTTGCACAGAAGTTATCCAACGGTGTGCTGAAGGATGTAGAGTTATTTCCACGCAGAAAGACCACAAACAAGCCTTGCTAGCTGCAAAGGATGCAATTGAAGAAAATGGGTGCTGCCCAGGCCCAGGAAGGACCAGGAGGTTGCCCCTTGGAGGAAGAGACAGAGGGGGCACTTAGCAACACAGAGAGCCCACGCAAAAGCAGGCAGCACCCGCAGAAGTACTTAAACACAGGTTCAAGAAAACTGAGCACAGCGGTCATGTCAACACTATAAAGGAGGGTCCCACGATGCCGGTGGTCAACTCCGAGTTGAGCAATGCAGGACTGAGTGCTGGGGACCTGGGTGGTGCTGTACATGAAGGATTCCTCGCAAAAGTGCACAGAAGCCATAGCAGCTACAGTTCATGCAGTACACGGGATTACTGTCTGGCGTGGGGATGCAATGACTTACCTCCACCTAATTTGGACAGATGGACCACTGGACTGTTGTGGTCACTTGGATCCAGCTCCTGTGTTCCAGGGACCATGCTCGACATGATCAGAGGAGACCCAGAGGACCAGTGAAGCAGAAGTTTGGTGCCTGCGTTAGCAGGGGGAAGATTCCATCGACTCACTGGAGATTTCTTCTTGGCTTCCAGTGCAGGGTGAAGGCATACAGCCCCAGAGCATGCACCACCAGGAAACAGTTGAGAAAGCCTGCAGGATTAGGCGCTACAATGTCGCTGGTAGTCTTCTAGCTACTTTGTTGCAGTTTTGCAGGCGTCCTGGAGCAGTCAGCGGTCGATCCTTGGCAGAAGTCAAAGCAGGAGATGCAGAAGAACTCTGGTGATCTCTTGCAATCGTTATCTGATGAGCAGCCCACAGGAGAGACCCTAAATAGCCCTCAGAGGAGGATTGGCCACCTAGTCAGGTAAGCACCTATCAGGAGGGGTCTCTGACATCACCTGCTGGCACTGTCCACTCAGAGGCCTCCATTGTGCCCTCACACCTCTGCATTCAAGATGGCAGAGGTCTGGGACACAACGGAGGAGCTCTGGGCACCACCCCTGGGGTGGTGATGGACGGGGGAGTGGTCACTCCCCTTTCCTTTGTCCAGTTTTGCGCCAGAGCAGGGATTGGGGGATCCCTGAATCGGTGTAGACTGGTTTATGCAAAGAGGGCACCATCTGTGCCCTTCAAAGCATTTCCAGAGGCCAGGAGAGGCTACTCCTCTCAGGCCCTTAACACCTATTTCCAAAGGGAGAGGGTGTAACACCCTCCCTCAGAGGAAATCCTTTGTTCTGCCTTTCTGGCACTGGGCTGCCCAGACCCCAGGAGGGCAGAAGCCTGTCTCTGGGTTGGCAGCAGTGGTAGCTGCAGTGAAAACCCCAGAGAGTTGGTTTGGCAGTACCCGGGGTCCATGCTGGAGCCCCGGGGATGCATGGGATTGGCACCCCAATACCACATGTGGCATGGGGGGACAATTCCATGATCTTAGACATGTTACATGGCCATATTCGGAGTTACCATTGTGAAGCTACATATAGGTATTGACCTATATGTAGTGCATGCGTGTAATGGTGTCCCCGCGCTCACAAAGTCTGGAGAAATTGCCCTGAACTATGTGGGGGCACCTTGGCTAGTGCCAGGGTGCCCTCACACTTAGTAACTTTGCACCTAACCTTCACTAAGTGAGGGTTAGACATATAGGTGACTTATAAGTTACTTAAGTGTAGTGTAAAATGGCTGTGAAATAACGTGGATGCTATTTCACTCACTGCAGTGGCGTCCTGTGTAAGAATTGTCTGAGCTCCCTATGGGTGGCAAAAGAAATGCTGCAGCCCAAAGGGATCTCCTGGAACCCCAATACCCTGGGTACATAGGTACCATATACTAGGGAATTATAAGGGTGTTCCAGTGTGCCAATCAGAATTGGTCAAAATGGTCACTAGCCTGCAGTGACAATTTTTAAGGCAGAGAGAGCATAAGCACTGAGGTTCTGGTTAGCAGAGCCTCAGTGACACAGTTAGGCACCACACAGGGAACACATTCAGGCCCCAACTATGAGCACTGGGGTCCTGGCTAGCAGGATCCCATGGAGACAGGCAAAAACAAACTGACACGCAAGTAAAAATGGGGGTAACATGCCAGGCAAGATGGTACTTTCCTACACAACCCCGTTCCCCAAACGAGGGACAATAAGGCTAACCTTGCCCAGATGAGTCTTCCCAGTCTAAGTGGAAATATCTAGAGAGTCCATCTGCATTGGAGTGGGTACTCCCAGGTCTATGTTCCACTGTATAGACCATTCCCTGTAGGGAGATGGACCACCTCAACAATTTAGGGTTTCCACCTTTAATTTGTTTAAGCCATAATGGAGGTTTGTGGTCTGTCTGAACAATAAAGTGAGTACCAAACAGGTATGGCCTCACGTTTTTCAGTACCCAGACTACAGCAAAGGCCTCCCTCTCTATGGCAGACCAACACTTTTCTCTAGCGGTCAACCTCCTGCTGATAAAAGCAACAGGTTGATCCTGGCCCTCAGTGTTAAGCTGTGGTAGCACTGCCCTCACCCCTAATTCAGAATTATCAGTCTGGACTATGAACTTCTTGCTTGGAGTAACACAGGCTTTTTAGGACAGGTGAAGAGCACATGGCCTGTTTTAGCTCACCAAAAGCCTTTTGACAGCTAGCTGTCCACTATACCTTTTTGGGCATCTTTTTAATAGTGAGGTCATTAAGAGGAGATGCAATGGAGCTATAATTCTTGATAAACCTCCTATAGTACCCTGTGAGGCCTCAGAAGGCTCTTACCTGGGTTTTAGTTGTAGGAGCAGCCCATTCCTTGATGGTCTGGATCTTCCCCTGCGGTGGTGCAATCTGTTCCCCACCTACTAGGTGGCCTAGATAAACTACTTTCCCCTGCCCCATCTGGCACTTTGAAGCCTTGATAGTGAGGCCTGCCTTTTGCAGGGCCTCCAAAACTTTCCATAGGTGGACTAGGTGCTCATCCCAGGTGGATCTAAAGACAGCTATATCATCCAGATATGCTGTACTAAAAGCTTCCAAACCTTGCAGGACTGTGTTCACTAACCTCTGAAAAGTGGCAGGTGCATTCTTCAAACCACATGGCATACTAGTGATCTGATAGTGCCCTCCCATGGTGGAAAATGCAGTTTTAGGTTTAGCATCTTCTGATAATTTAATCTGCCAATACCCTTCAGTTAATTCAGAAGTGCTTAGATACTTAGCAGAAGCCAGTGTATTTATTAGCTCATCTGCCCTGGGTATTGGGTGAGCATCAGTTTTGGTTACTTGATTGAGACCTCCGTAGTCAATACAAAACCTCATTTCTCTTTTACCATCTTTACTGTGAGGTTTTGGGAAGAGCACCACTGAGCTAGCCCATGGGCTTTCTGAAGGCTCAATCACTCCTAAGTCTAGCATTTTCTGTACCTCTTGTTTTACGCAATCTCTGACATGGTCAGGCTGCCTATAAATCTTACTTTTGACAGGTAAACTGTCTCCAGTGTTGATTGTGTGCTCACACCAGGTAGTTGTACCTGGTATCAGTGAGAAAAGGTCAGGGAAGTGGCCTAGGAGATTTATACAGTTGTCCTTCTGCTCAGCGGTAAGGCAATCTGCAAGCAACACTCCCTCCACTAAGGCATCAGCTTAAGTGGTGGGGAAGAGGTCAGAGAGAGGGTCACTCTCTTCTTCCTGTCCCTCATCAGTTGCCATGAGCAGAATTAAGTCAGCCCTGTCATAGTAGGGTTTTAGGTGATTGACATGGAGCACCCTAAGGGGACTCCTGGCAGTGCCCATGTCTACCAAATAGGTAACCTTACCCTTTTTTAACAATGAGATGGGGTCCACTCCATTTGTCTTGGAGTGCTCTTGGGGCCACAGGCTCCAATACCCACATCTTCTGTCCTGGGTGGTACTGGGTCAGGACAGCCTTCTGGTCATGCCATTGCTTTTGGAGCGCTTGGCCGGACTGAAGGTTTTTACTGGCCTTTTTCATGTACTCAGCCATTCTGGATCTCAGGCCAAGTACATAGTCGACAATGTCTTGTTTTGGAGCTTTTAAAGGTTGTTCCCAACCCTCCTTCACAAGTGCAAGGGGACCTCTTACAGGGTGCCCAAAGAGGAGTTCAAAGGGGCTAAAGGCCACTCCTTTTTGGGGTACCTCCCTGTAAGCAAAAAGGAGGCATGGCAACAGGACATCCCATCTCCTTCTGAGTTTTTCAGGGAGTCCCATAATCATACCTTTGAGAGTTTTATTAAACCTCTCAACCAGACCATTTGTCTGTGGATGATAAGGAGTAGTGAACTTATAAGTTATACTACACTCCTTCCACATAGCTTTGAGGTATGCAGAAATGAAGTTACTACCTCTGTCTGACACCACTTCCTTAGGCAAGCCCACTCTGGAAAGGATTCCTAGGAGGGCCTTTGCCACTGCAGAATCTGTAGTGGTCTTTAAGGGAATTGCTTCAGGATACCTAGTGGCATGGTCCACTACCACAAGGATAAATCTATTGCCTGAAGCTGTTGGAGGGTCAAGGGGCCAACTATGTCAACCCCTACCCTTTCAAAGGGAACCCCGACCACAGGAAGTGGAATTAAGGGGGCCTTAGGTGTGTCACCAGTCTTGCCACTGGCTTGGCAGGTCAAACAGGAGCGACAAAACTCCTTAGTGTCCTCTGACATGTGAGGCCAGTAAAACATTGGAAAAAGTCTGTCCCAAGTTTTGCTCTGGCCCAAATCACCAGCCAAAGGAATGGCACGTGCCAAGGTCAGAAGAAACTCCCTATACTGCAAAGGGATAACCAATCTCCTGGCAGCTCCAGGTTTAGGGTCAAATAGGCCTAGGGGCAACACAAACCATATACTAAGGAAGTGGAACACGAACCACTCAGGGACCCCAGGCCTAGTGTAGTGTGTAGATGGTCGCTGGGAGTGTAAGAAAACACTAAGGGTATCCACGATACCCCACCCCAAGACCCTGAAAAGTAGGACTAAAGTTACCCTACTTCCCCAGAAACACAGTAAAGTCATGATAGGAGATTCTGCAAAGACCACAACTGACTGCAAAGCACTGATCCTGGACCTGAGGACCTGTAAAGGAAGGGAACCAAGTCCAAAAGTCCTGAAAGTGTCCAGGGGAGGTAGGAGCCCCCTATACCCTGGATGAAGGTGCAAAATGGCTGCCTCCGGGTGGAAGAAGCTGAAGATTCTGCAACAGCGGAAGATGCCAGGAACTTCTCCTTTGCACAGAAGATATCCCACGATGTGCTGAAGGATGCAGAATTGTTTCCATGCAGAAAGACTGCAAAAAAGCCTTGCTAGCTGCAAAGGTCGCGGTTAAAGAAAATGGGGGCTGCCCGGGCCCAGGAAGGACCAGGAGGTCGCCCCTTGGAGGAAGAGACAGACGGCGTGTTCAGCAATACAGAAAGCACACGCAAAAGCAGGCAGCACCCGCAGAAGTACTGGAACATAGGTTCAAGAAAACTGAGCATGGCGGTTGTCTCAACACTACAAAGGAGGGTCCCATGAAGCCGGTGGTCAACTCAGCGAGTTGAGCGATGCAGGATCGAGTGCTGGGGACCAGGGCTTGGCTGTGCACGAAGGATTCCTCGCAAAAGTGCACAGAAGCCCTAGCAGCTGCAGTTCACGCAGTACACAGGATTACTGTCTGGCGTGGGGAGGCAACGAGTTACCTCCACCAAATTTGGATAGATGGCCCACTGGACTGTCGGGGTCCCTCCTGTGTTTCAGGGACCACGCTCGTCACGATGAGAGGGGACCCAGAGTACAGGTGAAGCAGAAGTTTTGTTCCTGCATTAGCAGGAGGAAGATTCTGATGACCCATGGGAGATTTCTTCTTGGCTTCCAGTCCAGGTTGAAGGCAGACAGCCCCCAGAGCATGCACCACCAGGAATCAGTCAGGAAAGCTGGCAGGATTAGGCGCTACAATGTCGCTGGTTGTCTTCTTGCTACTTTGTTGCAGTTTTGCAGGCGTCCTGGAACAGTCAGCGGTCAATGCTTGGCAGAAGTCACAGAGGGAGATGCAGAGGAACTCTGGTGAGCTCTTGCATTCGTTATCTGATGAGAAGCTCACAGGAGAGACCCTAAATAGCCCTCAGAGGAGGATTGGCCACCTAGTCAGGTAAGCACCTATTGTGAGGGGTCTCTGATGTCACCTGCTGTCACTGCCCACCCAGAGGCCTCCATTGTGCCCTCATACCTCTGCATTCAAGATGGCAGAGGTCTGGGACACACTGGAGGACCTCTGTGCACCACCCCTGGGATGGTGATGGACGGGGGAGTGGTCACTGCACTTTCCTTTGTCCAGTTTTGCTCCAGAGCAGGGAGGTGGGCGATCCCTGAACCAGTGCAGACTGGTTAAAGCAAGGAGGGCACCATCTGTGCCCTTCAAAGCATTTCCAGAGGCCAGGAGAGGCTACTCCTCTCAGGCCCTTAACACCTATTTCCAAAGGGAGAGGGTGTAACTCCCTCTCTCAGAGGAAATCCTTTGTTCTGCCTTCCTGGGACTCAGCTGCCCACACCCCAGGAGGGCAAAAGCCTGCCTGTGGGTTGACAGCAGTGGTAGCTGCAGTGAAAACCCCAGAGAGCTGGTTTAGCAGTACCCGGGGTCCATGCTGGAGCCCCGGGGATGCAAGGGATTGTCACCCCAATACGAGATTTGGCATGGGGGGACAATTCCATGATCTTAGACATGTTACATGGCCATATTCGGAGTTACCATTGTGAAGCTACATATAGGTATTGACCTATATGTTGTGCACGCGTGTAATGGTGTCCCCGCACTCACAAAGTCAGGGGAAATTGCCCTGAACTATGTGGGGGCACCTTGGCCAGTGTCAGGTTGCCCTCACACTTAGTAACTTTGCACCTAACCTTTACTAAGTGAGGGTTAAACATATAGGTGACTTATTAGTTACTTAAGTGCAGTGTAAAATGGCTGTGAAATAACGTGGTCGCTATTTTGCTCAGGCTGCAGTGGCAGTCCTGTGTAAGAATTGTCTGAGCTCCCTATGTGTGGCAAAAGAAATGTTGCAGCCCATTGGGATCTCCTGGAACCCCAATACCCTGTGTACCTAGGTACCATATACTAGGGAATTATAAGAGTGATCCAGTGTGCCAATCAGAATTGGTAAATGTGGTCACTAGCCTGCAGTGACAATTTTAAATCAGAGAGAGCATAAGCACTGAGGTTCTGGTCAGCAGAGCCTTAGTGACACAGTTAGGCACCACACAGGGAACACATTCAGGCCACAACTATGAGCACTGGGGTCCTGGCTAGCAGGATCCCAGTGAGACAGGCAAAAACAAACTGACACACAAGTAATAATGGGTGTAACATTCCAGGCAAGATGGTACTTTCCTACATCAGGTTCTTAATAAAATTTCGAATTCCTTTACTGTTGTCAGGTATATACAGGCAACAATGTTTTGCTTTCGGTGTCTGACAGACTCGCCTTTCTTTGCTAATAGCATATCTAATGCAAGTCTGTTCTGGAGAACCATTGACTGGACTGCAGAAATGTCACTATCCATTAAAGTTATGACTCCTGAAAAATCTGTCAGCATGTTATCTACAATAGAAGACAAATTTCTAGTTTGTGTGGCATTCAGAACAAGTCCTACAGAAGGAATAATTGCTCCAATTATATTACCAATTATTTCAGAATACGTTGCTCTTTTTGATCTTTGTCTTTGCAATTCATTTGTGTCATGGGTGTCATCTATGTTGTCAATCTGATAAATCTTTGGGAAGGTCACTCCCAAATAACAAGTCTCATACCATTCCCTTTGGAGACAGTAATAAACTGTTTTTCCACAGATGTAATAAATCTCAGGAAATGCATGATCTTGTCCATTTAACATAAAATCCCAAGTATTATTAAAAAGAAATACATGTCTGCACTCACTCGCTCCCACAAACTTAGAATCAGTTCTGGATGAATTGAGGTTTGTAAATACAAAGTTTTCCCACATGTTGAAAATCTAAAGCAAGCTTCCCTTGTGTTTTAGTCTCAATATATGCATAGTTATTTCCAAATGTTCTCTTCACCAACCCTTTCTCAATTTTTCTCCTGTCATCAGTTTGATCTAGAAAAGATTGTTTTACTGGCGAAAGCAAGTATGTAAGTTTATTTTGGTGAGCGTAAGCAGCAGCAAATGTTAATCTAGGCTCAAAGAAGCCTTCCACAATGTCAATATTTTTCTCTTTATCTAAACTACTCAATTTTGGTTAATTGGAACAAAAGAAAACATCATGTCATCATTAGAGTAGAAATATCATATATATTCTTGGTTATAAAGCATTTTCAGGTGGCAATGTATTTTCAAATCTCAGTTCAAAAAGAATTTCAAGTTCCAAAATATTGAGTTGGAATTTCACGATCAAAACAAAAGGACAAAAATTCACGCTGCCACTCATCTGTTGTAAAATACGCCCAATCAGGACCTAAGTACCTTCAACTCTTTTTCTTTTTGATCTCCGATTTGCACTTATTTCTCCTTCAATCAGATCTTCATCTGTATCTGCTCTTGTTGTTGTATCTGGCAGTTTATTTATAGTTGATAGTACATCTGGAACCTTTTAATTTGTCTGCAGTTTTGGCCACTTGTCTCCTTTCACAGCTTTTCTTGACAGTGACGTTTGCAAAACTGGGCTTACAACTCTTCTTGGTTCTGGAGGATTTTGACTTTGAATTGATGCACCTGTAACATTAGTTAATTCAGGAGGAGTCAAATCTGAATGACTTTGAGCCAACTCAGCTCACTCCCCAGCTAGTTCAGAAACGTGATTCAACTGATCCTCCCAATCGTCTGCTTCTGAGAGAGTCCTTCTCTGACTTGACTTGCCTGCTATGTCTACTGGTGCTTGAGCAGCTTCAGAGACCTCTATTTCATCCCTTAGAGGTGTACCTGGATCTTCACCAGTAACTGTCTCTCTTTCTGTCTCTACAGTCTCTCTTCTTGCTTCTTGAGACTGCATAGTAGTTGTTGGTGCTCTCAACAGCTCTTCTTCATCATCCAAAGGATATGGCTAGCATGAATCCAGTTTGGGATACCAGCACACTTCACAGCAGTCGTCGTTACAAGCACAGCCTGGAATGGCCCCTTCCACCTAGGTTCCAGACAGGTTTTTTGCACGTGCTTCTTTACAACCATCCCATCACCAGTTCTTTGGATGGCAACATGGCTGTAGCTTCCACCTGGTGAGAGAAAGAGCAAAGCACATCAGCTAGACTCTTACAGTAATCCAGCACCATGTCATCTGTTATATTCATAAGACCATTTGCAGGAACAGCTGGCAGTCCCCTTGTTCTGCCAATGAGGATTTAATGGGGGGAGAGTCCAGTATTTCTGTCAGGTGTGTTTCTCACGATAATCAGAACCAAAGGCAAAGCATCTGGCCACTTCAGGTTTGTTGGTACACACATTTTTGCAAGAAGTGCCTTCAGAGTACCATTCATTTGTTACACTAATCCAAAAGCTTCAGGGCGATAGCTACAATGCAACTTCTGCTCAATGTTTAAGGCTAAACATAGTAATTTTATCACCTCATTTTTGAAGTAGGTTCCTTTGTCTGATTCTAAAGAGACTGGAAAATGAAAATGAGGGCTTAACTCCCTAAGTAACAGCTTTTCTACTGTGAGACTATCATTTCTATGTGTAGGGTAAACTTCAATCCAGTGACTAAAAATATAGGGGATCATTACGACCTCGGTGGTCTTTTTGCAAGACCGCTGAGGGACCGCCGTGCGAAAGACCACCTGTGCAGGCGGTTTGCCGCTCTGCGTATTATGACTGTTGGCTGCTCTCCGTCGTTATTCCGACAGAGAGCCGCCAACAGCCATACTTGCTGGCGGCGGGGAAGTGGAGGTTGCTCCACCTCCACCGCCACGCCAACAGAACACCGCCCAGCAAATCACGTCCTGTGATTCGCCGTGGCGGTGTTCTGTTGGCGGTGTGGTGTCGGCGGAGCTGCCCCCATGGCTTCCGTCCCCTCCCGGAGGATCGACGGACCAGGTAAGTCGATCGTCCGTTAGGAGAGGGGGGTGTGGGGTGTTGTGTGTTGTGTGTGTGCATGGGGGTGTGCGTGTGTGTATGTAGAGGGGGTGTGTGAGTGCGTGTATGCTTGTGGGAGTGTTGTGTGCGTGTATGGCTGTGGGTATGTCTGTATGGATGTGTGTGTGTATGTTTGAATGTGGGTGTGCGTGTATGACTGTGTGTGTGGATGTAGGCATGTGTGTCGGGGTGTGTGCGTGTGTGTGTTGGTGGTGCCTGCATGCGTGTCGGGTGTGTGTGAGTAATGTTATGTTGGGGGTCGGGTGGGGAGGGGGGCCCTGCCACCTTTGGGGGGTGGCAGGGGTTGTGGGGGTGTAGGGGAGGGAGTCGGGTGGGGGTGGGGGGTGGGGGAGACCCCGCTCAGTGCCAGGGAAGGAATTCCCTGGCACTGTTAGTGCTTACCGCCATGGATTTCATGGCGTTTGAAACCGCTGGAAATCCACAGCGGTAAGCTGGGTCCAAATACCGCCAGTGGTATACTGACGGCCGCCGGGCTTGAGACCCAGGTCTCCAGCCCAGCGGTTGTCTCCGCCCTGGCGGGCGGGACGGAGAACCGGCGGTTGACCATGGCGGTAACCGCCATGGTCATAATACACCAAGGTAAGACCGCCAGCCTGTTGGCGGTCTTACCACCAGTTCTCCCCCATCCGCCAGGGTTGTAATGACCCCCATAGACACTCACTAACACGTATCTCAAACTACCACCAACAGGCATCTCAATAAACTCTATTTGCATTCTGTTGACTGGACCTCCTGCTCTTTCATTGTGACTCAAATTGACAAATGTTCTTTTCCCCACGTTCATCTGTTGACATTTAACACATCTGTGACAAATTGCTTTAGCAACCTAAACGTTGGATGTAACCAGGATTGCTTGAATGTCTGAATCATTGCATCTCTGCTAATATGTGTGCTTGACCATGATAATATCTAGCCATTTGCATCAGTAGACAGATGGCAAAACCACTTGCCCTTTATTTAAAACCCAGACTCCATCAGCATCACTTTGAGAACATCCCAATTTTATCCAGCTTTTCTTTTCATCACCAGGAGCATCTTCACGTAGTCTCTTGACCTCTTCCCAGGTATCAATTACTGTTAACATGTACCTTTGATTTGCTTCATCAACATTTGTTTCTTCAATGACATTTTTCCATTCTTCATTAAATAGAACATCATTCAGGGCACCAAATCATGCAACCTGATCTGCATAAGAATTTCCCATTGAAACAAAATCATTTGATCTCCAATGTGCAATGCACTGGAGAACAGTAATCATCTCAAGTAATTGTAGTTCTTGTAACAAATCATTAATTCTATCACCATGTCCAATTGGTGAGCCAGAAGAGGTCATGAGACCTCTCTGTGACCACAACTGCCCAAAATCTTGCACTAAAACAAATCCATACTGACTGTAAAAATTGTAACTTTAAGCTGTGCAGAAATACAGAATGCTCTAGTAAAAAACACCAATTTAGCTATTTGTGCGGAAAATACTCCTTGAAGCCATGAAGCTTCAAATGTACCAGAAATTGTACACACATCATATCCAGATTTTAAAGTTCCCTCATTATCTCTTAGAAAGGAACTATCAACAAAACATATTTGATAATTTTTCTACAACGGGGTATCCTGAATATCAGGTCTGGATTTCATACCCAATTCAGCAACCTCCAGACAGTCATGTTCAATTTCTTTTAATTTCTCATTCTCAACATTGTCTACTGGGTTAAACGCAGTGCACCTCTTTAAGCACACATTTGGAGAGCCTAAAATTAGAAGCTTATACCCCGTGAGCCTGGCATTTTTTAAATATTGGGTATTTGTTCGGGTAAGCAACACCTCGACAGAATGTGGGACAAAACAGTTAAAGCATGCCTCATCACAATACTCTCACATTGAGGGAGGCTCGATCCAACTGCCACCGCAGTCTGCAAACTGCCAGGCAAGGCTGCTGCAACTGGGTCCAAAGTTGCAGAAAAATATGCTACTGGGCGGTTCATACCACCATGTATCTTTGTAAGGACAGAAAGTGCACAACAATCACGTTCATGACAAAACAACAAAAATGGTTTTGTGTAGTCAAGCATTCTCAAAGCTTATGCTCTGCACAGACTCTCTCTCAACTCAGTAAAAGCTTTCATACAAGCTTCATGAAAGGGCACTGGGTCAGGTTTGTTCTTGTGTTTTAGTCTCTGCAATGAATTTTTAATAACAGAAAAATTGGGAATCCATTGGCGGCAATAGCTCACCATTCCCAAAAACATCCTGAAATGTCGTTGTATAACAGGTGGATTCATTTACAAAATAGCTGTAACTCTTTCTCTGGAAACTTTCTTTACACCTTTTTATATTTGGTTTCCCAAGTATTTCACTTCTTTCTGACAGTAATGTAATTTTGCTAGGGACACTTTTGGGGGTATTTTGAGTTTGACGGGCAGAAAAGCCTGCCCTAAAACTCGGGTGATCAGGTTGCAGTCCATGCGACCGCCTTCCTGCGGGCCCCATTACAAGTTCCATGCTGGGTCAGTGGCCCAGCTAGGAACAGCCTACAGCATTGACGCAGGCTCATAATTGAGCTGGCAGAAATGTTGCAGTGCGTAGGGTGCAACAGCGCCCATTGTGCTTTTCGCTGTCTGCCTAACAGACAGTAAAGAGCGCTACAGGGCTGTCCCTGGGGGCCCAAATACCCAGTCTCCACCTGCATTTGCATGGCGGTGCAACTACCATGTAAAAGCTGGTAGAGAGGGGGCTCCTAATCCCCAGGGTGGCGCAGCATGCAGCACTGACCTGGCTAAACAGGACAGCCATCACCACCAGTCCCTCCAGTGGAGGGAAACCAGTGACACCAGTGGTCACTTGATCAAATACCCTTGCCTGCTAAGTCAGATTTGAGATTCACTCATCTGGAAGTGACCAGGACACAGATAATGCCTAACTCTGAGATCTGTCCGGCTGCCTAGCTCCAACTTGACTTGCTAACCCAAGATGAAACTATTGAGGACAGGAAGGGCAGTTTACCCAGTGAGCAAAACAATGATCCCGCAGGCCTCAAACTGCATCACCAGAATGGTATTGGCAGCAGACACATTAGCACTGTAGTAACCATGATGGCTCCTGCCACCTATACAACAACCCCCGGGTCTGCCTGCATCAAATTCAAATAGGCCTCTAAATGGGCCTAGCCACTGTTTAGCCTGCACTGGTGACAAGATGACATTCTCAGGCCACCCACTCACAAGAGGCAAAGTTGTGCACATCTCAGCAGTTATTTCAGGCAAGGAGATCTGGCATGCTCCACAAATGTCATATTAACACAAAGAATATCATGTGCACCTGTCACAATAGGATTACCTGCAAATCAAATCTATACAATGTCTTTGTGATATTTCACTGTAAACTTTTTGAATCAGATGTCATAATATAACCAGTAACATTGTATCTTTCACATCAACAGGTTGAGCTGCCATTGGCCACACAGAGACTACTGAAGAGACTGCCACTTCCCCTGTGGATGAAGCCCTCAGTGATGAAGATACTCCTGGACATCTGGCCGTGGAGGATGATTCTGGCCCATCTAGGCAGCCTGGTCAGACACCAACAGTGAGTCTCACTGTGGCCACACCAACACCTCCCAGACCAGTTGCCTTCACATCACATGCACCCCCCATCCTGTATTCCAAACACATTGTCAACCATCAACCATCTTGTGCCCACCAGTCATGGATCCAGAGTTGCAGCACAGCACCTTTGACAATGATGGTCTAGGAACCAGTGGGAGAAGGCTCCCTGCAGCAAGGGCACAGGGCTGTGGAGGGATGCTGTGGGCCAGTAGGGTGCGGCCACTGGGGCTGTTCCAAGCCAGGACACCATGTCTTGGGGGTCTATAAGGAGTCCCAAGGCGTGATGGGCCAGATACTTTTTGAACTCCAGGATATGAAGCAGCAGCAGAGGGACTTCTATTAGGAAATGCATGAACAGTGGGAGGCTGAAAATACCAACATGGCCTCCCTAACAGGGATTCTGAGGGATATTAATGCCACCCTGAGCATGGATCAGCAACAACACTCTACTCCTTCCTTTGGTACACCTATACCAGGCCCTTCATTGGTGCCAGCCACTGTAAGGGAGGCCCAGTGAGGAGAAGAACTAGCCCCAGACACCCCTGCCTCTGTAGTAGCAGATCCCCCCCACAAGAAGGGACATCCGGCAAGGAATCCAGGAAGTGCGGATGACAAGACGCACAAAACTGTCAGCAAGTGACCTCTTCCACAATTACCTTCTTTGTGTGTCACAAATTCACTTTGTTGACAGTTCATAAACCTATTTCCTCCTATTTCCAATAGGAGGAGTGCACTGGGCTTTGAACTGTCAATGGTGTGGCATCTACTCCAATGATTTCATCTACCATGCCTGACCCCTTCACTTTTCTGTTCCATCATGTCCCAATTTTATATTCTGCATATATTGTCCATAAATCCACCTATCACAAAGTGATTGTCTGTTTCCTTCTGTTCCACATTTTGCTATGTAGAGATAGATGACCATGTGAAGCAAAACATACTAATGCAAGGAGGGATATGTTACGGGTACAGTGTCCTGCAAAGGATTACTACCAACACACATAAACACATTGCTATAAAATTCTGGCCACACCAAACATTTTATTGCACTCTACAGCACATAAGTTGTTTAAATGTCTGGACTGCCATAGCCAAGAATGGCTGACTAATATTGAGTCAAGGTACACATAGCAAAGTACAGCCCTCCAGATCACGGAAGGAAGGACCTTGTCAGACCTTGTCCTGCAGAATAGGCAAATAGAAAAGTGGATAGTGTCACCAGCTGGCGCCTTATCACATACCGCACCAGAGTATTTCACCCTCATTTAGTTCAAGTTACAAACAGAGGTCAGTACAGCAGTCCATGATCACAAGTCCATAATTATCAAATGACCATTTATCTGGTGGTATGACACAAACACCTGTCATTATTGTGACACAGGCACTGTAGCCTACAATGATGAAACACATCTACAGCTACATACAGGTCATACGAGGAGAATGTTTAAGCAATGTGAAGAGGGAAATCCTTGTTCTCAATCGATGAATACAGATTTCATGCCCACATGATGTTACACATGATGCAGTCAGCCCAACACAGCACACTAAAGAAATACAGGGGCATATTTATACTCTGTTTGCGCCGGATTTGCGTTGTTTTTTTTTACGCAAATCCGACGCAAAACTAACTCCATATTTATGCTTTGGCGTTAGACGCGTCGAGCGTCAAAGTTCATGGAGTTTGCGTCATTTTTTAGCGTGGACACCTTCCTTGCATTAATGATATGCAAGGGAGGCGTTCCCTACAAAAAAATGACTCTGAGGCATGTGCGTCGTATTTATACTCCGGGGCAAAAATGACGCCCGGGAGTGGGCGGGTCAAAAAAAATGACGTCTACCCTCGTTAGCGTCCTTTTTTAACGCCTGCTCAGGGCAGGCGTTCAGGGACCTGTGGGCACGGAAGGAGCCCAGAGGTGCCCTCCCATGCCCCCAGGGACACCCCCTGCCACCCTTGCCCACCCCGGAGGACACCCAAGGATGGAGGGACCCATCCCAGGAAACTTAAGGTAAGTTCAGGTAGGTATTTTTTTTTTTTTTTTGGGTGACATAGGGGGGCCTGATTTGCCTCAGCCTGACTTGCCCCATTTTTTGACGCCCAAACTCCATTTTCCCCTACGCCGGCGCTGCCTGGTGTAAGTAATTTTTTTTGACGCACACCACTCCGCAGCGCCGGCTAACGCCGGCTAACGTCATTGAATAAATACGGCGCCCGCATTTCGCTTCAGAATGGCGTTAGCCGGCGTTAAATTTTTTGACGCACAACTGTGTTGGCGCAGTTGTGCGTCGAAAAGTATAAATATGGGCCACAATGTGCTCTTCAGACCTTTACCCTCAAACACTGTTTAGGCTGTCTTGGCACAGGTCCCATACACCCCAAATCTTTGACAACTATGCCCACTTTGTCTGTCAGAACAGCATCAGATACTTGTCAATGTCTGACATGCCCACATGAGGATGCCATGGTGAAGGTAAAATACAAAACAAGGAGTATCGACTTGAAAACATACCTAGTGCACAAATCACCTAGCAAGTACCTGGAAATGGAATTACATTGCAATGAGACTGTCACAAACAAAGCAGCATCATCAAGGTGGGGATATGCAAAGGCTAATTCTTCAAGCGCCCTTTGACTGAATATTGTGGCGTATCAGCTCCCTAGTTGTTGTCAAAACACCCAATCCCACATATTCCCAGACCTACAGTACATTGTACAGTCACAGTCATCACATCACATGACATATTTACAGTCAATGAAAGTAGCTGTTGAGGAGATCTTCCTGCAAGTCAGCTCCTTCCTCTTCACTGCTGTCAACCTCACTTGGCATTTGAGGATTCTCATCCAATGGCACTGCAGGCTCCCCCCTCCTCTGCACATTTGAGATATTCCTCCGGAAGTTACTGTGGAGCATGCACCATACCACAGTGATTTGACACACTTTACAGTTGAGTAGACGACTGCTCCACCAGTCTGGTCAAGACCCTAAATCTGGTCTTCAGGAGCCCAAAAGTTTGCTCCACTACCCACCTTGTTCTTCCATGGACCTCATTGAAGTGGATTTTCCCTGGCATGGTTGGATTCCTTATTGGTGTCAACAACCAAGGATGTTTTGGATAAACATAGGTGGTCAGACCGCCAGTGGTAATGTGGCGTCCGTACCGCCAACGGAGGCCCTTATTACGACCGCGGCGGTAGAGCCGCGTTCGCACCACCGGGGCCGGCGGTTTCCCGCCGTTTTAGCCCCGGCTGAACTGGGGATTATGACCGCCCTACCGCCAGCGGAAGAGGCTGGCGGTAAGGGTTGTCCTGGGGCCCCTGGGGGGCCCTGCATTGCCCATGCCACTGGCATGGGCAGTGCAGGGACCCCCTAGCAGGGCCCCGGCCTGCTTTTCACTGTCTGCATAGCAGACAGTGAAAAGCGCGACGGGTGCAACTGCACCCGTCGCACGGCCGCAACACCGCCGGCTCCATTAGGAGCCGGCTCCTATGTTGCGGCCTCATTCCCGCTGGGCCGGCGGGCGCAAACTTGGTTTGCACCCGCCGGCCCAGCGGGAATGTCATAATGGGGGCCGCATGAGTGCGGCCGCCTGGCGGGCAGCGGTAGCCACCCGCCAAGGTCGTAATGACCCCCATAGTCTCCTGTTAAGCCATGGAACATAGGTGCAACAATGAGTCACTCACTTCATGATAGTTGCACCAGACAGAGCACCCACACAATCAGGATCGATGTGACTTACCAACTAGCCAAGCCCTCTCTGGGTACAGTTGTGACATCAGCTGGGGTACGGTGCTATTCTACATTATGAATGAATCATGAGCTGAATCCTAATAATGGGCACAGACCTGTGAAATGTAGAGATCTGCCAAACATACAACTTGCTCATTGATGGAAAGGGAGTTCTTTCTGTTGAGGTATACTTGGGCATTGGCCTGCGGTGGGACCAAGCCAACACGTGTGCAATCAGTGGCCCTCACCACATATGGGATGCACACAAAACCATAAAAGTCAGCCTTCACATGTGCTAAGTCCTCACATTGGGTAAACTGGATATAGCTGTCCAGGTGTTTCAACATTGCTGAGAGGACATCATTCAAAACTAGACTGAACATAAGTTGGGACATGTCAGCTGATGGGGCCACTGTATGTTGGAAGGACCCTATGGCCAGGAAGTGCAATACCAACATGGCTAGTACAATGGATGTTATGCTGGTTGAATAATTAATAGCTGGCATCAGATCTGGCTCCAACTAACAACACAAGTCCACTATTATTTGCCTATTCAGACAATATAATAGTATGATATGTTGTTCTTCCATGGTCTGAAGGTCTGGCAGAGGACCATAGACAGAATGTTGTCGCATCCTTCCTCTTCCTGGGTACCTATGTATGACAAGTCATGATGTGCAACATTAGTCGGTGTGTCTGCAGCAACACACATAGGGGGTCATTCCAACCCTGGCGGTCGGTGTTAAAGTGGCGGCCAACCCGCCAACAGGCAGGCGGTAAAAAAAATTGAATTCTGACCCTGGCGGAAACCGCCAACAGACACCGCCACTTTAACACTCCGACCGCCACGGCGGGACAAACAAACAGCGCGGCAGTCACCGCCAACAGACAGGCGGGAGACAATGTACCGCCCACCCTATCACAACCCACCAATCCGCCACCTTTTCCGGGTGGAAACAGCCATTACGAATGGAAAACGCTCACCTCTACACACTCCACGAGGAATCTGGACAGCATGGAACCCGAACTACACATCCTACCAGCTATTGTCTTCCTGCTCCTCTACCAGGAGCACGAACGCCAGCGCAGAAGACAACGGTGAGTACTGCACCTACGACACAGGGGAGGGGGGAGGCATAAAATTACGGGGACACACATACGCGACACACCCACCCTCACCCTCACCCTCACCCACAACTACATACACATCAATGCAGAGCAACAACTCAGAGTGACACCCCCAAACCCCCCGGAAGAATGCAAAGACAAAATAAAATGATCATGAAATTTGAAGTATATTGTACGGCTAAGTAAAAAAATATATTAAACATCAATAACTATATATACATATGTAAATTTTCCTGTCCAAATTGGGTATCAGCCATTGTTCGTGGGCCAATGGGCCTAAACACATGGGCAAAGCCCACACAGGATACCCAACTCCAATGGAGAGAACACTGCAGGGGCATCAGATAGCAAAACTACAGGCACCTCAGGGGGAAGGGAAGGGGTGGCACCTCAGCCAGATGAGTCCACGACGCCAGATCCACGAGGGGCCTCCATGGCCACTGTTCAATCCTGGGGAGTGCAAAGCCACAGTCTCACAAGTCTCTACAGTGGGTGGATCGCCCATTGTGCCATCCTGGGGAGTGCAAAGCCACAGTCTCACAAGTCTCTACAGTGGGTAGATTGCCCACTGTGCCATCCTGGGGAGTGCAAAGCCACAGTCTCTCAAGTCTCTACAGTGGGTGGGTTGCCCACTGTGCCATCCTGGGGAGTGCAAAGCCACAGTCTCACAAGTCTCTACAGTGGGTGGATTGCCCACTGTGCCATCCTGGGGAGTGCAAAGCCACAGTCTCACAAATGGATTACAGACTCCACTGGTTCTGGAGGAGGCATGGTGCCCAGAGTGCTTCGTGCAGCCCGGCCCAACACAGATGCGGGCCTGCCCCTACTGCCAATGGGCCAGCGGTGCTTGAGACGCTGGTGCCCAGCAGAGTGGTGCAGAGATGGCGGTGCCCAGCGGAGCGGTGCAGAGACGGCGGTGCCCAGCGGAGCAGTACTTGAGATGAAGGGCCCAGCGGAACTGTGCTTGAGATGAAGGGCCCAGCGGAGCAGTGCAGAGACGGCGGTGCCCAGCGGAGCGGTGCTTGAGATGAAGGGCCCAGGGGAGCGGTGCTTGAGAGGAAGGGCCCAGCGGAGCGGTGCTTGAGAGGAAGGGCCCAGCGGAGCGGTGCAGAGACGGTGGTGCCCAGCGGAGCGGTGCTTGAGTTGAAGGGCCCAGCGGAGCGGTGCTTGAGATGAAGGGCCCAGCGGAGCGGTGCAGAGACGGCGGTGCCCAGCGGAGCGATGCAGAGACGGCGGTGCCCAGCGGAGCGGTGCTTGAGATGAAGGGCCCAGCGGAGCGGTGCAGAGATGCCGGTGCCTAGCGGAGCGGTGCTTGAGATGAAGGGCCCAGCGGAGCGGTGCTTGAGTTGAAGGGCCCAGCGGAGTGGTGCTTGAGATGAAGGGCCCAGCGGAGCGGTGCTTGACATGAAAGGCCCAGCGGAGCGGTGCAGAGACGGCGGTGCCCAGCGGAGCGGTGCAGAGACGGCGGTGCCCAGCGGAGCGGTGCTTGAGATGAAGGGCCCAGCGGAGCGGTGCAGAGACGCCGGTGCACAGCGGAGCGTTGCTTGAGATGAAGGGCCCAGCGGAGCGGTGCTTGAGTTGAAGGGCCCAGCGGAGCGGTGCTTGAGATGAAGGGCCCAGCGGAGCGGTGCTTGAGATGAAGGGCCCAGCGGAGCGGTGATTGAGATGAAGGGCCCAGCGGAGCGGTGCTTGACATGAAGGGCCCAGCGGAGCGGTGCAGATACGCCGGTGCCCAGCGGAGCGATGCAGAGACGGCGGTGCCCAGCGGAGCGGTGCTTGACATGAAGGGCTCAGCGGAGCGGTGCAGAGACGGCGGTGCCCAGCGGAGCGGTGCTTGAGATGAAGGGCCCAGCGGAGCGATGCAGAGACGGCGGTGCCCAGCGGAGCGGTGCTTGACAGGAAGGGCCCAGCGGAGCGGTGCAGAGACGGCGGTGCCCAGCGGAGCGGTGCTTGAGATGAAGGGCCCAGCGGAGCGGTGCAGAGACGGCAGTGCCCAGCGGAGCGGTGCTTGAGATGAAGGGCCCAGCGGAGCGGTGCTTGAGATGAAGGGCCCAGCGGAGCGGTGCTTGAGATGAAGGGCCCAGCGGAGCGGTGCAGAGACGGCGGTGCCCAGCGGAGCGGTGCTTGAGATGAAGGGCCCAGCGGAGCAGTGCAGAGACGCTGGTGCCCAGCGGAGCGGTGCAGCGACGGCGGTGCCCAGCGGAGCGGTGCTTGACATGAAGGGCCCAGCGGAGCGGTGCAGAGACGGCGGGGCCCAGCGGAGCGGTTCTTGACTTGAAGGGCCCTGTTCAGCGGTTCTTGAGACGGCGGTGCCCTGTTCAGCGGTGCTTGACTTGAAGGGCCCTGTTCAGCGGTGCTTGAGACGGCGGTGCCCTGTTCAGCAGTGCTTGACTTGAAGGGCCCTGTTCAGTGGTTCTTGAGACGGCGGTGCCCTGTTCAGCGGTTCTTGACTTGAAGGGCCCTGTTCAGCGGTTCTTGAGACGGCGGTGCCCTGTTCAGCGGTGCTTGACTTGAAGGGCCCTGGTCAGCGGTGCTTGACATGTGTGTCCAGGTCACCAGATCCGGCCATTACATGGATTTCACTCGCCACCTGACATGTGGCTGCCGGACCCTTCGTGCACATCTGTCTTCTCGCTTGCGGGGCCCTCCTGTGCTGCCGTCACGGGCCCGTGGGTGTCCTCCTGCACACCTGAAATGGGGCTGGTGGGGCCCTCCTGGGCAGCTCGCCTGCTGCTGGACTTGTCGGGCGTGCTGCCCTTGCCACCCTTCCCTGCTCATCTGTGGCCCTTTCCTCCCTTTGGCGATGTGCCAGGTGGCACCCCACTCCCTGACGGTGCCAGGGTAGTGCTTTTGGAGCCTGCTGTCTTTGGCCTGTCGCGCCGGGCACTGGCTTTCTTGGCTTTATTTTCTGGGGGTGCGCTGGCCGTCTCTTTACTCCTGGCAGAAGTAGCTGGCCTTGAAGGTGGTGGACTCCAAAATCCTTGGACTATTGTCTTTGTAGGTCCAGGTTTTGTGGTGGCTGAGGTGCTGATTGGAGTCTTATGAGATGGAGGGGGTGGGTCAGTTGTTGGAAAGAGGTCAAGGTTGGAAAGGAAAATCAATTTAGAAAGACAGGGACGGGTAGTTGTAGTGGGTATGGGAATGTAGGAAGAGGATGTGGTTGCAGGAGAGTGAAGTCTGGTGTCTTTGGGTGCAGGTGCTTGTGCTGGAGGCTGCCGTGAGGTGGATGGCTGTTGGGTGGGTGACTGCATGCGTTTGTGTGGTTTGGAAGAGGGGGTGACAGACACACTGGGAGAGGACACAGGGGACCTGTAAATGGTAGTGGGGGTGGTGACTGCACATGTGCGGAGTGTTCTGGTGGGTGTGCTGGTGATGGACGTAGTGGCTGAAGATGTTGTGCATGCAAGTGTGAGTGGAGACGTCACAGGGAGGGAGGAGGGAGAAGAGGAGGAGGGGGACACAGAGGAGGCAGTGGCTGTTGGCATGTCTGCATGTGGATGTTGCTTGTGTGATGTGTGGTGCTTATGTCTGGATGAGCTTCCCTTGGGTGTTGAGGTGTGTGCAGGCTGGTCTGTAGGTGTGTCTGGGATATGAAGAGGTATAGGGGAGTGGGACTGGGTTGAGGAAGTTGGAGGAGGGAGGCAGGAGACAGGGACAATGGCTGCCGTCAGTGCTGAGGCCAGAGCGTTGAACGATCGATGATGGGCAGCCTGACCCAAATGAATGCCCTCCAGGTATGCATTACTCCAGTGCACCTCCCTTTCTACACCCTGGATGGCATTCAAAAGGGTAGACTGCCCAACCATGAGCGTCCTCAGGAGGTCAATGACCTCCTCACTGAGGGCAGCAGGGGTAACTGGGGCAGGGCCTGAGGTGCCTGGGGCGAAGGAGATGCCCACCTTCCTGGGTGAGCGGGCACGGGGCGAAGGCTGAGGGGCTGCTGGGAGGGCAGAGCTGGTGCTCTGGGTGGGGGCTGTACCTGTTGTTGCGGTGGGCACGGATGTTGCTGCCACCACAAGGGAGCTCCCTTCCGAGGACA
The DNA here is from genome assembly GCF_031143425.1 of Pleurodeles waltl. NCBI lineage: Eukaryota > Metazoa > Chordata > Amphibia > Caudata > Salamandridae > Pleurodeles > Pleurodeles waltl. The sequence continues at coordinate 302,269,549 of NC_090447.1, forward strand.
TGTCTGTGTCGCTGGTGTCACCACGTGTCCCCGCTGTGGAGCTCCCCTCGCCCTCCGTCTCACTGGTGAAATCCGAGTCTGTTGCGTGGCCCTCCAAGGCCATGTGAGATGCAGCTCCCTCGTCCTCCGATGCCACTTCTCCTCCGCCTGATGATGCTAATGCACACATGAACAGGAAGACCACCAAAAAAGGGGGGGGTGGAGAAACAAAGACATGTTGAGTGCATGCATTGGCGACACCGTTGGCGGAGAGGACAGACACAGAAGCCCCCTGCACTACGCTGCGCACTTGGGGTACACTACTCAATCCGTGGGACATGGCCTACAAGCCTATGGATGAGAACTCCACACATAGGTGACACAGGGCCCTGAATAGCTGTACTAGGCAACCTACAGAGGTGGGGGCGGGTTCACAGGGCCATGCCTAACGGAGGGTCCTAGCCTACAGAAATCGCCCTGGTCTAGGGATACCCACAGCCCTCCTCCCCCACCCAGACACCTCCAATGTGCGCAAAATCAGCAGAATGTGCTTGTACTCACCCCCTTGTGTCTGCTGTGATGTCCTCACGCGCCCATCCAAATCGGGGTAGGCCACCGCCAGGATCTGGGACATCAGGGGGGTCAAGGTATGACTGGCACCCCTCCTACGTTGGGAGGCCATCCCCAGCAGAGCCTCTGCGGTCTTCCTGCTCCCGTGGCGGATGTCATCCCACCTCTTCCGGCAGTGGGTGCCCCGTCTGTTGTGGACCCCCAGGGTCCGGACGTCCTTGGCGATGGCACGCCAAATGTCGATTTTCTGATGGGCGCTGACCTTTGTGACATGTACAGGGGGAGAAAAATAAAAATCATCACCTTCTGCATGCTCGATGTGAGTGGCCCCCTATCCCCACCCTTGCCATGTGGCACATGCTCTCATCTGTTGTTTGATGCATGCCTCATTCGCTCCCCTCCCCACCATCTTTCATTCACCCCACTCAACCCAGGGGTTGGCCACAAAGCATGGTCCCAGTGTACTTACCTGTTGGTCTGGAGGACCGTAGAGTAGCGCATACTGGGGGAGGACCCCATCCACGAGTTTCTCCAATTCTTCAGAAGTGAAGGCAGGGGCCCTTTCCCCAGTCGCAGCAGCCATTGTCTCTTCCAGACCGAGGTCACAGCAGCACTTGCAGTATAGGTCCTCTCCTGTGGATGATCAGGTATCGAGTGATTAAGCAGATAGAAAATGGCGGTCACGCCCGCGGCAGTGCGTACCGCGGCGGGGCGTAGCGCGACCGCCGGCGCACATCGTCATTGGCTCCTGAAACCCATAGGGTTCAATGTTAACCAATGCGGCTTTGCGCCACGGTCTTCGACCGCCTACCGCCACTGTGTGCCACGCCAGCGCATTGACCTCACATCCCACTGTCGCACTTCACAGGTCAGGCAGCCGCCATTTCAAGGGACCCCATATCTTAATTTCTACTGCGTCACACATGCCTAGGCCTTGCATCAACACTCATACAAGCCATTCAATGCATTGAGAATCATGTACTGTGCAAGTTGTGGGAACGTACCTGTGGGTTGATTGACTCTGTGATCCATGTTGTCCTTCCTAGGCACCGTCCGCTGGGACTTGCGAGGAGATGGAGGAATCTTCCCGTGTACAGACCGCTGGTGGACCTGTCGACAATGGAAGAAAGACATGTCATACTGACATACAGGCTTGACAGAGCCACTATAAAGGAACTGTGTGCCCACCTGGAGGCAGACCTGATGTCACCCATCCGCCAACCCACAGGGATCCCCCCTCTAGTGCAGGTTCTGTCAGTACTCCATTTTTTGGCAAGTGGGTCATTTCAAACAACAGTGGCCATTTCATCAGTGATGTCTCAGCCCATGGTTTCCAAGGTGTTGTCCAGAGTGTTGTCTGCCCTGCTGAAATACATGCGGAGCTACATTGTTTTCCCTGAGGTGGGCGATTTGGCTACAGTGAAGGGTGATTTCTATGCGCTTGGACATATTCCCAACATCATTGGTGCAATTTATGGGACACATGTTGCTTTGGTCCCCCCCAGCACGAGTGAACAGGTGTACAGGAACAGAAAAAGTTATCATTCCATGAATGTCCAGGTGGTCTGTTTGGCTGACCAGTACATCTCCCATGTAAATGCCAAGTTCCCTGGGTCAGTGCATGACGCGTACATCATGCGAAATAGCAGCATCCCTTACGTGATGGAACTACTTCAGAGACACCGTGGCCCGTATTTATACTCCGTTTGCGCCGAATTAGCGTCGTTTTTTTCGACGCAAATTCGGCGCAAAACTAACGCCATATTTATACTTCGGCGTTAGACGCGTCTAGCGCCAAAGTATGGGCAAATAGCGTCATTATTTGGCGTGAACGCCTTCCTTGCGTTAATGAGATGCAAGGAAGGCGTTCCCGTCTAAAAAAATGATGGCGACGCAAATGCGTCGTATTTATACTCCCGGGCAAAAATCACGCCCGGGAGGTGGCGGGTCAAAAAAACCCGCATTTGCGCCACTATTTAACGCCTGGGTCAGGGTAGGCGTTAAGGGGCCTGTGGGCTCAAAATGAGCCCACAGGTGCCCTCCCCTGCCCCCAGGGACCCCCCCTGCCACCCCTGCCCACCCCAGGAGGACACCCAAGGATGGAGGGACCCACCCCAGGGACATTCAGGTAAGTTCAGGTAAGTATAATTTTTTATATTTTGTAATTTTTTTTGGGTGGCATAGGGGGGCCTTATTTGTGCCCCCCTACATGCCACTATGCCCAATGACCATGCCCAGGGGACATAAGTCCCCTGGGCATGGCCATTGGGCAAGGGGGCATGACTTCTGTCTTTACTAAGACAGGAGTCATTTAAATGGCGTCTGGGCGTCGAAAATAATGGCGCAAATCGGGTTGAGGCGATTTTTTTGCCTCAACCTGACTTGCCCCATTTTAAGACGCCCTAACGCCATTTTCCCCCTACGCCGGCGCTGCCTGGTCTACGTGTTTTTTTTCCACGCACACCAGGCAGCGCCGGTCTGCTAGCGCCGGCTAACGCCATTCCATAAATACGGCGCCCGCATGGCGCTTCAGAATGGCGTTAGACGCCGCTAAATTTTTTGACCCTAAACTGCGTTAGCGCAGTTTAGCGTCAAAAAGTATAAATATGGGCCCGTGTGTGGCTAATTGGTGACTCTGGTTACCCCAACCTGTCATGGCTACTGACCCCAGTGAGGAATCCCAGGACCAGGGCAGAGGAACGGTACAATGCGGCCCATGGGTGTACTAGGAGGGTGATCGAGCGGACCTTCGGCCTCCTGAAGGCCAGGTTTAGGTGCCTCCATATGACAGGTGGATCCCTAATGTACTCACCAAAGAAGGTGTGCCATATCATCGTGGCCTGCTGTATGATTCACAGCCTGGCTTTGCGACGCCAGGTGCCTTTCCTGCAGGAGGATGGTCCAGATGGTGGTGTTGTGGCAGCTGTGAAGCCTGCGGAGAGTGAAGAGGAGGAAGACGAAGAGGACGACACAGACAACAGGGACACAGTAATACAGCAGTATTTTCAATGACATACAGGTAAGAATCAACACCGGCATTTTACATTTTATTAAAGTCTCCTGCCTCTCTGCTGTCTGAGTTTCCCCCCAGTGTATGTTAACTGAGTTGTGACTTTCCCTTCCAATTTCAGAGATGTGGGCCCCACTCCGTGACCTCTGCTTTGTTTCCCCATGGACTACAGCTGTGTGACAGTGGTATGTTGTCATCACAATGTAACTGGACAGTTTGGCACGGTTCTGTGTAATACATTTGTTCAAAAATACAGGCAGACTCCAGATTATTTTTGTGCAATAAGTGTGTTTATTAAAGTGCTCAATTTTGGGTAATGGTTGCAATTCGGTGATGGGTGATGGTGGAGGAATGTCCATGGCAGAGTCCAGATTTTCAGTCTCACAGGTGCATTGTCCATATGCCTGTGGAAGGTGGAGCTGGGGCAGTTTAAGGTTGGACAGGGTGACAATGTGGGACAGTGGGATGACAATCAGAGGGTATCCTTTCCTGGCGGGGGTCTTGGCATCCTACTATGTCTTCTTCCTAGATCTCAGGCACCGCTTGCGGGGTGGTTCTCCTTCTGCAGGGGGTGGGGTTCTGGTGGCCTGTTGTTCTTGTGTCGGGGCATCCTGTCCACTAGCGCCGGCGGAGGTGGTAGCCTGTTCTTGGTCCATGCTAGTTTCAGGGGCCCTTTGTGGTGCCACATGGTCCCGCAATGTGCTGACAATCTGATTGAGAGCCACAACAATGGTGCCCATTGCGGAACTGATGTTTCTGAGTTCTTCCCTGAACCCCTTAAACTGTTCCTCCTGCAGTACCTGGATCTCCTGGAACCCGGCCAGGACCGTCGCCATCGTCTCCTGGGAGCGGTGGTATGCTCCCATGATGGAGGATAGGGCCTCGTGGAGAGTGGTTTCCCTGGGCCTGTCCCCCCCCCTGTCGCACAGTAGCCCTCCCAGTTCCCCTGTTTCCCTGGGCCTCTGTCCCCTGGCCCGTGTGCCCACTACCACTGCCCCCAGGTCCCTGTTGTTGTTGGGGTGGTGGGTTAACCTGGGTGCCCTGTAGTGGTGGACACACCGCTAATTGACGTGTCCTGGAGACAGAGGCATGGGCCCGCTGGGTGGGTGCTGTGCTGGTGTTCCCAGAGGGGGGTAGGTCTGCTGTGGCCTGCTGTCTGAGGGGAACCGACTGTCCCGAGGTCCCCGATGGGCCGGGCTGGTCATCTGGGTCCAGGGAGACAGAGCTGCTGTCATCACTGTGGGCCTCTTCTGGGGGTGGAATGGACATTTCTAGACCCTCCTGGGCGGTGTTGTGGCGTTCGGGTCCTGCAGGGGTATAAGAGTATGGTTATTGCTTCTGTGTGTGCCATAGCGTGCAATGGGTGGGTGCCCGTGTACCCCAGTGCTGGCATTCCCTTGTGGGGGCTGTTGTGACGGTGGTTTGGGGGGGGATGGGTATGTGCAGTGGGCATGCTTAGGTGATGGGTGTCCATGGTTTGTGGTCGCATGCAGGGCTTGGTGTTGGGATGGGTGGGTTGTGATGGTGAGACATTAGCAAGGAGGATGTGTGATGGGGGTGGGGGGGAGGGTGGGGGTATGATTTGGCATGCCGGTGGGTTGGGGGGGATGAAGTAGTTGAGATTAGACTTACCAGAGTCCATTCCTCCGCCTACTCCTGCGAGGCCCTCAGGATGCAGGATCGCCAAGACCTGTTCCTCCCATGTTGTAAATTCTGGGGGTTGAGGTGGGGGTCCGCCGCCAGTCTTCTGCACCGCGATGTTGTGTCTGGATACCATGGAACGCACCTTCCCCCATAGGTCGTTCCACCGCTTCCTGATGTCGTCCCGATTTCGTGGATGCTGACCCACAGCGTTGACCCTGTCCACTATTCTTTGCCATAGCTCCATCTTCCTGCCAATGGTGGTGTGCTGCACCTGTGTCCTGAAGAGCTGGGGCTCTACCCGAAATATTTCCTCCACCATGACCCTGAGTTCAGCGTCTGAAAACCTGGGGTGTCTTTGGGGTGCCATGGGGTGGGGTGGATGTGGTGTGGGGTGGTGTTTGTGGTGATGAGTGTGGTGAGTGTGGTGGTGTGAGGTGTTTTGTGCGTGGATGTTGTGTGAGTGATGATGTAATGTGCCTGTGAATGCTCTGTACTAGCTGGTGGTGTCTCTCTCTGGCCTTAGTCAATAAATGATGGTCGTAGGGGTTTGTGGGTGATGTGGGTGTGTGTTTTATATTGTATTGGGTGTGTGGGAGTGGTGTTTGTATGTGTATCAGGTGTGTGTATTTCAAAATGTCCAATGTGGCCGTGTTTTGGAGCTGTGTGTGTATTTTGACCGCGGCGGTGTGTACCGCCAATGGAATACCGCAGTTGAAAGACCGTCGCGTGGATTCGTGGGTCGGAATGGAATGGGCGTATTTCTGTTGGCGTGACGGTGGAGGTTTGGTCATCGCCAGTTTTTCGCTGGCCGTTGGTGTGGCGGACTTTTGTGGATGTCGGGTTTTTGGCGGTTTGTCTGTTGCGGGTCAGAATGACCGTGGCGGTTTCCCGCGGCCGCGGCGGCGTTATGGCGGTCTTCTGACCGGCGGTAAGCGCCTTTTACCGCCGAGGTCAGAATGACCCCCATAATGTATATCAATAATATCATGTGACAAAACATTTTGAATAGATAGACTAGGCAACCAGTACGTATCACAGCTGCATATAACACAAGTGTTCCATGTGGACAGCGTGGTGCTGCACACATGTGGTCACAATATGTAGATAGATCAAACTTAGAGAAATGCAACACAATTGCCCCTTGAAATGTGACCGGGTATTCCTACCACCAAAATGACCATCAGCAGTGGTGGACTGTGCCTCACTGTTAAATGCCAGCTGTGCCCTACAACATACTTCAATGGTGTTTGAATAGAAGTACCTACATGACAAGACAGAAGAAGCATATTTGTGAGGTTGCAGGTGTGATGCAGTTTCTACATCCCAATACAGCATTTCAGGCTGCCAAAATGGGGGCTGCCTGACCTACTCCACTGGAGATTAGGAACCGCCTGCGACCACCAGCAGAAGACATCATGGCAGTATGGAGTTGCAAACACAGTGGACACAGCCATAGGCTAAAGCTTTGCCAGTGGTAGTCGCGGGCCAATGGCTGTGTCCGCCAGCAGTGACAACTGCGAATGTGGTGGACGTGACTGTCATGTTCTACAGATTCACTCATTTGACTCCTGACACTGCTGTCAGCAAGACCTTCATGACCTGAGCTGCTGTGTGGCACGTCTGGGAGCAATCATGCCCTGTCTAGCATGTGAGAGGGCCCCTGTCTTCTCTCTAGAGGAGCTGGAGAGGCTAGTGATTGAGGTCCTGCCCCTGTACGAACGGCTCTATGGCTCACCAGAGGAGCAGGTAAGTGCCTCAAGTGCAAACTTTTCCCTGTACTTCACCATCTTTATGTCATCACAGGCTAGAATGTGCCCATGTGTGCCAGTTTGACTACTCTTGTGGCTGTTGTAGCTGTGTGTGTGGCATCAATGGGAGGGACAATGTGCAGCTATTGGTGGCCAGTGCCATATGTGAATTTCAGTCACATTGTGTTGTGTGAGGTTCTTGGGGTCCTAGATCCTCCTTGTGTTGGATGCACATAACTAGGTGAGGGAGCATTGCTGTCAAACACTGACAAACACTGACATCTCTTTGCTCATGATTGTTGCAAATGTTAGACAACATGTATGTGCATGACATAATTAGCTGTGTATGCATGTTTTATGAGTCAGTTGAGGGTCAAGTGAGCAATGTGTAAAGTGACACAGATCTTTCAACCCACATCTGCCCTTGCTAAACTGTTGTTTCAAAGGCATTTCATGACTCACAGGGCCCTCAGGTTGCCACACATACCACAAGCCAAATTGCTGTCGGCTACATGATGTACTGTCATGCATGGAAGTGATGGTAACAGAGTGTCATGTAGGTTCTGTATGCTTAGCTTGCAGAGGCCAAGCCCTGTCACATGTACCTCCTTGTATAGGACCTAGTCTAGGCTGTGGGAGAGTCACTGTGGCTATGCAACTGTGGCATTGTACTGTGGCACTTCCTGTACCGCAGCAGATCCTGTCATGTGGCCAATATGAGGCTCTGGTGGCAAAACCTGCCCTGAGTGCCTCATTCATTTGACGAATGAGTGCTGAGGTCAATCATCCATCTAGTCCATATGTGCACTCACCATCATTGTCAGTGTGTGTGTGTCTTACACTAATGACAGGTCGCTTACTCCCACAGCTCCATTGTCACGTTCCCACAGGTCATATTTGTCCCTTACAGGCTTCTTGTATAATTGACAGTCTCACAGTGCAGACAGTGCGTTGGTTCTTGGGAGGCCATGACATGTTAGTCAGTAGCTTGGTCACATAGCAGGAACTGTACAATGCATGCCTTTGTTAGTTGGAAGCCATCTCTGTAGGATGGACATATACGTCCAAAGGAGTGTTCTGTGGTACAGGTGCATACCACTAAACCCTACCACATGAAGTGGCATGAGTCTGCATTTGTTATTCCACATGTCCACACATGAACAGGGATTACACTTTCTGCACACACCATGCCAGACCCGTAATTATTACTTGTGTAATGTTGGAGTTTGTACTATGACACTTGCCTGTAGGGACTGCATACACTGAGACATTCTCACAGAGTGTGAATGTGTTGGTACATTAATGCCTAAGGAGTCTACCCTTCAGAAGCCACATAGGTTTATAGTGATTTATAGTGGCTCACATCATAGAACAAGTTGCTAGAGCATGGGCTACCAATGTCAGTAGGCTTGCTTAGTCATTGTAGTTCATGAGCTGGGTAGTGGGTTACTCACCAGATGGAAATATATATGTGTGTAGTCATGTCCCTGTAATTATTGGCTTGTGTGTGTCACACTCGAGTAGTATTGACAAATAGAAAATTCCTAGCTTGATGTTCCTAACATGTATGTGACCCAATCATTTGTGATGAAACTTCTGATCATGATATCTTGATTTGTCTTTTACATCAATGCAGGTCAACGCCGATCAAAAGAAGGCACTGTGGAGAGCCATCACCTGGAAGGTGCAGACCCTGGAGGTCCACTGCTGGTGGAGCACCCACTGAAGAAAATGTCGGAGGACCTGAGATGCTGGGCTCGGAAGATCGCTAGGTCCAGCTGGGGATGTCCTCACAACGTGGGCGGGGTGGCCTTCAGACCATGACCCCACTACTTGCCCACATTCTGGCAGTGGTCTACCCAGAGCTTGGTAGGCATTTCAGGGCAGCACAGCAGCTTCAAGGGGGTGAGGACAGGGCATATTCCTGCCTGTCAAATTGCCAAGTGAATGTGTTATGTTCTGACGGCTCCTCCTGAAAATTAGGGATGAGCCATATGTCACACAGTAGATGACTAGTTGTTTGTGTAGACATGCCATGTGTTGTGCACTGATGTGCCTTGCCTATTGGTCCAGGGACCTAGGACACAACTGTGTACAATCCACAACCCACTTGCTCTCCAGGGACGACATATGCCTGTTTACAGTGATCAATCAAGTACTGTTTGTTGTTGTAGTGTGTGTAAATTCTATGCAACATACCACTGCTCTTCAATGTTACAGGCCAAATTTAAGTAAGTGATGGATCACTGTCCTCAGCTATGTATAAATGAGTCTATTGCATCTACCACCCAGAGGCTAGTTGTCTTCAGCGTATGATCAATGCTGGTGCCTCACTCCAGTTTATATTGTGAAGGTGGCCATCACACATGTGACAGAGCCTACATTGCACTTTGGGTTCAGATATAGATCAATAATTTTCCTTGGTAAGTGTGAAATGTCCAATGAGATGATTTATGTACCATCACTGTTTCCAACATTCTTTGTGACTACGGGCCAGCATGTGTCCCATTCTCTTTTGAAAAACAGCTGTTTCATGCATGGTCTACCTATGTTAATGGAATGATGTCTGTATTCCCTCACAGACATGTGCATGACAAACTGTGTGTGGAATAGGATGTGTACAATGTGGGTACATTTCATGTTGTGCTACAGACAGCAGTGTGTCACCATTATTCATTGGTTAACACATTCTCTCATGAGTCATAGCATGCCATTTTGCATATACAACTGCAGTAGGAATAAGGGATATGGCATTGTTTTGAGCCACAATTTGAATTTCTATGCCCTTGATGTGGCATCATGTGGAAGAGTGCAATGCACATGTATAACGGGTAAGGTTTGCAAAATGACTGTTGGTCAGCATCATGGAGTGACTTTCAGTTCGGTTAAAATCTCAGGTGTTTTGGTACAAGCAATCACCCACAGATAGGCATCTGGGTCTGCATGACCATAATGGATACAATGATGTAGCTTCCTGTTGGGCAACATGTTGAGGCACTTCAACATGTACTTGCAATTCTCAAGGTCTCTCCAACATCCAAGGGACTAGTAGCCTTTACTGATGCAGAGTATGTCATTGTAAGGGATGCCAGACATTAGTGGTGATTACCCTGGGACTTTCTGATTCATTGTGTTGTGGATTTTGGGGACATCTATAACTGATATATTGCACGTGATGACTACAGTGTCAATTCCCATGCTACATGTGTGGCCTATCTGAGCAACATTAATACTACCCCCATGACTCTACTGGGACAAATATCACTGGGTGACGTGCGCATAGCGGAACTGTTTCCAGTGTGAAATTAGTATTTCAATGTTACCTTCTCCAGGCTACTGTACTGTTGTCATGAAAATGGCATGATTTTGGAGTATCATTTCTTATTCTTTGGTCATTATCTAGGTGACAAATAGATGTGAGCATGACCTTGTGTGGGATCTGTGGCAATGTATTTGGCATTGGCCTAGTACTTCATGACAACAGATAACTGAGGCCTGCTTCATGGGGCAAAGCTTTGAGATTGATGAGGTTTCCTACTTGCTGAATGGTTATTGTGATTGCAGAAATTCAATCATGCAATTGTCGTCTGAAATCCTGATTTTCCTGTGGGCAATCGTTGATAGTTCAGATGGCATGCATTCATATGGCATGGCTCATGAATGGGTGATTTAGGTGGAGTTTGTAGCTGGGGCCTACTTGATATCATGGTAATGTTTGCTAATCAGAGCTGTGCAAGTGTGATCATGGGCATGTGATCACACTATTCTTCTTTGTATTTGCAGCATCAGACCTGGCAAGCAAAGGAGATGGGGCACAGATGAGGGTGCTGCATCTGGCCACAGGGCCTGAGGTCAAGACACCACTGTCTGGAGAACTCGTATACGCAAGTCTCACCAGGCAATTAAGTAAGTCAAAGACTGTGTAAGGTACTAAGGGCCAGATTTACAATACACTGGCAGCAATATTAGCAGTGCCACGCTGCACCAGTTTGGAAACGGAGGGATGATGAGTATTTACAATAATACAGTGCACCCCTTTGTTTCCTGCTGCTCCGGTACTAAAGTTGGCAAGCGCCAACGCAGTCACCCTTGCGCCAGAGTGCAAGGATGGCTAAGTTGTGGGGGAGATTGTTTTTGTGCAGGAACGAACATTCTTCCTGTACCAAAAACAATCTTTTATGGTGATTTGCTCTTTCTATGACTGCAGCAGAATGTAGCACACATAGAAAGAGCAAAAGGCGAGGAGAAATGAAAGCACTTCTCCACATTGTACCATACTAATACAACCCCTGGGGGTTGCCTTAGATTTTGTCTCTGCCGCATGTTTATGAAATCTTGTAAATCTGGGCAGCGTCAAAATGTAATGGGTGTTGCTGTGGAACACCCACAGCAACATCCATTGCACGTTCTTTCCACTCAAAGTGCTACGTATGAAGGGGCCGTATTTACAAGGTGATGATAAGGCAAAAAAAGTGGCTTAACATCACCCTGTAAATATGGCGCACTGCACCCGGGCATCACAAAAAGTGTTCCTCCGGTGGTGCTAGAGCTTTATAAAGCTGGCCCTAAATTCCTTGGAAACTTAATAGAGACACTGAAACATAAAAAAGTTATGAAACAATGAAGACACTTACATATAGTATCAATTGTAAAGATAAAATAATAGTCTTTGAGCTCATTCAAGGCAGCCTTTCCTCCACTGAAAAAATTGGACATGAGTGTGAGCGCAATGCCAGACTAGCAGTCTGAATGAAGATATTTGTGTTTCCAATCAAAGCGGGCCAAGGTAAGACACCAAAACAGAGACAGGAAAAGACTCACAGTGGCAGCCATTTTAAGAGTAGTGTGAGGTTCAGCCACCTACAAATGGTGAATGATATAGCCGTCCAAATTAAGAACTATGCATTAATTCATGGCTGAAAGTGAAAAGAAACAAATCTATAAAAGTCAAAGGCAGAGGAGATTGTTACACATAGACATTAATTACTCCAGGACCAAAAATGCACAAGAACTAGACCATCTAACAATGGCAGCCATATTGGGAATAGCGTTGCATGAATGAGGTCTAAGCAAACGATAAGGGATCTGTAGCAGCATGATAAAAGCTAGTAAGTTATGCAAACTAAGATAACAATTTAAGCAGTCATATTTGGAAGTAATTCGTGATATCAAGAGTGTAACAGATAAACATTGATTACCGCAGCACAAAAGGTGCACAGAACCTAGAGCATCCACCAATGGGAGCCATATTGGGGTTAGCAATGCATGGATGTAGTCCATGCAAATAAAGAAGATGATCAGTAGCAGGGAATTATAGGTTAGAAATCTACCAATGCAGAGAGAATATTTGTATTTGGGAGTCATTTTTTAAAATCAAGATCCTATAGGCCAGTGCGGCGCTAAATCAAAACCACCAAATACACAGTAAAACTGGCAGTCATTAGAAAAACTTAAATAGGTTGGTTCAAGCATTATACTGGAAACACACTCTCAGAGAACAACATAAATATGCAACATGACCATTGCTCCTGCTCCATTGCCTGGCTAACAATTAAACGTGGCATGACACAGTATAAGGAATAACATGTATATTTTCTCAAAAAAACACCATAGACAGTGTATTATGAAGATCCAACGATGTCAGGATACTTGTGGTGAGTATACAAAGAGCTTTAATGTATACCATTAACACCAACTGAAATCAGCAGCTTCTTCCTCCAGTCCCCAGCTCCAACTGATCTCCCTGGGATATTCATCTTAGAACATTCTAAGATGACCCATTGAAAATAGAGGCAAGTGACATCACTACATTCTAAGTTATGACGTGGCGGTCTCCTCACCTGGGGCCTCCCTGAAGAACATGGAATCTACAGTTGATGCTCTCCCTTCTCTAGAGGTTGATCACACCCACTGGCCCTTTAAATGACAGAGTGGTATCAGGGAGCAGATTGGGCAGAAGTTAAACGCAGAAAGACTACTCCTCAAGAGACGATTATGGCAGATGTCACCACATCATGAGGATGAGGAAGTGAAGGCGCTGTACAGTATTTGAGGGTAGATGGAGAAACCCACACAGCGTTGCACAGATAGGTCACCCTGGTTATGTGAACCAGAGAAGTCCTGTTTCCTGAAGGAGCCAAGGGAACTGTGCAGCCTCCTCAGAAGACTGGAATGGCCTCAACACTGATATAGTACATCGTTGCTCAGCTGAGAGTCCCAGCCACATTCCTGGAAAGTGTATCCCAGGCAGGTATGGGACCATCTCCAGGGTTGAGATGGAGGGAAGAAAACAAGTGGGAACCTTTAATTAACCTTGTTGATAACAATGCACTTGGTGGTGGCTAAACGGTGAAACGTAAATCCTCAGACAACCCACATCTTCCTTTAAAAAAAAAAAGGTAACAGATGCATCATTTCCTAAGTTTAATTTCACATTTTGGTGGACTAAATATCAAAGCATGAGCAAAAGACTTCACAATAAGAAAACTGAAAACCATAAGAACAAAAAAAAGAGAATAAGTGACTTACCTGCCTCCTTTGTTTTTTTTCTATCAAAAACAACGGAGAATACTCCGGGACAGAGTGTAATGTTAAACCAGAAAATGTTCTCACCTGTGTGTCACTGGAAATATTGCTGTATGACTGACTCCCTGTTGTCGTTTTCTTCTTCCTCAGCTTCATCCTCATCACTTGTCCATAGACTCAACAGGCTCCACAGCTGCTACAACACCGTCATCTGGATCATCCTCCTGCAGAAAAGGCACTGGCGTCGCAAAGCCAAATTATGGAGCATGGAGAAGGCGATGATGATGTCGCACACCTTCCTCGGTGAGTAGAATAGGGATCCACCTGTCATATGGAGGCACCTGAACCTGGCCTTCAGGAGGCCGAAGGTGCGTTTGATCACCCTCCTAGTCCGCCCATGGGCCTCATTGTACCGTTCCTCTGCCCTGGTCCTGGGATTCCTCACTGGGGTCAATAGCCAGGAAAGGTTGGGGTAACCAGAGTGCCCCAATAGCCATACACGGTGCCTCTGGAGTTGACCCATCATATCAGGGATGCTGCTATTCCGCAGGATGTAGGCGTCATGCACAGAGCCAGGGAACATGGCATTTACCTGCGAGATGTACTGGTCTGCCAAACAGACCATCTGGACCTTCATGGAATGATAACTCTTCCTGTTCCTGTACACCTGTTCACTCCTGTGGGGGGGACCAGAGCTACATGGGTCCCATCAATGGCACCTATGACATTGGGGATATGTCCAAGGGCATAAAAGTCACCTTTCACTGTAGGCAAATCCTCCACCTGAGGGAAAATGATGTATCTCCTTACGTGTTTCAGCAGGGCAGACAACACTCTGGACAAGACATTGGAAAACATAGGCTGGGACATCCCTGATGCCAATGCCACAGTAGTCTGAAATGACCCACTTGCAAGGAAATGGAGCACTGACAGCACCTGCACGTCAAGGTGGATTCCAGTCGGATGGCGGATTGGTGACATCAGGTCTGGCTCCAACTGGGTACATAGTTCCTGGATAGTGGCACGGTCAAACCGGTAGGTGACGATGACATGTCTTTCTTCCATTGTCAACAGGTCCACCACCGGTCGGTACACCGGAGGATTCCGCCATCTTCTCATATGTCCCAGCTGACAGTGCCTACAAAGGACAACAGCGAAGAACCAGTCACTATTCCTCCAGTTATGTACCCACAGTTACACACAAGACTACACCAGACACAAAACCCTTCCTGTGTGTGTGTTGAGTGTAGGCCTAGCTATGTGTGACGCAGTCGTAAATGAAGCCATGTGGGCCCCTGAAATGGCAGCTGCCTGACCTCTAAACTGGGACAATGGGATTGTGGGGTAACTGCGCTGGCGTTGCACACCGTCGCGGTAGGCGGTCGTAGACCGCGGCGCAATGCTGCATTGGTTAACATTGGACCCTATGGGTCCCAGGAGCTAATGAACAGGTGCGCTGGCGGTGATGATGCGCACCGCCGCGGACGTCACCGCTGCGGACGTCACCTCCATTTTCTATCTGTTCAATCACTAGATACCTGACCTTCGACAGGAGAGGACCTACACTGCTAGTGCTGCTGTGACCTCAGTCTGGAAACAATGATGTCTGCTGCGTCTGGGGAAAGGGCCCCTGCTTTCACTGCACAGGAGTTGGAGAAACTTGTGGATGGGGTCCTCCCCCAGTACACTCTACTCTACGGTCCTCCAGACCAACAGGTCAGTACACAGGGAGCACGTTGTATGGGCTAAGCCTGGGTGGAGAAGGCTGGGTGGAAGAGGGAAGGGGGCAGAGTTCATAGAACATTAACGCATGAGAATGAATGGGCCACATGGCCAGAGTAGGAAGGGGGCCACTCACAACGACGGTGCAGTTGGTAATGACTGTTCCTCTTTCCTTGTACATGTCATGCAGGTCAGCGCCCACCAGAAGAGGGAGATTTGACATGCCATCGTCCAGCAGGTCCGGACCCTGGGGGCCCACCAGAGACAGGGCACCCACTGCCGTAAGAGATGGGAGGACATTCTCCGCTGCAGCAAGAAGACGGCAGAGGCTCAGCTGGGGATGGCCTCCCAACGTGGGAGGGGTGCCCGTCGCACCATGACCCCCCTGATGTTCCGGATCCTGGCGGTGGCTAACCCGGAGTTGAATGGGCGCTTGAGGACATCACAGCAGACACAAGGGGGTGAGTACAACCTCATTCTGCGGACTTTGCGTGCAGTGGAGGTGTCTGGGTGGGGGTGGTGGGCTGTGGGTGTCCCTAGGCCAGGGCGAGTTAGGTAGGCCATAACCCAGAAAGTGCATGTGCAGAGTGCAGGAGCACGGCGTTATGCAGGGGGCTGCTGCGTCTGTCTTGTCCGCCAACGGTAGCGGAATGCCATGCACTAAAACTCTCTTTCTTCTGTCTCCCCCCCTTTTTTTGCTCTCCCTGTCCTTTTGTACATCAGCATCAACAGGCGGAGGTACAGTGGCACCGGAGCTCGAGGGAGCTGCATCCCACATGGGCATGGAGGGCCACACCACGGACTCTGAATGCACCAGTGGGACGGAGGGCAAGGGGAGCTTCACGTCGGCCACCGGATCACCAACCAGCGACACAGACTCGTCCGCCGATGGGAGCTCCCTTGTGGTGGCGGCACCATCTGTGCCCCCCACTTCAACAGGTAAAGCCGCCACCTCCCCTACCAGCATCGCCCTCCCAACAGCCCCTCAGCGTTCGCCCCATGCCCGCTCACCCAGGAGGGTGGGCATCACCTTCGCCCCAGGCACCTCAGGCCCTGCCCCAGTCACCCCTGCTGCCCTCAGTGAGGAGGCCATTGACCTCCTCAGGTCACTCACTGTTGGGCAGTCTACCATTGTGAATGCCACCCAGGGTGTAGAACGAGAGTTGCAACACGGTAATGCATTCCTGGAGGGCATTCATTCTGGTCAGGCTGTCCTTCAGCGAACCCTGCAATCTCTGGCCTCAGCACTGATGGCAGCCATTGTCCCTGTGTCTAGCCACCCCCCTCCAACTTCCTCCACCCAGACCCAATCCCCTGTACCCCAGCCCATCCCAAGCACACCTACAGACCAGCATGCACACAAGTCAACACACAAAAGTAGCTCAAGCAAACATAGGCACCAGACATCCCACAAGCACTCACACAAGCATCACACCCATACAGACACAGCAACATCCACTGTCTCCACTGTATCCCCCTCCTCCTCTTCTCCCTCCTCCCTCCCAGTCTCGTCTACACACACACCTGCATGCACCACATCTACAGGCACCATGAGTCGCACAAGGAGACCCAGCACCCCATGCCGCTCACCTGCACTCACCATCTCCACTGCCATTTACACGTCCCCTGTGTCCTCTCCCAGTGTGTCTGTGACGCCCCCTCCCAAAGTACACAAATGCCAGCAATCACTCACCCAACATCCATCCACCTCACGACAGCCTCCAGTACCTGCACCTGCACCCAAAACAGCTAAATTGACACCTCCGACAACCAACTCCTCTTCTTCCACTCCCAGACCCCCTCTGGCTACCCATCCCAGTGTTCGTCAGAAACTGTCTCTCTGTAAAATTGACCTTTTTGCCCCCACCCCCCCCTCCAATTCATCAGTCCCGTCGTAGCGCCTCAGCCAAAAAGCCTCCAAAACCAGTGGTGCGTGTTCAAGGCTTGTGGAGTGCACCGGCCACTAGGGCAGGCAGTAGGACCCGGAGCCAAGGCACTGGCAGCCCACCCCCTGTAAAGGCTCTAAAATTGGAGAGTGGACGACGGGACTGTGTTAAGACTCCTGGTGGGACAACAACTGACATAGGTTCGAAGGGGATTGGTGAGTCAGCTGTGACTCCAACAAAGGTGGGGAAGGTCCAGAGGAAGTCTGCCCAGCCTCTTGTGAGTGTAACGGCGGAGAAGTGCGCCATCATTCCCGGCGGTCCACACACAACCGCCAGCACCGTCGTCACTGGTCAGCAGACCACCACCAGAGTCACAGCCCAGGAGAGCACAAGTATCGTCACTGGTCAGGAGACCACCGCCAGAGTCACAGCCCAGGAGGGCACAAGTATTGTCACTGGTCAGGAGACCACCGGCGGAGTCACAGCCCAGGAGGGCACAAGTATTGTCACTGGTCAGGAGAACACCGGCGGAGTCACAGCCCAGGAGGGCACAAGTATCGTCACTGGTCCAGAAACCACCGCCAGAGTCACAGCCCAGGAGGGCACAAGTATCGTCACTGGTCCAGAGTCAACCGCCAGAGTCACAGCCCAGGAGGGCACAAGTATCGTCACTGGTCAGGAGACCACCCCCAGAGTCACAGCCCAGGAGGGCACAAGTATCGTCACTGGTCCAGAGACCACCGCCGGAGTCACAGCCCAGGAGGGCACAAGTATCGTCACTGGTCCAGAGACCACCGCCGGAGTCACAGCCCAGGAGGGCACAAGTATCGTCACTGGTCCAGAGACCACCGCCGGAGTCACAGCCCAGGAGGGCACAAGTATCGTCACTGGTCCAGAGACCATCGCCAGAGTCACAGCCCAGGAGGGCACAAGTATCGTCACTGGTCAGGAGACCACCGGCGGAGTCACAGCCCAGGAGGGCACAAGTATCGTCACTGGTCCAGAGACCACCGCCGGAGTCACAGCCCAGGAGGGCACAAGTATCGTCACTGGTCCAGAGACCACCGCCAGAGTCACAGCCCAGGAGGGCACAAGTATCGTCACTGGTCAGGAGACCACCGGCGGAGTCATAGCCCAGGAGGGCACAAGTATCATCACTGGTCCAGAGACCACCGCCAGAGTCACAGCCCAGGAGGGCCCCGGCTGCCACAGCCCCTCTGGGCAATGATGGAACGTCATGCCACACACCAATGTCCGTATCAGAACCGCCATGTCAAAGCACCGCTGAACAGGGCAAAGACCGCCATGGTGAAGACCGCTGAACAGGGCAAGCACTGTGTAGGAATGAAAAGGCCGCCACATCAGGCATCCTTATCCCATGTGCAGCTGGGACAGTGACTGGACATGAACTTTCACGGGGAGACTCATCCAGTCTGGGCACCAGTCCCACCCAGTACCAGTAGAGAACTGCATCTCCTTGAGAGACTGTGGCTTTGCACTCCCCAGGATGGCACAGTGGGCAACCCACCCACTGTAGAGACTTGAGAGACTGTGGCTTTGCACTCCCCAGGATGGCACAGTGGGCAACCCACCACTGTAGAGACTTGTGAGACTGTGGCTTTGCACTCCCCAGGATGGCACAGTGGGCAACCCACCCACTGTAGAGACTTGTGAGACTGTGGCTTTGCACTCCCCAGGATGGCACAGTGGGCAGCCCACCCACTGTAGAGACTTGTGAGACTGTGGCTTTGCACTCCCCAGGATACATCAATGGGCATCGAGCCCCGTCATGGATCTGGCTTCGCATTCATCTGGCTGAGGTGCCCCCCTTCCCTTCCCCCTGAGGTGCCTGTAGTATTTCGATCTGATGCCCCGTCAGTGTTCTCTCCGATAGTGGTCAGGTATCGTTTGTGGGCCTCGCCCATGCATTTTTGGACTGTTGGTGCACAGACATTGTTGTGTACATATCTGCACTACTTCTCGTATTGTATATATAATTATGAGTGATTTTGAAATATATATCTGTATGTTTTTGTATGACATGTATATTGGCACATTATAATGTTTGACCGAATTTCGCATTGTCTATTCATTCTTCCGGGGGGATTGTGGGTTGTTACTGTGATTTTTTGTGAATGCATTGGTGTGTATGTTGTAATATGTGAGGGTGGGGGTGTTTGGTGGGTGTCCCCCTAACTTTTGCCTCCCCCCTCCCCGTGTCATAGGTGCAGTACTCACCGGTGTCTTCGGCGCCTACATAGCTGTTGGTCGTAGAGGAGCAGAAAGACAATTCCGGCTCGATGGTGGCCTCCTTCCTCGTGGGATGTGTTCAGGTAAGCGTTTTCCCATAGCAAAAGCTGTTTCCGCCGTGTTTTTATCCACGGTGAATCCGCCCCGGAAAAGGTGGCGGATTGGCGGGTTGTAATAGTGTGGGCGGTACATTGTCTCCCGCCTGTCTGTTGGCGGTAACCGCCGCAGTGCTTGTCTGTACCGCCGTGGCGGGCGGTGTGTTAAAGTGGCTGTCTTTGTTGGCGGTTTCCGCCAGGGTCATAATTCCCTTTTTTTGTCCGCCGGCCTGTTTGCAGTATTTCCGCAGCTTTAACACCGTCCGCCAGGGTTGTAATGACCACCAAAGTCTCCTCCCTACCACGAAAAATGAAGAATGAAGAAACACTCCTGCATCATTATCAGGAACAACTTGGTCATTCTCAGTGGTAGGTTCCGGGATAAATTACATATTTCCCATATCTCTGATCCAGGGATGGAATGTCATATACACTCCTCTCTACTCAAAACAAAGGGGGTTATTACAACTTTGGAGGAGGTGTTAATCCGTCCCAAAAGTGACAGTAAAGTGACAGATATACCACCAGCCCTATTACGAGTTCCATAGGATATAATGGACTCGTAATACGGCTGGTGGTATATCCGTCACTTTACAGTCACTTTTGGGATGGATTAACACCTCCTCCAAAGTTGTAATAACCCCCAAAGTGCCATGCCCAAACTCAAAGGGCACCCATCATTTATATCATAGGTCAAATTCATAAAGAAATCTGTGCCCATAGCCTTCCTCAACAAATATTTGCTCTTGGTGACTGGGAAATGTATTATGATTCACGATAATTACATTTCATATTTATGAACTAATTGGTGTATGAATACTTTTGAAATAATAGATGTTGTTTTGCTGCACTTGTTTGATTTAATTCATATTGAAACATTTTGGGGGGTGACAATGAAAAACAGCTGATTTTCTCTGCTTTAAAATAGAATCTTTTTTCCGACTGGACCACCATAGTTAAGTATTATGATTTACCCAGGTCCTTCAGGTTACTATTGAGTTACCCTTTGTGTGATGTAATGGTTGTCTTGTTTTATTCATATAAATGTTTTCTGTTTTTCTAAACCTGTGTGGAGTCTTTTTGTAGTGTTTTCATTGTGTTACAGTGTCTGTGTGTGTGTGTGTGTGTGTTGCACAGTTACTTTACACATTGCCTTTTAAGTTAAGCCTGCCTCCTCTATGCCAAGCTTTAAGAAGGTGAGCACAGGTTAAGTTAAAGTGTCTAGCTGACGTACCCTGACTAGGGGGGAGGTTTGTGCCTGTACAGGGTACATAGGCAGACAACCAGAAACCACATTATAACATCATGACACAGCAAATGTGAATGATATGGTTGAAATATGAGACAGATGTCTATATAGAGATACCACATACTCACTCCACCATTTGGTAGTGGTGTGAAATCTCATGGTAATCCTAGGAGACCAATCAGAGGCTTCGTCATCATAATGAGAATACTGTAGAATATCACATTCACAGGCACTCAGCTTACTTTTTCTTCAGGCCTACTACTGGTTCTTTCAAACTTTATTTCCTGCAGCTTGGCTAGCCTGGATATTCTCCACATATCACCATTTGTCAGCCTAGCCACCATCTTCGTTACCTTCTCAATTTTGAAAGGGCCCATGTAAGCAGACTTACTCTTCCTCACAAATCCTGTATTTTTTCACCAGCACTTCATTTACGAGCCCTGGTGCAGTTCCTCTGATCATACCTCTGTTTGTAATTCTCTTGATATTTGTCTCACAGCTACTGCCCCTTCCATTTTAGTTCACCCAACTCTGTCTTTTTGTTAGAAATGTGGTATTTGGTTGGCAGTCGGGTTACCCCCTGTCCAAGTAAGGACCCTCACTCTAGTCAGGGTAAAGGAGAATCATACTTGGTTAATCCCGCTCACCCCTTGGTAGCTTGCACAAGCAGGCAGGCTTAACTTCAGAAGCAATGTGTAAGGTATTTATACCAACACACACAGTAACTCAGTGAAAACACTACAAAATGACACAACATAGGTTTAGAAAAATAGATTATATTTATCCCAACAAAACAAGACCAAAATGACCAAAATCCAACATACACAAGTCAAGGTATGAATTTTTAAAGAATAAGGGGGTCATTATCAGCCCCGCCGGCCGGAGCTAATGTGGCGGTAGTACCGCAAACAGGCTAGCGGTCCTTACCACCACATTATAACATTGGCGGGTTGGCTGAAGCCAATCCGGCAGTGTACAACTCCGACTGCCATGGCGGTAGCAGCTGCCGGGCTGGAGATAACCATCTCCAGCCCGGCGGCTGCCATTGTGCCGCCGGCGGTATAATGACCCTGCCTACCTCCATGGTTTTTGTGCCGTTCATAACACCATGAAAAACCGTGGTGGTAGGCCCTATCAGTGACAAGGAATTCCTTCCCTGTCACTGATGGGAGGCCCCCTCCCCCTAAACATCTCCAAACACCCCCACCCGCCTGCATCCACGCCCCCTATTCACACACACACATGCAGACACACACTCATCCACCCATACATACTCGCATGCATTTATCCATTCAAGCACACATCCGCACACACATCAAAACATACACGCAGAAAACGCAGAAACGCATTCACATTTCCATACATACACGCACTCACACACATTCATTCATGCAGTCACACAGATTCATATACGCACGCAAACAACACTAAACACACACTTGCATTCACACACACTCACACATACATGCGCACACCCACACACACACACACACAACACCCCCCTCCCCTGTCGGAGACCCAACTTTCCTGTATCCAGTGGCTCTTCCCGCAGGGGAAGGGACAGGCACTGCTACCGCCAGCAGCGCCCACCAGCAGAACACTGCCAGGCAGTATTATTTTTCATGATATGGCTGGCAGCGGTCTGCTGGCGTGGCGCTGCTGTTGGTAGCAGCGCCACCTTACCACCAGCTGCCAGTATGGCCACAGACGGATTTCGAACCTTCTTGTGAAATCCAGCAGTGGTCATATTATGGCGGGTGGATGTTAGCCACGGCGACGGTGTTTGGTAGCCATCGCCGCGGCAGTAGCCGTTTTTTACTGCCATTGTCATAATGGGGGCCTAAGAGTCTTAAAACAGTGAGAACGCTGTTAGCATGCAAAAGTACCTGGTTAGTGTCAAAATAACACCGCACGGGCGAGTGTGTGTCGGAAAAAGGCAGCGATGATTAGATTTCTCACTTGCAAGTGAGACCGTGCATCATTCCTCTTCTAGTCGGGTCAGCGTGTGTCATTTTTCCTCTCCCGCAAGAGAGCGATGCGTCGATCCGGACAGGCACCTCGGGTCCGGGCAGAGTTTGCGTTGTGTTTCTGCACCCAGCAAGGTTGTGTTAAAAATCCGGTCGCACGGTATCACAAACCCGTGATGCTTGGGGTTTGCAATGTTATCAGCCTCAGTTAGCGGGTGTTGCACGTCGTTTCTCCTGGCGCGGTGCATCGACCTCCCAACCGCGATGCAGGTGGAGCATTGATTTCAGCTGCAAAACTGGCGGTGCGTCATTTCTCAGCCGCGTCTCGGAAGGTGCATCAAAAATTTCCTCGCACCTCGGTCTGTGGGTGGATTTTCAGTCTTGGTCTGCGAGCTTCACCTTTGAAAAGCCTAGGAACTGGATAGAGCACCACTTGGCAGGGCAGGAGTCTCAGCAGAGAGTCCAGGTGCTGGCAGGGGAAGTCTTTGATGGCGCTGGGACTTCAACAACAGGAGGCAAGCTCAGTTCCAGCCCTTGGAGATTCTTCACAAGCAGGAATGCACAACAAAGTGAAGTCTTTGTCCCCTTTCACAGGCACAAGCAGCAACTGCAGGATAGCTCCACAAAGTACAGTCATAGGCAGGGCAGCACTTCTCCGCAGCTCTTCAGCTCTTCTCCTTGGCAGAGGTTCCTCTTGATTCCAGAAGATATCTCATCTTCAGGGGTTTTGGGTGCTTTTCTTTTACCCCTTTCTGCCATTGAAGTAGCCTACTTCAAAGGAAAGTATCTCTTGTTTGTGAGATCCTGCCTTGCCCAGGCCAGGCCCCAGACACTCACCAGGGGGTTGCAGACTGCATTGTGTGAGGGCAGGCACAGCCTTTTCAGGTGTGATTGACCACTCCTCCCCTCCCTCTTAGCACAGATGGTTCATCAGGATATGCAGACTACACCCCAGCTCCCTTTGTGTCATTCTCTAGAGAGAGGTGCAAACAGCCCAACTGTCAAACTAACCTAGACAGGGAATCCACAAACAGGCAGATACACAGAATGGTTTAAGAGAGAAAATGCCTGCTTTCTAAAAGTGGCATTTTCAAACACACAGGGGGTCATTCTGACCCTGACGGTCCATGACCGCCATGGCGGAGGGCGGTGGAAGCACCGCCAACAGGCTGGCGGTGCTTCCTGGGCTATTCTGACCGCGGCGGTAAAGCCGCGGTCAGAAAAGGGGAACCAGCGGTTTCCCGACGGTTTTCCCCTGGCCAAGGGAATCCGCCATGGTGGCGCTGCTTGCAGCACCGTCATGGGGATTCCGACCCCCTTCCCGCCAGCCTGTTTCTGGCAGTGTCCACCGCCAGAACCAGGATGGCGGGAACGGGTGCAGGGGCCCCCTAACAGGGCCCCACAAAGATTTTCACTGTCTGCAAAGCAGACAGTGAAAATCGCGACGGGTGCCACTGCACCCGTCGCACCCCTGCAACTCCGCCGGCTCCATTCGGAGCCGACTTCCTCGTTGCTGGGGCTTTCCCGCTGGGCCGGCGGACGGCCTTTTGGCGGTCGCCCGCCGGCCCAGCGGGAAAGTTGGAATGACCGCCGCGGTCTTTTGACCGCGGTGCGGTCATTCGGCGGTAACCGCATGGCGGACGGCGACCGCCGCCCGCCACGGTCAGTATGACCGCCACAGTCTCAAAACCAACTTTACTAAAAGATACATCTTTAAATTGTGAGTTCAGAAACACCAAACTCCAAATGTATATCTGCTCCTAAAGGGAATGTACACTTTAATCATTTAAAGGCAGCTCCCATGTTAAACTATGAGAGAGATAGGCCTTGCAACAGTGGAAAACCGAATTTGGCAGTATTTCACTGTCAGGACATCTAAAACACATAAGTACATGTCTCATCTTTAACATACACTGCACCCTGCTCATGGGGCTACCTAAGGCCTACCTTAGAGGTGCCCTACATGTATAAAAAGGAAAGGTTTTGGCCTGGCAAGTGGGTACACTTGCCAAGTCGTATTGCCAGTCTAAAACTGCACTCAAAGACACTCCAGTAAAAAGTAATTGCCAAGCCTTAAACTCCCCTTTTTATACATATGTCACCCCTAAGGTGGGCCCATGTAGCCCATAGGGGAGGGTGCTATGTAGATAAAAGGCAGGACATGAACATGTGTGTTCTATATGTCCTGGTAGTGTAAAACTCCTAATTCATTTTACACTGCTGTGTGGTCTGCTCCTTTCATAGGATAGCATTAGGGCTACCCTCATATACAGCTTGCGTGTAGATCCTGATCTGAAAGGAGTAGCCAGGTCATATTTAGTGTGGCCAGAATGGTGATACAAAATCCTTCTTAATGGTGTAGTTGGATTTTATATTACTTTTTTAGAAATTTTACTTTTAGAAAGTGAGCATTTCTCTACACTTAAATCCTCCTGTGCCTTCCAATCCACATCTGGTTAGGTTTAGTTGACAGCTCCCTTGTGCATTCTCTCAGACAACCCCAAACAAAGGATGCTCAGTCACACTTGCACACATCTGCATATTAAATGGGTCTTCCTGGGCTGGGAGGGTGGCGGCCCTGATACTTACATGTCAAAGGACAGTAGCCTACCCTCACCCAAAGGACTGCCACATCCCCTACTGGGACACTGGCAGACAGGATGGAACTGAAAGGGGACCTTGTGCACTTCTAAGCCACTCTTTGAAGTCTCCCCCACTTCAAAGGCACATTTGGGTATTCAAACAGGGTCCCTGACCCTACCAACTCAGACACTTCTGGACAGGATACCACTGATGAAGAATTCCTGAACCAGAACCTGCCACCTGCCAAGAAGAACTGCCAGGCTGCCCAAATAACTCACTTTGACTACTTTTCTGAGGGGGACTGCAGCCTTGCTGCAGACCTGCTACCTTTCTGCTCTCTGGCTGTGCTGAGGAGGGCTTGGATAGAGCTTCCCTCCTGTTCCCTGTAGTCTCAGGACCAAAATGACTTCATTCCTGAAAAAGAACTCCTTGTGCAGCGGAAATCAATGCACAGCCTGCTGAAACGATGCACAGCCTGCACCTCAGTGAGAAAATCACTGCACGCCGAACCGGAACGAAGCAGCCTGACTTCCCAAGGAGAAGATCAACACAGTGCCAGTGTTGTCACCGGACATTTGACGCAGCGCCTGCCGTGCGGTCAAAATTTCCAAGCATCGCCCACCGGATCGACACATCCCCTGTGACTTTATCCTGCACTCCCAGGATTTCAACGCATCTTCCCCAGAGTGTCCAAAAACCCTGCTACCCAAAGAGAATCCCAGTCTACGCGCCGGAAATCGACGCAAAGCCTGCCTTGTGTGAAAACTCAACGATGCATCATCTGTGTGCGCTGGAAAAATTTACGCACACCTCCCCGATTTCTATGTATCTCCTCTCTGGGGTCCCTTGCGGAGAATTTGAATGCCACCAGGTACTTTGTGCTTGCAAGAGACACTTGTTGCTTTTTTAAAAGACTAAAGACACTTTATATCATTGTTTTGAATCTTGATCATTTTTACTTGAATCTTATCAGAGATATATTATATATTTTTGTAAACACTGTGTGGGGTACTTTTGTGGTGTCCTACTGTGTTATTGCATGATTTATTACACAAATACTTTGCACATTACCTTCTGATTTAAGCCTGACTGTTCAGTGCCAAGCTACCAGAGGGTGGGCACAGGATAATTTGGATTGTGTGTGACTTACCCTGACTAGAGTGAGGGTCTTTGCTTGGACAGGGGGCAACCAAAGACCCCATTTTTAACATCAACCATGCTGAATTCAACTTAGTAGTTACAACCCTATCTCTCATCCAGAAAGTCAGTGACTTGAATGTCACTGGACTAGGAGCATTATGATGAGCCCACCCAACTTTATTCAAAACTTCAGACAGTGGTTTTCTCAACTCCACTGCTTTCTGCACATATGACTTGATTTTCCTGTCCATGGATTCTGCATGACCATTAGCCTGTGGTGAGTATAGAGCAGTTTTGAGATTAACAATGGATAGTTCCTGCATTTCAAGGGACGTTAGTTGAACACCATTGTCTGCTATAATTTCTTGCAGTATTCCTTCTCAAATGAATGCCTTTTTCAAGAAATTAATCACTACTCGAGTGTCAATAGAACTTACACCTATTCAACAACCACTAGACATGTAGTTGACCAATAGTATGATGTATTGTTCACTAGGAGGTAATCTCTTCCATGGTTCTACTGGGACTTCCACGGTCACACAATGGAGCTTTAGATACCACATTGCTTTTGTCACTCCTGGCACACAAATCACAATCCTTAACACTACATTCCACTTGCTGATCTAACTCAGGCCTGCCGCTGCGTCCCCGTGGCCCCTCCCCCTCTCCCCACCTCCTCTCCGGCTGTTTCCTTTCTTTCTCAAACCCCTGCTGCTGTGTCCCCGCTGCCCCTCCCCCTCCCCATCTCCTCTCTGTCCGTTTCCTTTCTTTCTCAAACCCCTACCGCTGTGTCCCCACGGCCCCTCCCCCACCTCCTCTCTGTCCGTTTTTACCTCCCCTGCTAATCCCTGCAGCCCCATCCCCCAGCCTTCCCATTCGCCAAGCCCTCCCTTCTCCCAGCTGCCACTCCCTCCCTCCTCCCCATTTATGGCAGCCGCGGCGCAGATGTGCAGCGGACACTCTCAGCGGGTGTGCCGCTGTCGCGCCGAAGGTTCACCAAAGGCAGGCCCGTCTGCGTCCTGTCTGCGCCAAGACCGCGCCCAGTGCAAGTCCACCTGGCCCCCTCAGACAAATCAACTCCCCCCTCACCATCCACTCACTCAACTCAGGCCCTCGGCCCACCTGCACCCTTTCCAGACCCACACACACCCAAGGACCCTTCACCTGCTACACCTGTCATTTCTCCTGCTCCTCATCCCTCACACCACACACCAACCATAGCGACCCCCGACCAACAAACACAACACCCCCAATGCAATACTCACCTGCTCTGCCCCAACCCCCACCAACCAGCCCCACCGCACACCACAGCACACCACCCCACAACCAGAACACATCCCGCAACAACACCCTCATGCACCACACCAACACCACCCACCACAACCACCTCAACTGCCTGCTCCTCAACACCCGCTCCCTTCACAAACATGCCATAGAACTCTGGGACCTCATCACATCACACTCACCTGACATCGCCTTCCTCACGGAAACTTGGACTAACCCCTCCTCGGAACCCGACATAGCCATCGCCACCCCCAAGGGATACAAACTCCAACGTGAAGACCACCTCAGCAGACCAGGTGGTGGCATCGCCATCCTACACAGGGACACCATCAAAGTCACCACCAGCTCCCAAGACACTATCAACAACACAGAACACATGCACTTCCTAATCCACATTAACAACAACTCCACCCTCAGAGGTACACGAATCTACAGACCACCAGGACCACGCCCGCCTTCTGCGACACCATCGCCGACACCATCAGCTCGCATGCCCTCACCTCCACAGACTACATCCTCCTCAGTGATTTCAACTTTCACTTGGAGAACTTTCAAGACCACAACTCAACCTCCCTCATAGACAACCTCACCAACCTCAGACTCAAACAACTGGTCACCGCACCCACCCACTCAGCAGGACACAAGCTCGACAGAATTTTCACCTTAAGCCAACACATAGCCTACACCCACACCACCGAACTCCACTGGACTTACCACCACTGTGTCCACTTCTCCTTCACCAAACCCCCACACAACACCATCAACACACCACATCCTACTGCATGTGGGACAAGATCTCCACAGAACGCCTGAACTCCCAACTGGCTCACAACCTCCCCCCCACACCAACGACCCCAACGCAGGAGCACACAACCTCTCTAAATGGATCACTAACCTGCACAGACACACTAGCCCCCCTCAGAAAACACATTGCCTCCCGCAACATCAAGAACACCCCATGGTTCACCCCCGAACTCCAAGACTCCAAGCGCAAATGCCGCCAAGCGGAGAAAATATGGCGACAAGAACCCTCTACAACCAACTTCTCCACCCTCAAAACTACAATTCGCACCCATCACCCACTCATACGCACCACCAAAAGAGATCACTACAAGACACGCCTGGACAACAACTCCCAAAACAGCAAAGAACTCTTCACCATCATTAAAGAGCTAGCCAAACCCAAAGCCAGCAACATAGACCCCACACACACACGGCCCCATGAGACACCCTCTCCAACCACTTCCACCACAAAATCTTGGACATTCACAACAGCTTCATACCACACACACCGACCACACACATCCCTCACTCACCCAACTCAACCCCCACTCATGACCCCCTCCACACTCACCACATGGGCCCCCACCTCACATGACACAGCAAATCAATGCACTAACCTCCTCCTGCTTCCACACACTCTGCACTCTAAAAAAATCCTTCAAATGGATTCCCCCAGAGACCAGGAAGACAGTCACCCATGCACTCATCAGCAGCAGACTAGACTACAGTAACGTCCTCTACACAGGCACCACACTCAAACTCAAACGCAAACTCCAGAGAATTCAGAACACAGCCGCACACCTCGTCCTTGGCCTCCCCCGCCATGAACGAATCTCACCACAACTCAAATTCCTTTACTGGCTCCCCATAGACAAGAGAATCACTTTCAAGATCCTCATTCATGCACACAAATCCCTCCACAACACCGGCCCGACCTACCTCAACGAAAGAGTGAACTTCCACACTCCCACCCACAACCTCCGATCAGCCGACCTCGCACTAGCTACAGTCCCCACATCCAACAAACCACCACAGGAGGCAGGGCCTTCTCTTACCTCGCCCCCACAACGTTGAACTCCCTCCCCACCAACCTCCGCAAAACCAAAGACCTCCTACTCTTCAGAAAAAACCTCAAGACATAGTTGTTCGAACAGTAACCCCCCTCACCCACCCCACAAGTGCCTTGAGACCCTCACGGGTGAGTAGCGCACTCTATAAAATATTTGTATTGATTGATTGATGGCAGTCCCAGGTCTGTGCTCCACTGTGAAGTCCATCCCCTCTAGGGAAATGGACCACCTTAACAGTTTTGGCTTCTCCTCCCTCATTTGCATCAACCATCTGAGAGGTCTGTGGTCAGTTTGTACAAGGAAGTGAGTGCCAAACAGGTATGGCCTCAACTTCTTCAGGGACCAGACCACAGCAAAGGCCTCCCTCTCAATAGTACTCCATCTTTTCTCTCTGGGGAGTAGTCACCTGCTGATGAAGGCAACTGGTTGATCTTGGCCCTCTTCATTAACTTGTGCTAACACTGGCCCAATCCCTTCCTCTGAAGCATCTGTTTGCACTATAAACTCCTTGTTATAGTCAGGGGCCAGTAACACTGGTGCTGAACACATAGCCTGTTTTAGGGTGTTAAAAGCTTTCTGACACTCTGGGGTCCAAATGACTTTATTGGGCTGTTTCTTGGGGGTAAACTCAGTCAGATGGGCCACTATGGTCCCATAATTCTGAACAAACCTCCTGTAGTACCCAGTCAGGCCAAGAAAAGCCCTGACCTGAGTCTGGGTTTTAGGATCCTTTCAATCCAGCATAGTCTGGATCTTGGGCTGGAGAGGTTGTACATGGCCTCCACCAACAAGGTGGCCCAGGTACACAACTGAGCTTTGCCCTATCTGGCACTTGCTTGCCTTGATAGTCAGGCCTGCTTGAAGCAGGGCCTGAAGCACTTCCTTCAGGTAAACCAGGTGGTCCTCCCAGGTGGAACTGAATACAGCTGTATCATCCAGATAAGCTGCACTGAAAGATTCCAAACCAGACAGGACTCTATTCACAAACAGTTGGAAGGTGGCATGATCATTTTTCAGGCCAAAGGGCATCACTGTGAACTGAAAGTGGCCCTCTGGTGTGGAAAATGCTGAACTCTCCTTAGCTCCTGGAATTCAGGCAATCTGCCAGTATCCTGAGGTCAGATCAAATGTGCTCAGGAAATTGGCAGCCCCCAACCTATCAATGAGCTCATCAGCTCTAGGTATGGGATAAGCATCAGTCCTAGTGACTGCATTTAGACCTCTGTAGTCCACACAGAATCTCAATTCCTTCTTCCCACCTTTGGGGATTAGGTTTGGCCACCAGTACAACTGGACTGGACCGAGGACTGTCAGAGGGCTCAATTACCTTGAGCTCCAACATCTTAGCCACTTCAGCTTTGATGTTGGCCTTGACCTGGTCAGACAGCCTGTACAGCTTGTTTTTGACAGGTAAGCAGTCACCAGTGTCAATGTCATGGACACACCAATTGGTGAAGCCAGGAGTCAGGGAGAACAGACTAGCAAATGGCTCCAAAACTTGTCTGCAGTCTTTTTGTTGCTGGTCTGTCAACTTGGGAGAGAGTACCACTCCCTCCACTGACTCATCTTGTTCATTTGAGGACAGGAGGTCTGGCAGAGGTTCACTCTCCTACTCCTTCCATTCATCAGTGATCATCAGCATGGTCATGTCTGCCCTGTCCTTGTGGGGTTTGAACCTGTTGACATGCAGGATCCTATGAGGATTCCTAGGGGTGCCAAGGTCCACCAAGTAGGTGACCGCACCCTTTTTCTCCACAATTTGATAGGGCCCAGTCCATTTGGCCTGAAGTGCCCTAGGAGCCATGGGCTCCGAAACCCACACCAGCTGTCCTGGGTGATACTCAGGCATGGGAGCTTTCTGGTCATGCCAGAGCTTCATGTGCTCTTGGCTGGCCTCCAGGTTTCTGCTTGCCTTCTTCATGTACTCAGCCATGTGTGACCACAGGCCCAGCACATAATCCAGCACATTCTCCTTGGACTCTTTGAGAGGCTTCTCCCAAGACTCTCTCACCAAGCACAATGGGCGCCCAAACAGTAACTCAAAGGGGCTGGATCCAATCCCCTTCTGTGGCACCTCTCTGTAGGCAAACAGCAGGCATGGGAGGAGAACATCCCATCTCCTCCTGAGTTTGTCAGACAACCCCATGATCATGCCCTTCAGGGTCTTATTAAATCTTTCCACCAGACCATTGGTCTGTGGATGATAAGGGGTGGTGAACTTATAAGTAACACCACACTCATCCCACATGGCTTTCAGATAGGCAGACATACAATTTGTGCCCCTATCTGAGACCACCTCCTTTGGGAATCCTACTCTGCTGAACACACCAAGTAGGGCCCTAGCCACTGTGGGAGCAGTGACTGTCCGGAGGGGTATTTGCCTCAGGGTACCTGGTGGATGGCTCACAACCACCAAAATGTACCTGTTGCCTGAGGCGGTTTGTGGGACTAAGGGACCAACAATGTCAGTACCCACCCTCTCAAAGGGAGTCCCAACCACTGGCAGTGGTATCAAGGGAGCCTTTGGCTTGCCCCCAGCCTTGCCACTGACTTGGCAGGTAACACAGGAGCTGCAAAACTCCTTGACTTTTTCTGACATTTGGGGCCAATACAAATGGTTGACCGGCCTGTTCCAGGTCTTTGTCTGTCCCAAATGTCCAGCTAAGGCAATATCATGGCTTAAAGTGAGGAGGAATTCCCTATACTTCTGGGGGACCACTACTCTCCTGGTTGCCCCTGGTTTGGGGTCCTTTGTCTCAGTGTAGAGAACTCCATCCTCCCAGTAAACCTTGTGAGTCCCACTGGTACCCCCTTGTTCTTGCCTGGCAGCAGTCTGCCTTAGGCTCTCAAGAGTGGGACACTTTCTTTGTCCCTGGCACAAGTCCCCCTTGCAGTGCTGCAAAGTCTGGCAGAGCTTCAGGGGAAGTGGCCCTCCCTCAGAGGTCAGATCCTCCCTCTCCGGTTCGGATTTCTCCTGATCCTCTGTACTTGTGGGGGCTGGCAAGCCAGACCCAGTGCCCGTTCTCTTCTTCTTGGGGGCTTGGCCATTGTTCCAGGGTCCAAGTGTCCAGCACTTCCCTGTTGTGCTGCCTTTGACCTGGTCAGAGCACATACCCATTCAGGGAGGTCCAGCATCTGTGCATGGACCCTTCTCTCCACCCCTGACCATTCAGGTGCTTCAAGATCATTTCCCAGCAGACAATTTACTGGGAGGGCAGGAGCTACAGCTACCTTCTTAGGGCCAGTCACACCTCCCCATTCCAGGCTCACCATGGCCATGGGATGAAGTTGGGTTCTGCTATCTGCATAAGTCACTTGGTGGAAGACACCAGGTAAGACCTGTTCTGGAGAAGCCAGCTTCTCTGTGACCATTGTAACACTGGCTCCTGTATCTCTCAGAGCTTCCACCTCAGTCCTATTGACTTTAGGCCTCTGCCTATACCTCTCCATGCTGGGAGGTAAGGTGGCCATAGTTGCATTGTCCACCACATCCATGGATACTAAGGTGACCTCTGTGTACCCTAATCCCAGCCCTGGGCCAACTTCCACCCCCATCCCTACACTACCAATCCCCTGGGATTGCCCACCAGTGGGGGGTTTCTTGGAGCAGATAGCATCTCCTCTTTTGTGTCCAGGTTGATGACACTCAAAGCACTTGCCGGCCTTAGCAAGCTCCAGAAAATTTCCTGCTTTAACAGGATCATAATGCTTCCCCTGATACCCTTTTCCCTTAGAAGTGGAATGGCTCAGGGCTCCCCCACCCTGAGAAGTTTTTGGGGACTCTTGTGAGGACTCTTTGGGCTTTTTATCATCTTTCCCTTGGTTCTTCCCCTGAGAAGAACCATGTCCTCCCTTTTTCTGATCACCCCCTGGGGGTTTCTGGTTAACCCTAGTTCTTAACCAGTCATTTGCTGCCTCCCCAGCTCTCTGGGGTTGGTCAACTTAGAATCAACTAGATACTGGTGGAGCTCCTCTTGGACACAATTGGTTAGAAGGTGCTCCCTCATAATCAAACTGTACAGCCCCTAAAAGGTACTTACCTTGTTGCCCTGTATCCAGCCATCTAGTGCTTTAACGGAGATGTCCACAAAGTCCACCCAGGACTGGGTGCTTGTCTTTTGGGTGTCCCTAAACTTGAGCCTACACTGCTCTGGGGTCAGACCAAATTTTTAATCAAGCATCTCCTCTTACTGGGGTTTGAATCTGCGTCCTCCCCCCCTCAAGGTTAGGAGCCTATCCCTCCCAGAGTTGAGGACCAACGCCCAAAGAAGTGAACCCCAGTACTGAGGCTTGACTCTCCCCATCTGGATGGCCCTCAAAGGCCCCCAGCCACTTATTTATGTCATCCCCCTCTACATAGGCAGGAACAACCCCCTTGGATAATCTGGGGAAAAAACTCCACCCATGGATGCCTCAGCTTCTCTGTCGCTACCACCATCTCTTTTTCTTCCCTTGCCCACTTTTTTATTTTCTAGGGCCGGCTTCTCTGCCTCCAAAGCTATGAATGCTAGCAGGGCCTCCAGCTCTCATTCCCTGAGGGACAGGTTCTCTCCTCCTGAAGGGACCCCCTTCCCCCAACTAGCTTTGGGTATGACCCTAGTGACTGTGTGCATTGAGAACTGGTCTTCCTCCTCCTCACTTAGGCTCAGATGCCCTCCCTCCCCTGGAGCTAGCATCCTCCCCTGCTTCTTCCTCCTCTGGAGCTTCCTCTGAGTCTACCTCTTGGGCATCAGCCCATGCTGTCAGGGATTTAATCAGGACATGCTTCCTGAGGTCAGTGGTTGCTGGCAACCCTCTTTCAGTACAGAACCCCCTAAGCTGGACTACTGTCAGTGTGGATAGGCTAGCCAGATCAAGCTCCATGGTTCCACAGTTTTGTGTCAACAAAAACGTTTTGCAAAAATTGGAAACAAGAATTTTGAAAAATCACAAAAATTCAATAATTGAAATTAATCCAAATTTAAAATGAAAAATAATTTTTGCACTAGGACAATTTTGAGGATTTTTAATTTGTTTTACTTAAAACTGCCATGTGATACTGAACACAAGTACAGGATCCCACCACTGCGCACCAAAAAATGCTGGAAAATGGGTTATTGGTAGGGCAGGTAGGTTCCTACACTTAGCAATAGGCCACTAACCTCCACTTAGGTCCAGTTAGGTCTCAGTAAATTAAACCTAGCTCAACCCTTGTTAGCTTGGCAACGAGCGACAAGGCTTAATTTAGGAGACAGAGTGTAAAGCATTCAAATATCACAAAACAGTAACTAATTAAAACACAGGAATCAGTTTAAAAATCCGAAACCAATTTATTAAAATGGATTATATTTTTATCTTGAAAATGACACAAAAATGAATAAAATCAGAGAAGGTGAACCGGAGATATGAATTTATAAAGAATTCCTATTTTCTAACGCCTAGAAACAAAAAGCGCCAATCTGGTCGCACCTCGACTGGGGCAAAGTCAAAGTTTAAGGCCAACCGCGATGGAGCCCAGCTCAGCTACAGCCCGCGGGAGTTAGTCATTTTTTGGATGATTTTCTTCAGTGGGACGAACCTGCCAGTCCAATAAGGCCTCCTGGAACTCTTCTCCGGATACGCGTCGCGGGAGCCCTCGGTGGAGATTTTGACCTTCGGACTTAGTTTTCGAGGTGAAAATCCTTCAACCGGGGCAAACCTGGATCTTGATCCGACATCCTTAGAGCCCTCCTCGGATTTGCACGCTGGGAGGTCCTGGTCAACTTCCTACATTCGGACTTAGGTGGTCATTACAACCCTGGAGGTCGATGTTAAAGCGGCGGTAAAACCGCCAACAGGCTGGCGGTAAAAAAAATTGAATCATGACCGTGGCGGAAACCGCCAACATAGAGAGCCACTTTAACACTCCGACCGCCACAGCGGTACAAACAAACACCGCGGCGGTAACCGCCAACAGACAGGCGGAAGACAATGTACTGCCCACACTATTACAAACCACCAATCCGCCACCTTTTCTGGGGCGGATTCACTGCGAACAAAAAAGACGCGGAAACAGGACTTCGAAGGGAAAACGCTCACACCCCACGTGGAATCAGGACGCCATGGAACCGGAGCTCCGGATTCTGCCAGCCTTTGTCTTCCTGCTCCTCTATCAGGAGTACGAACGCCTGTGGTGAACACAATGGTGAGTATTGCACCTTCGACACAGGGGAGGGGGGAGGGAAAAAACAGTGACACACACACGCAACACCCCCACCCCCACCCTCACCCACTACAACACACACGCTAATACATATTGATACATAACAGTTACACCCCCTGACCCCCACCTGCAAGAATGCAAGGACAAAAGGAAATGAGTCGAATAATTGTGATATATTCAATTACATACATCAAAAATATTTACAAATATATACATTTATACTATATACAATTATATACACCAAGAATACAAATCCAAGGGGATTCCACCATCATAGTCCGTGGATCACTGGGCCCAAAAGGCATGGGTGAGGCCCACACTCAATACCCGAACAAGACGCACAGAACACTGCTGGAGCATCAGTTGGAAATAAAACAGGCTCCTCAGGGGGAAGGAAAGGGGGGCACCTCAGCCGTTTGAGTACACAATGCAAGATCCACGAGGGGGCTCCATGCCCACTGTTCAATCCTGGGGAGTGCAAAGCCACAGTCTTACAAGTCTCTACAGTGGGTGGTTTGCCCACTGTTCAATCCTGGGGAGTGCAAAGCCACAGTCTCACAAGTCTCTATAGTGGGTGATTTTACCACTGTTCAATCCTGGGGAGTGCAAAGCCAGAGTCTCTCAAGTGGATAACATTCTCCACTGGTTCTAGAGGGGGCATTGTGCCCAGAGTGCTTCATCCTGCCAAGGACTGAGGTAGTGAATGCTTTTCTCCACTGGTTCTGGAGGGGGCTTGGTGCCCAGAGTGCTTCATCCTGCTCGTGGCGGCCTCAGTAGCATCAGAGCTTTTGGCGCTCATTGGCCTGCGGTGCTGGTGGCGGTGGTGTCCTTGGCAGCGGTGCTTGTGGCGGTCTTGTCCTGTTCAGCGGTGCTGGTGGCGGCGGTGTCCTTGGCAGCGGTGCTTGTGGCGGTGGTGTCCTTGGCAGTGGTTCAGCTGGAGGCAGTCTTGTCCTGGCCTGCGGTGCTTGTGGCGGCAGTGCCCTTGGCAGCGGTTCAGCTGGTGGCGGTCTTGTCCTGGCCTGCGGGGCTGCTGGCGGTCGCCTCCTTGACAGCGCTTCAGCTAGTGGCGGTCTTGTACTGGCCTGCAGGGCTGCTGGCGTTTGCCTCCTGGGCAGCGGGGCTGCTGCTGGCAGTCTTGTTTGTGGCAGCGGGGCTGCTGGCGGTCGCCTCCTGGGCAGCAGGGCTGCTGCTGGCGGTCCTGTCTATGGCATTGGGGCTGCTGGCGGTTGCCTCCTGGGCAGCGGGGCTGCTGCTGGTGGTCTTCTCCTGGGCAGTGTGGTTGCTGGCGGTCACCTCCTGGGCAGGGGGGATGCTGCTGGCGGTCCTGTCTGTGGCAGCGGGGCTGCTGGCGGTCGCCTCCTGGGCAGCAGGGCTGCTGCTGGTGGTCTACCCCTGGGCAGTGGGGCTGCTGGCGGTCATCTCCTGGGCAACGGGGCTGCTGCTGGCGGTCTTCCCCTGGGCAGTGGGGCTGCTGGCGGTCGTCTCCTGGGCAGCTGCTGGTGGTCCTTTCATTGGCAGCTGGGCTGCTGGCGGTCTTGTCCACTGTGCTAATCTTCCCAGACTTGCCGGTTTTACTGTGCCCCTTCCTCACCTTGGATGGTGTCGCAGCTGTCTCTACACTCCCAACTGGACCCCTGGGAGCGGCTTTGGTGGCTGATTTCTTTCCCCTCTCCCGCCGGGCACTGGCCAACTTTTGAAACTTGACAGGTGGGGGACTGTCCGTGCTGTGGCTCCTTGCAACACTGGCTGCCCTGCTGCCTGGTGCACTCCATAATCCGGTGACTACTGGCACCACTGGTCCTGCTGAGGTTGTTGCTGAGGTGCCAGGTTGGGACCTGGAGAGTCGGGCCCTAAGAGACTGAAGGGGTGGGGGAGGTGAGGGAAAGAGGTCAAGGTTGGATAGGAAAAGTTTCTTAGGAACACTGGGATGGGTAGATGGAGGGGGTTTGGGAGTGGAGGAAGAGGTAGTGGTTGTAGGAGGTGTACGTTTGGTGACTTTGGGTAAAGGTGCATGGGCTGGAGGCTGTCGTGAGGTGGATGGCTGTTGGGTGGGTGTGTGACTGCGTTTGTGTACCTTGGGAGGTGGCCTCACAGACACATTGGGAGAGGACACAGGGGATGTGTGAATGGTAGTGGGGGTGGTGACTGCATGTGAGCGGGGTGTGGTGGTGTGTGTGTTGGTGATGGACGTAGTGGTTGAGGATGCAGTGCATGCAGGTGTGAGTGGAGACAAGACAGGGAGGGAGGAGGGAGATGAGGAGGAGGGGGACACAGTGGAGGCAGTGGATGTTGGTGTGTCTGCATGTGTGTGATGCTTGTGTGAGTGCCTGTGGGATGTGTGGTGCTTATGTTTGCCAGAGCTTCCCTTGTGTGTTGAGGTGTGTGCATGCTGGTCTGATGGTGTGCTTGGGATAGGCTGAGGTACAGGGGTGTGGGTCTGGGTGGAGGAAGTTGGAGGGGGAGGCTAGAGACAGAGACAATGGCTGCCATCAGTGCTGAGGCCAGTCTGAAAAGCTTGCTGAAGGGCTGCCTGACCAGAGTGAATGCCCTCCAGGTATGAATTGGTTTGTTGCAACTGCCTTTCGACACCCTGGATGGCATTCAAAATGGTAGACTGCCCAACAGTGAGGGACCTGAGGAGGTCAATGGCCTCCTCACTGAGGGCAGCAGGGCTGACTGGGGCAGGGCCTGAGGTACCTGGGGCGAAGGGGATGCCCACCCTCCTGGGTGAGCGGGCACAGGGAAAAAGCTGAGGGGCGGCTGGGAGGGCGGTGCTGGTAGGGGGGGTGGCGGCTGTACCTGTAGATGCGGGGGCACACATGGGTCCACCACCGCAAGGGAGCTCCTATCAGAGGGGGAGTCTGTCTCACTGGTGTCAGCTCCTGTCCCCGCCGTGGAGCTCCCCTCGCCCTGCGTACCACTGTTGAATTCGGAGTCTGTAGTCTTGCCCTCCTGGGCCATGTGGGATGCAGCTCCCTCCTGCTCCAGTGCCACTGCTCCTCCGCCTGATGATGCTAATGCATACAAGAATGGGGAGACCACAAAAAGGGGGGGGTGAGACAGAAGAAAGACATGTTCAGTGCATGCAATACCGCTACCGTTGGCGGACACGACAGACACAGAAGCCCCCTGCACTACGCTGCACACTTGGGGTCCACTATTCAATCCCTGGACATGGCTCACAAGGCTATGGCCAATTTCTGCAGACATGAATGTCACAGGTGCCTGACTAGGTGTAGTTGGCACTATACACAGGTGGGGTGGGGTGCCACAGGGCCTGCCTGAAGAAGGGAACTTAACTACCAAACTCGCCTTGACCTAAGGGAACCCACAGCCCACCTCCCCCACCCAGACACCTCCAATGCGGGCTGAATCAGCAGAATGAGAATGTACTCACCCCCTTCTGGCTGCTGTGATGCCCTCATGCGCCCATCCATCTCCGGGTACGCCCCGCCAGGATTCTGAACATCAGGGGGGTCATGGTGTGACGGGCACCCCTCCCACGTTGGGAGGCCATCCCCAGCTGGGCCTCCGCCTTCTTCTTGCTCCAGCGGCGAATGTCCTGCCATCTTTTCCAGCAGTGTGGTAGACCCCCAGGGTCCGGACTTCCTTGGCGATGGCACGCCAGATGTCCTTCTTCTGGTGGGCGCTGACCTACAGGAATTGTACAGGGGAAAAAGAGTAGTAATTTACAACTGCACTGTCACAGTCATTGACCCGCATCCCTTCCCTTGCCATGACGCACATACACTCACCGTCGTTTCATGCATGCCTCATTCTCACCCCCCCTATCTTTCATCCACCCCACTCCACACAGACATTGCCCATGCAGCATGCTCACAGTGTACTTACCTGTTTGTCTAGAGGACCGTAGAGTAGCGTGTACTGAGGGAGGACCCCATCCACGAGTTTCTCCAACTCCTCCGTACTGAAGGCAGGGGCCCTTTCTCCAGACACACGAGCCATTGTCTCTTCCAGACTGAGGTCACAGCAGCACTTGCAGTGTAGGTCCTCTCCTGTCGAAGATCAGGTATCGAGTAATTGAACAGATAGAAAATGGCTATCACGTCCACGGTGGTGCGTACCGTCACTGCTGGTGTACATCTTCATTGGCTCCTGGGACCTATAGGGTCCAATGTTAACCAATGCAAAATTGTGCCGCAGTCTTCGACCGCCCACCGCGATGGTGTACAACGCCAGTGCAGTTACCTCATATGCCCTTGTCCCACCTTACAGGTCAGGCAGCCGCCATTTCAGGGGCCCACATGGCTTTATTTTTGACTGCATCACACATACCTAGGCCTTGCCGCAACACTATTACAGGCAAAATTTGATTTATGAATATTTTCATAGTAAGCTGTGTTTACGTACCACAGAGTTGGTTGACTCTCTGCTCGCTGTTCTCCTCCATAGGCACCGTCCACTGGGGCGTGTGAGGAGGTGGCAGCATCCTCCGGTGTACAGACCTCTGGTGGACCTGTCGACAATGGAGGAAAGACATGTGATCATCACCTACAGGCTTGATCGTGCCACAATCCAGGAACTGTGTGCCCAGTTGGAGCCAGACCTGATGTCAGCTATCCGCCATCCCACAGGAATGCCCCCTCAAGTGCAGGTGCTGTCAGTACTCCATTTCCTAGCAAGTGGGTCTTTTCAAACAACAGGGGCCATAGCATCCGGTATGTCCCAGCCTATATTTTCCAATGTGTTGTCCAGGGTGTTGTCTGCCCTGCTGAAACACATGCAGAGCTAAATCGTTTTCTCTCAGGTGGAGGATTTGCCTACAGTGAAAGCTGATTTCTATGCCCTGGCACATATCCCCAACATCCTAGGTGCCATTGATGGGACACATGTGGCCTTGGTCCCCCCACGCAGGAGTGAACAGGTGTACAGAAACTGGAAGAGTTACCATTCCATGAATGTGCAGATGGTGTGTTTGGCAGACCAGTACATCTCCCATGTTAATGCAAAATTCCCTGGCTCAGTGCATGACGCTTACATCCTGCGGAATAGCAGCATCCCTTATGTGATGGGGCAACTCCAGAGGCACCGGGTGTGGCTATTAGGTGAGCACATGGACCCAAATCAGTGGGAATAGTTGTCTGGTTGTGTGGATGTCCCTATGAGTTAGTGTGTGTCTAACAGTTGTCCCTCACCATTTGCAGGTGCCTCCTGAAGGCCAGGTTCCGGTGCCTCCATATGACAGGTGGTTCCCTATTCTACTCACCAAAGAAAGTATGCCAGATCATCGTGGCCTGCTGTATGCTTCACAACTTGGCTTTGCGACGACAGGTGCCTTTTCTGCAGGTGGATGGTCCAGATGGAGGTGTTGTGGCAGCTGTGGAGCCTGTGGACAGTGAAGACGAGAAAGCAGAAGAAGAGGACATCGACAAAAGGAACACGGTGATCCTGCAATACTTCAAGTGAGACACAGGTAAGAAGACAAACCTGCCTGCTACATCTAATTTAAATCTACTACCTCTCTACTGTCTGTCATTTTCACCCAGTGTATGGTCACTGAGTTGTCACTTTCCCTTACGGTTTCACAGATGTGGGTCCCACTGTGTGACATCTGCTTTGTTTTCTCATGGACTAGAGCTGTGTGACATAGGTATGTTGACATTACATTTGAAAGAGCATTTTGGCTCTGTAATTGCAAATACACTATTTTGAAATCACAGACAGACTCCAGATTGTTTTGTGCTGTAAGGGTGTTTATTTAAGTGCTCAATATTGGAGGGGGTTGTAAAATGGTGAGGGGTGATGGTGGAGGAATGTCCTTGGCAGAGCCCAGTCTATTAGTCTCACAGGTGCATTGTCCAAGGGGGCATAGGAAGTGGAGCTGAGGCAGTTTAAGTATGGACAGGATGACAAGGTGGGACAAATGGATGACAATCAGGGTGGTCTAATTTCTTGGTGGGGGTCTTGGCATCATTCTCTGTCTTTGTCGTGGATCTCAGGTACCGTTTGCGGGGTTGTTCTCCCTCTGCAGGGGGTGGGGTGCGGGTGTGGTGGTCCTGTGGCGGTGCCTCCTGTCCACTAGCGCCGGCGGAGGTGGTGGGCAGTTCATCGTCCAGGCTAGTGTCAGGGGCCCCTTGTTGTGCCACAGTGTCCCTCCTGGTGTTCAGGAGGTCCTTCAGCACCCCTAAAATGGTGCCCAGGGTGGAATTGATGAATTTGAGTTCCTCCCTGAAGCCCAAATACTGTTCCT
This sequence comes from Pleurodeles waltl, assembly GCF_031143425.1. Lineage (NCBI taxonomy): Eukaryota > Metazoa > Chordata > Amphibia > Caudata > Salamandridae > Pleurodeles > Pleurodeles waltl. The sequence continues at coordinate 302,311,446 of NC_090447.1, forward strand.
CCTGCAGCCGCTGGGTCTCCTGAAACTTGGCCATTACCATTGCCATTGTCTCCTGGGAATGGTGGTAGGCTCCCATGATGTTGGAGAGGGCGTCGTGGAGAGTGAGTTCCCTGGGCCTGTCCTCCCCCTGTTGCACAGCAGCCCTCCCAGTTCCTGTGTTCCTGGGCCTCTGTCCCCTGAACCGTGTGCCCACTGCCACTGCCCCCAGGTCCCTGTTGTTGTTGGGGTGGTGGGTTATCCTGGGTTCCCTTTAGTGGTGGACACACTGCTGATTGATGTGTTCTGGGGACAGAGGTGTGGGCCCTCTAGGTGGGTGCTGTGCTGGTGTTTCCAGAGGGGGGAAGCCCTGTAGTGGCTTGTGCCAGTGTGAGGGGAACCAACTGTCCCGAGGTCCCAGATGGGCCGGGCTGGTCGTCTAGATCCAGTTGGACGGAGCTGCTGTCTTCACTGTGGGCCTCTTCTGTTGGTGGAGTGGACATGTCTGGACCCTCCTGTCGGGTGATGTTGGGTAGGGGTCATGTAGGGGGGTAAAAGCATGATTATTGCATCTGTGGGTGCCATGGTGTGCAATGGGTGGGTGACCGTGTACCCCAGTGTTTGCATTCTTGTGTGGGACCTTGTGTGATGATGGTTTAGAGGGGTGTTTGGGTATGTGCAGTGGCCATGCTTTGGTGATGGGTGTCCATGCTTTGGTGTTGCATGCAGGGCTTGGGTTTGGGATGGGTGGTTTGTGATATTGGGACATGTGTGAGGAGTAGGAGTGATGCGGGTGAGGGCGAGGGTGGGGGTATGTGATGGCATGCAGGTAGGGTGAGGGATACAGTAGTAAAGATTTGACTTACCAGAGTCCATTCCTCCAGCTACTCCTGCGAGGCCCTCAGGATGCAGAATAGCCAAGACCTGCTCCTCCCATGTTGTTAGTTGTGGAGGAGGAGGTGGGGGTCCGCCTCCAGTCCTTTGTACAGCGATGTGGTGTCTTGAGACCACGGAACGCACCTTCCCCCGTAGGTTGTTCCACTTCTTCCTGATGTCATCCCTAGTTCTTGGGTGCTGTCCCACTGCATTGACCCTGTCTACGATTCTTCGCCATAGCTCCATCTTCCTAGCTATGGAGGTGTGCTACACCTGTTATCCGAATAGCTGGGCTCTACCCAGATGATTTCCTCCACCATGACCCTGAGCTCCTCCTCAGAGAACCTGGGGTGTCTTTGCGGTGCCATGGGGTGGTGTGGGTAATGTGTGAGGTGGTGTGTGTTGTGATGTGTGGGGTGATATTTAGTGGTGTGTTGTGTGAGGTGCGTGGATGTTATGTGGGTAATGGTGTTGAGTGCCTGTGGATGCTTGTTTGTAGATGGTGGTGTTTCTCTCTGGCCTTCTGTCACAATTGTTGTCGTAGGGGTTTGTGGGTGTGTGTTTTATATTGTATTGGGTGTGTGGGAGTGGTGTGTGTATGTGTATCAGGTGTGTATTTGGAATTGTCCAATGTGGTTGTGTTTTGTAAATGTGTGTATATTTTGAGCGCGGCGGTGTGTACCTCCAATGGAATACCGTGGTTGAAAGACCGCCGCGTGGATTCGTGGGTCGTGATAGTGTGGGTGTATTCCTGTTGGCGTGACGGTGGAGGATTTCTTATCGCCAGTTTATCACTGACCTTTGGTGTGGCAGACTTGTGTGGGTGTCTAGATTTTGGAGGATTCCGGCCTTTGGGTCATAATGGCTGTGGCGGAATTCTGTGACCGCGGCGGTGTGTTGGCGGTCTTCTGCACGGCGGTAAGCGGCTTTTACTGCAATGTTGTAATGACCCCCTTAGTCTCTTTTTTGGAGATTTTCTTCACCGGGACGAACCTGCAAGTAAGGCCAGGTTGCGGTTGAGGCAAGATGGCTAGAGTTGCTGCTGCAGGTCGGTCCCTCTATGGAGCTTTTTTTCAAAAGTTAGACAAACTTTTAGAAACTTCTGGATTTTCTTCCAGATGTTCCTTGAAGGTTCATTTGTGGTCCACAGCTCACCCCAAGGTTCCAGAAGCTCTGAGATGATCCTTGGGGTTGTGGACTACAACTCCCAGAATGAAAAACTCCTTTTTGGCCACTGGACATTGGTCAGCTGGTTGATTTCTTCAGGATTTGGTGCAGGGGACTCTGGTTAGCAATTTTTCACCTGTAGCAAACAGGGAGTCCCTCCTTGAACCAGTTGAAGCCAGGCAAAGTCCTTCTTCTGGTGAAGCCCAAGTGTGCAGCTGGTGCAGTCCTTCAGAGTGCATTGTCAAAGTGCAGGTCAGGGGTCCAGCAGGGCAGTCCTTCTTCTCCTGTGGTTCTTCCTTGTTGGAATCTGATGGGGATCTGAGGTGTGGGTGAAGGTCTGCCAGTTTTATCCTTGCTCCTGGGTGAAAAAGAGGGGGGTCCTGGTTCTCCAATCAGATGCAGGGTCCTTCTCCCTGTGATGACCACTTCCTGGGAAGTGTGGCAAAAATCAATCCCAGGAGGCAACATTCCTCAAAAATCCATCATGGCTGAAAGTGATTTTTGGAGGTTACATCTGGCTGAGCCCACCCACTGGTGTGGCTAAAAATCCTAAACACACGCCTCTCCTGCCCTCTCCTAATATAATCAAGGGGGCACCTAACTGTCTGGGTTTGCTGGATGTGGGGGTGCTACAAGGTTGCTCCAAGTGTCCTTCTCTGCCTTTGAAGACCAGTTTGGCAGCCCTCCCCCTCCTGCCTCACCATCTGCTGAGGGGAGATCTCCTCCCACTGGCACATCTCTTTGTGTGAAGCCAGGCCACTTCACACCTCATCAAGGCAGCCTGGCCAGGCTACCAGAGGCTGACCAATAAGAGCACAGCAGCAAAAACACTGCAGGGCTGAAGTTGGCAACTTTTTAGGTAAAGTTTAAAACTCTTTACCTGAACAAGTTATATTAGATCCAACAACTGGAAGTTGTGGGATTTATTATAACAATTCATTTGATAGCAAACTCTTGGTATCTGTTACTTAAGGGGAATTTTAAAATTAAAATAAAGTCTCCCCATTCTAGCCTATGCGGGCCATTCACTACAATGAGGGAAAAACGAATTTGGCTGTTTTACCTCACCAGGGCATATAAAACTATTTTTGTAAGGTCCCTGCTTATAATTACACGGCACCCAGCCCTAGGGGCACATAGGGCACACCTTAGGAGTGACTTATATGTAGAAATAAGGTAGTTTAAGACTTTGGAACTACCTTTAATTCCAAAGTCGAATTTGCATGTAATTTTAATTTAAAAGCAGCCAGCAAGGCAGGCCTGCCTTTAAAATGACACTGGACACCTCAGCAGTACACCTATGGGGGCACTACCTATGCTGGGGTCCCTAAATCTCCATGCCCTGCCATATACTAGGGATTTATAGGTAGGTTAACTTTGCCAATTATAATTAGCCTAATTTGCATTTCCACTTTACACAGAGCACTGGCCCTGGGACTGGTAAGCAGTACCCAGGGCACAGTCAAGAGTCAGTAACCACCAGTACCTGTCCAAAACGTTTGGGGGTGACCAGGGCAAAAAGGAGGACTTACAAAGATAATTTATATTTTTCTCTTTGGAGTGTCAACCCTGCCTCAACCAACCTCTTCAACACCTTCATCAACATATCATCATTCTCCTCAAGATCTTTCCCATATTTAAGAATGTCATCCTGGAAGAAAAGTATGTCTTTTGCTCCAGTGAGCACCTTTTTCATAATTCTCTGGAAACATGCTACTGCAGATGCTAGACCAGAAGCCATCATTTTGAAGCGGTGTTCTCCCAATGGTGTGACAAACAAGGTCAGATGTCTGGATTCATGATGCAAATTAATTTGATAATAGGCTGATGATAGTTTTACTACGCTGAAAAGTTTTGCATCTCCTAACATAGTCAGTGCCTCAGAGATCTTAAGAAGAGGTTGGCGTAAACTATGTATTAAGATCTCAGAAATCAACGTGCATTCTGATCTGTTTTCCCCATCCTTTCGTGCCCATACTATTGGGGACAACCATTCTGAGGATTAAGGGGGTCATTACAACATTGGCGGTAAAAGCCGCTTACCGCCGTGCAGAAGAACGCCAATACACCGCGGTGGCGGCGGGAGAATGCCACAGCTATTATGACACACATCACGGATTCCGCCGAAATTCAGACACCCACACAAGTCCGCCACACCAAAGGTCAGCGATAAATATGCGGAAACAAATCCTCCACCTCCACGGCAACAGAAACACGCCCATGCTATTACGACACACGAATCCACGCAGCGGTCATTCAACCGCGGTATTCCATTGGTGGTACACACCGACGCGCTCAAAATACACACACAGCTCCAAAATACCGCCACATTGGACAATTCCAAATACACACACCTGATACACATACACACACCACTCCCACACACCTAACACAATATAAAACACACACCCACATCACCCACAAACCCCTACGACCACAAAATTAGAGACGAAGGCCAAAGAGAGACAGCACAGAATAGATAACACCATCACACAGAGGCATACTACACCATCCCCCACACAACATCCACGCACAAAACACCACATACCACTACACTAACCACACTAATCAACACATACACCAACCCACACAACACACACACCACCCCATGTCACGCCAAAGACACCCCAGCTTCTCATAGGAGGAGCTCAGGGTCATGGTCGAGGAAATCATCAGGGTAGAGCCACAGCTATTTGGCTCACAGGTACAGTACACATCCATAGACAGGAAGATGGAGCTATGGCAAAGAATAGTCGACAGGGTCAACGCTGTGGGACAGCACCCAAAAAATAGGGAGGACATCAGGAAGAGGTGGAACGACCTACGGGGAAAGGTGCGTTGCACGGTATCCAGGCACCACATCGCGGTACAGCGGACTGGCGGCGGACCCCCACCTCCTCCCCCACAACTAACAACATGGGAGGAGCATGTCTTGTCCATCCTGCATCCTGAGGGCCTCGCAGGAGTCGTTGGAGGAACGGACACTGGTAAGTCAAATCTTCACTATCATATCCCCCACCCTACCTGCATGCTATCACACACCCCCACCCTCACACCCTCCCCTATCACCCTAAATCCTCACTAATCTACCCATAACACCAACCACCCATCCCAACCCCAAGACCTGCATGACACAACTAAGCATGGACACCCATCACTAAAGCATGCCCACTGCACACACCCACAACACCCCCCAAACATCACCACACAAGCCCCCACACAGGAATGCCTGCACTGGGGTTCATGCACACCCAACCATTGCACACCATGAAACACACACATGCAATAATCATGTACTTATACCCCCGCAGGAACCCGAAGGAATGTCACCACACAAGAGGGTCGAGACAACACCACTCCACCCCCAGAAGAGGCCCACAGTGACGACAGCAGCTCTGGCCAACTGGATCTTGATGACCAGCCCGGACCATCGTGGGCCTCAGGACAGTCGTTTCCCCTTGCCCAGCCACAGCCCAACACCGAGCTCACACCCTCTGGTAACACCAGCACAGCACCCACCCAGCGGGCCCATACCTCCCTACCCAGGACAGGTCAATCAGCGGTGTGTCCACCAGTACAGGGCACCCAGGCTAACCCACCACCCCAACAACAACAGGGACCTGGGGGCAGTGGTAGTGGGCACACGGTCCAATGGACGGAGGCACAGGAACACCGGGGAACTTGGAGGGCTGCTGTGCGACAGAGGGAGGACAGGCCAAGGGAACCTACTCTCAAAGAGGCCCTATCCTCCATCATGGGAGCATACCACCACTCCCAGGAGACGATGACAACGGTCCTGGACAAGTTGCGGGAGACCCTGCGTCTGCAGGAGGAGCAGTATTTGGGGTTCAGGGAGGAGCTCAGGACCATCGCCTCCACCCTGGGCACCATCGTAGGGGTGCTGACGGACATTCAAAAGACCTTGAGGGACACCGTGGCACTCCAAGGGGCCCCTGACACTAGCCACGAGGATGAAATGCCCACCACCTCCGCCGGCGCTAGTGGACACGACGCCCCGCCACAGGACCAACACACCAGCACCCCACCCCCTGCAGACGGACAACCACCACGAAAGCGGGCCCTGAGATCCAGGAACAGGACAGAGCAAGATGGCAAGACCCCCGCCAGGAAATAAGACCACCCTGATTGTCCCCCCACTGTACCACTTTGTTACCCTGTCCAGCTTGGAACTGCCCCAGCTCCACTTCCAATGGCCAGATGTGCAATGTACCTGTGAGACTAATAGAATGGACTCTGCCATAGACATTCTTCCACCATGACCTCTCCCCATTTCACATCCCCCCTACATTTTTAGGCATTTCAATAAACACCCTTGAAACCTCAATAATATTGAGTCAGTCAATGATTGTGAACTTTGTATTGTCAATTACAGTGTTAAAAAAGGTTACCCATTGGAAGGTCAACATACCAATGTCACACATCACAAGCCTTTCAAGGGTGCAAGCTGTTGACACGTAGGTTACCACATTACTGAAAAAGAAATGGAAGGGGACAACTCAGTTACCAAATAGGGAGTGAAATGTAGGTACAGGATAGAGGTAGACGTGTGAAATGTAATATGATGTGAAACATGAAATTGTACTCACCTGTGTCTCATTGAAAATATTGCTGTATGACTGACTCCCTGTTGTCGTTTTCATCTTCATCAGCTTCATCCTCATCACTGTCCACAGGCTCCACAGGCTCAACAGCTGCAACAACACCGTCATCTGGATCATCCTCCTGCAGAAAAGGCACCTGGCGTCGCAATGCCAAGTTATGAAGCATGGAGCAGGCGATGATGATGTCGCACATCTTCTTGGGTGAGTAGAATAGGGACCCACCTGTCATATGGAGGCACCTGAACCTGGCCTTCAGGAGGCCGAAGGTCCGCTCGATCACCCTCCTAGTCCGCCCATGGGCCTCATTGTACCGTTCCTCTGCCATGGTCCTGGGATTCCTCACTGGGGTTAGTAGCCAGGACAGGTTGGGGTAACCAGAGTCCCCCAATAGCCATACACAGTGCCTCTGGAGTTCACCCATCATATCAGGGATGCTGCTATTCCGCAGGATGTAGGCGTCATGCACTGAGCCAGGGAACATTGCATTTACCTGAGAGATGTACTGGTCTGCCAAACAGACCATCTGGACATTCATGGAATGATAACTCTTCCTGTTCCTGTACACCTGTTCATTCCTGCGTGAGGGGACCAGAGCTACATGGGTCCAATCAATGGCACCTATAACGTTGGGGATATGTCCAAGGGCATAGAAGTCACCTTTCACTGTAGGCAAATCCGCCACCTAAGGGAAAATTATGTATCTCCTTACGTGTTTCAGCAGGGCAGACAACACTCTGGACAACACGTTGGAAAACATAGGCTGGGACATCCCTGATGCCATGGCCACAGTTGTCTGAAAAGACCCACTTGCAAGGAAATGGAGCACTGACAGCACCTGCACGTCAAGGGGGATTCCAGTCGGATGGCGGATTGGTGACATCAGGTCTGGCTCCAACTGGGTACATAGTTCCTGGATTGTGGCACGGTCAAACCGGTAGGTCACAATGACATGTCGCTCTTCCATTGTCAACAGGTCCACCAGCGGTCGGTACACCGGCGGATTCCGCCACCTTCCAATATGTCCCAACTGACGGTGCTTAAGAAGGACAACAGCGAAGAAACTGTCAGCATTCCTCCAGGTATGCACCCACAGTCACACACAAGACTACAACAGACAATTAACCCATCCGGGAAAGGTTTTGAGTGTAGGCCTCGGTATGTGTGACGCAGTAGTAATTGAAGCCATGTGGGCCCCTGAAATGGCGGCTGCCTGACCTCTAAACTGGGACATTGGAATTGTGGGGTAACTGCGCTGGCGTTGTACACCGTCGCGGTATGCTGCATTGGTTAACATTGGACCCTATGGGTCCCAGGAGCCAATGAACAGGTGCGCTGGCGGTGATGATGCGCACCGCCGCGGACGTCACCGCCGCGGACGTCACCACCATTTTCTATCTCTTCAATCACTAGATACCTGACCTTCGACAGGAGAGGACCTACACTGCGAGTGCTGCTGTGACCTCGGTCTGGAAGCGACAATGGCTGCTGCGTCTGGGGAAAGGGCACCATGCCTTCACTGCACAGGAGTTGGAGAAACTTGTGGATGGGGTCCTCCCCCAGTATACGCTACTCTACGGTCCTCCAGACCAACAGGTTAGTACACAGGGAGCACGTTGTATGGGCTAGTCCTGGGTGGAGAGGGCTGGGTGGATGAGGGAAGGGGGCAGAGTACATAGAACAGTCATGCATGGGGATGAATGGGCCACAGGGATAGAGTTGGGAGGGGGCCAATTACAACGACGGTGCTGTAGGTAATGACTGTTCCTCTTTCCTTGTGCATGTCATGTAGGTCAGCGCCCACCAGAAGAGGGACATTTGGCGTGCCATCGCCAAGGAAGTCCGGACCCTTTCCCACCAGAGACGGGGCACCCACTGCCGTAAGAGATGGGAGGACATTCGCCGCTGCAGCAAGAAGACGGCGGAGGCTCAGCTGGGGATGGCCTCCCAACGTGGGAGGGGTACCCGTCGTACCATGACCCCCCTGATGTTCCGGATCCTGGCGGTGGCCTACCCGGAGTTGGATGGGCGCTTGAGGGCATCACAGCAGACACAAGGGGGTGAGTACAACCTAATTCTGCTGATTTTGCGCGTAGTGGAGGGGTCTGGGTGGGGGAGGTGGGCTGTGGGTGTCCCTAGGCCAGGGCGAGTTAGGTAGGCAAGGCCCCTCCGTAATGTAGGCCATTACAGCCCATGAGGGTCCAGAATCCCACAGCCCCGTGGGCAATGATGGAACGTCCAGCCACACACCAACGTCCAGTGTGGAGTTCGTCATGCCACACACCAATGTCCAGTGTGGAGTTCGTAATGCCACACACCAATGTCCAGTGTGGAGTTCGTCATGCCACACACCAATGTCCAGTGTGGAGTTCATCATGCCACGCACCAATGTCCAGTGTGGAGTTCATAATGCCACACACCAATGTCCAGTGCGGAGTTCGTCATGCCACACACCAATGTCCAGTGCAGAGTTCGTCATGCCACACACCAATGTCCAGTGTGGAGATCGTAATGCCACACACCAATATCCGTACCAGAACCGCCATGGCTAAGCACCGCTGAACAAGGCCAAGACTGCCATGGTGAAGACCGCTGAACAGGGCAAAGACCGCCATGGTGAAGACCGCTGAACAGGGCAAAGACCGCCATGGCTAAGCACCGCTGAACAAGGCCAAGACTGCCATGGTGAAGACCGCTGAACAGGGCAAAGACCGCCATGGTGAAGACCGCTGAACAGGGCAAAGACCGCCATGGCTAAGCACCGCTGAACAAGGCCAAGCCTGCCATGGTGAAGACCGCTGAACAGGGCAAAGACCGCCATGGCGAAGCACCGCTGAACAAGGCTAAGACTGCCATGGTGAAGACCGCTGAACAGGGCAAAGACCGCCATGGTGAAGACCGCTGAACAGGGCAAAGACCGCCATGGCAAAGCACCGCTGAACAAGGCCAAGCCTGCCATGGTGAAGACCGCTGAACAGGGCAAAGACCGCCATGGCTAAGCACCGCTGAGAGACTGTGGCTTTGCACTCCCCAGGATGGCACAGTGGGCAACCCACCCACTGTAGAGACTTGAGAGACTGTGGCTTTGCACTCCCCAGGATGTAACAGTGGGCAGGCCACCCACTGTAGAGACTTGAGAGACTGTGGCTTTGCACTCCCCAGGATGTAACAGTGGGCAAGCCACCCACTGTAGAGACTTGAGAGACTGTGGCTTTGCACTCCCCAGGATGGCACAGTGGGCAACCCACCCACTGAAGTGACTTGAGAGACTGTGGCTTTGCACTCCCCAGGATACATCAATGGTCATGGAGCCCCGTCGTGGATCTGGCTTCGCATTCATCTGGCTGAGGTGCCCCCCCTTCCCTTACCCCTGAGGTGCCTGTATTGTTTCTATCTGATGCCCCGGCAGTGTTCTCTCGGATTTTGGTCAGGTATCTATTGTGGGCGTCGCCCATGCATTTTTGGACTGTTGGTGCACGGACATTGTTGTGTACATCTCTGCACTACTTCTTGTATTGTACATTTATTTATGACTGATTTCGTGAAATATATATCTGTAAATTTTTTGATGAGTAGTATCTTGGCACAATACAAAGTTTGACCGCTATTCACATTGTCTTTGCATTCTTCCGAAGGGATTGTGGGTTGTTACTGTGATTTTTGTGACTACATTGGTGTATATGTTGTAATATGCAGGGTGGGGGTCGGGGTGTTTGGTGGTTGTCCCCGTAACTTTTGCCTCCCCCCTCCCCCGTGTCGTAGGTGCTGTACTCACCGGTTTGTTCTGCGCCTACGTCGCTGTTGGTCGTAGATGAGCAGGAATGCAAGGGCAGGTAAGATTTGTAGTTCTGGCTCCATGGTGTCCTCGTTCCTCGTGGGATGTGTTGAGGTGAGCGTTTTCCCATAGCACATGCTGTTTCCGCCGTGTTTTTATCCACGGTGAATCCGCCCCGGAAAAGGTGGCGGATTGGTGTGTTGTGATAGTGTGGGCGGTACATTGTCTTCCGCCTGTCTGTTGGCGGTGACCGCCGTGCTGTTTGTCTGTACCGCCGTGGCGGGCGATGTGTTAAAGTGGCTGTCTTAGTTGGCGGTTTCTGCCAGGGTCGTAATTCCCTTTTTTTGTCCGCCGGCCTGTTTGCGGTATTACCGCAGCTTTAACACCGTCCGCCAGGGTTGTAATGACCCCCTAAATGTTTTTAATTATTTGATCCTTAATCAACGTTTCAAGATCATCCTTCAATAGCACCAACATAAGATTGGGAACCTTTCTGACTCTGTGAATACAATGGGAGGCATTTTTTTAGAATGATCTTATGCTCAAAGTTTTTGGGAAGACCCAACTTGCTACTGAATACATTGGGAAATTTCCATACAATATCTTCTGTTCTTCCTCCGATGACACAGACATAACCCGTTGGATAGCACTGGGATTCAACATAATCCCCATGCACTGCTAGTGGTGTCATCCTAGCAAATTATCACTGTGTTTTGCTACATACACCTTCTCTACTCCTTCCTTATCCAACAATGTTATTCTCAGAACCGCATAACCCAGCACATGGATTTTAGATCCACCCTGGCTCACTGTGTTTATTTTTGGTGAAAACAGGGGTATTTGATCTCCACCAGACTCTTTCTCACAATTCTCTTTTCCAACTATGGTATAAGGTGAACCTGAGTCAGCCAAAATAACAATATCCTTACCATCTAGTTTAGCATAACATTCAGGCATGTTTAGAAGACCTACATCAACCTCACAGGGAATGGGTTTTACACTTAACATCATTTTGCATACATCTTCATAAAACATGTCAACAGTTTTATTCCTATCACCTTTACAGACTTGCATAGTGACCCTTTTTTCCAGACTTCTGACACACAGAATTTCTGGTGTAACATTGAGCACTGTTTGCTGAGTAACCTGGACTGCCACAGTGATTAAATTTCCATTTAATGGCCTTGTTATCCTTGCTAGTGCCACTCTGCTTCCCATCAGGCTTAGCCTTATCCAAAGCTTCTCCAACCATTTCATTCATCACTGGTCTTTTGGAATCTCTTTGCAATGGAGTAAAAGGTACAGCTCGCATTTCCCTTACCCAAGTATTTGTGCTTTCTACACCTTTTATGATTACAATAGCCTCCCTGAGATCTAGATTCTTTGCCAATAATTTCTCTTGCACTCTTACATTGTTGGTGCATGGCACTAATTGGTCCCTAATGAGTGCATTTGTCAATGGGTCAAATTCACAAGTACATGCAGGTGTATGTGAGCATGCCACATAATTCCCCATACTCTTTCTCTTCCCTTACATTCTTGAGAAAAACCTGTGGCAGTCCAATACCACATTGATCCTTGCCTCCAAATGCTTCTCCAACATTAATAGAGATGTAAATGTTATGACCTTCTACTCCTAAATTGTGGACGAAAACTGTTTGCTTTCTGGTTGCAGAAAATGTTTCCTCCCAATAGCCACAAAGTATCAATCAAATCAATTATTCCACCTTTTTCATAGTATAATTAGTTCACAGTTGTCTGAGAAGAATATTGGGGGTAATGGCATATTGGCCATTGTTATTTAAATGATGGAAAAATAAAAAATAAACAAATGTAAAACCAATAACACCAGATTTCACTGAAGAACCACTGGAACAAGCTGTGAATAATAAGTACAGGTGAAAAATTACAAATTACTTAACAGTCTCAGAAAGGTATAGAATACTTCAATGAGAGTTGATGTTCTCACTCATGCACTAAAAGATACTGTCACTGTGGAAAGGAAACAGTTGCTGCATAGATACCCTAGTAATGAGAAATAAGAGTGAAACTGGCACCACATGCAACTGACATCAACAGTACCTCATGTGCCTTCAGTTCTCCATCTTTGACTCACAGTATGAGGCATGAAAGCATTTGACCAACCATATGTGGTCCCCAGAGGCTCGATTATGTCTCCTGATGGCAGTTTAAACACACACCTCCGAGTATGTGCACTACCCGAGGCTCGATTATGCCCCCAACCTCAGCATAAGAGGAGGTCATATGATATGCACACTGCTTGAGGCTCAACTCTGCCCACGGCCATAGCACAAGTCACAACAGGTGGTTACATGCACCTAGTCACACCAATCAAAGTACAGCATGATGAACCTGACATCAGAACGGCAGATGAGAGCACATTAATGCGGTCCAGTTGACTGAAATTGTTCTGCATTGGACATGGCATCAGTATCATGTCTGGTGGGAATTTGTTTATGGGGTCCAGCAGATTGAAATTTTTCTGCAACAGATTTAATGCCAGCTAGCTTCTATTGGCCAATGGAATACACAATGCTTGTGATGCTTGTTCTTGCAGTTCTTACTTTGTGCACATGCACCACCGTAGTAAAAGCTTGCACTGGTTTGGGAGAGGCCGTTACACACAAGGGGGGAATTGACACGCTACAGCACTGTACAGAACATGGATATATCTATCCAAAACGGCAAAATGGGAAAAAAATCATGCCTGCTGCATGCACATTATACCTCCATAAAATGAATGGAAACTAAAACTTGGCTTCAAAATCAGTGTGGGTTCAGGAGAGGTTGGTGCTCTTCTGGAAAGCCTGTGTCCTCCAAGGCCACTCATAGCCAGTATTATGAAAATCCAATGATGACAGGATACATGCAGTGAGCAAACAAAAAACTTTAACATATACCATCAGTATCAACCACAATCAGAAGCTTCTCCCTCCAGTCACCAGCTCAAACTTATCTCCTTGGAATACTCATCTCATAAATTTCTCATTGACTCATACCAGCAGAGGCAAGTGACATCATTACTTTCTAAGCCTAACACAACATAGTGTTAATGCTACACTGACTCAGTGGCAATTATATCTGAAATAGTTTTAATATAATAGTTATAATGGTGTTGCAAACACAAATTTGGCTTACAAAAAAAGAGGGAAATGTATACAGAAATAGCATAATGTCTGTTTCAGGTATAACTAAACAATGGTACAATGTATACCCAATAACCTTTGAATGTAGCAATCACTGTAAACAAAGTGATATGCGGTGGACAAATGGGAACATACTACATGAAGAGCAAAGATACTGTTGGATACCCCATAAATAGTATTAACGCCAATTTTCAACAATATAGTGTCTGCAGTGCGAGACAGAACTGTAAAAATGACAGTGTGGCTAATGTGTTCCATTCTACAGCTATATGTAATCCGTTAGTGAGAGTATTATATTTCCATATCAATTAATTTTAATATAATGTGAGTAATCATTCTATGTTGCTGGATCAGATTGATGGTTTAATCACGTTTAGGTCCCACCGCCTCATATGTCTGGGAGAATGATAACTATGGGTATAATGGTCAACTAATGGGGCATGTGCTGTTTTGCATCTAATCCTATACTGGCGTAGAAGAATGCAACTGGGTATTGGCTGTGTGGTCTTGCCAATGTATGGTAACCTACATGTAAAGGAGAGACAGTAAATAACATTTGAGGTGTTGGAATTTGAAAAATAGTCCTGAGCATGGCTTCACGTACATATGACTTATGAGGCCAACCTGTTGATGCTGCTCCACCCCTCTACTGTTGGAGATAACTTGTGGACCTTCTCTCAGTTGCTAAGAGAGAGGACTTCACATACATTATAGTTTGAACTGTGAATAGAAACTTTGTGATTTGAGTAGAATGAGTTATGCATGGAGGGCTTTCTTTGCATTTCTACATACTCTTGATTTTGTTTGTATTTTCCATTCAATTATGTGATTTATGCTTCTTTTCCTGTTTCTCACATATTGTGCTGATTGTTCCAATATTGACTTCTTGTTCTTGAGACTAATACATTTTTATTAAGTCTGTCTGAAATGTACCTTGATTAAATACTTCTTTGAAATAATTATCCATTTTACCATTTTTGGTTCAGTGGTGTAACTGCAGCACTAACTGTGCTATCCACTTAAGTAGCCTCTTAAAACATGCCCCAGGTCTGATAGTGCAGCCCAAATGCAGTTTTAAACTTGGCAATATATTCCTCTTGCCAAGCATTAAACTCTCCTTTTATTGCTTATGCATCACCCCCAAGGTAGGCCTTAGGTAGCCTACAGGCTAGAGTCATTGTAATTAAATAGTTGGACATGTACCTTTAAGTGTTACATGTCCTGGTAGTGAAACACTTCTGAATTGGTTTCTCACTACTTTGAGGCCTACCTCTCCCATCGGATAACAATGGGTTGCCCTATTCAATTTAACAAGTGTTCATTTTTGATTGGGAAGATACAGCATTTCATGTTTGGTGTCTGAGAAATTCTAATTAAACTCCTCCTTAATGTTCTTTAATGGTAAGGTCGGATTTTAAGTTACAATTTTGAAAATGACACTTTTAAAAATGTTTAATTTTCCTTCCCTAGCTGCGTGTAGTCTGCAGTCTTTCCTAGCTCACATGATTGGGTGTAGTTGGCAATGGGACTATGGGGGTCATTATGACCCTGGCGGTCACCGACCGCCAGGGCCAACGACCGCGGAAGCACCGCCAACAGGCTGGCGGTGCTTCCTGGGCCATTCTGACCGCGGCGGTAAAGCCGCGGTCAGAAAAGGGGAACCGGCGGTTTCCCGCCGGTTTACCCCTGGCCCAGGGAATCCTCCATGGAGGCGCTGCTTGCAGCGCCACCATGGGGATTCCGACCCCCTTCCCGTCATCCTGTTCCTGGCGGTTTTTACCGCCAGGAACAGGATGGCGGGAACAGGTGTCGTGGGGCCCCTGGGGGCCCCTGCACTGCCCATGCCAATGGCATGTGCAGTGCAGTGTGCCCACTAACAGGGCCCCACAAAGATTTTCAGTGTCTGCTCTGCAGACACTGAAAATCGCGACGGGTGCCACTGCACCCGTCGCACCCCTGCAAATCCGCCAGCTCCATTCGGAGCCGGCTTCCTCTTTGCAGGGGTTTTCCTGCTGGGCCGGCAGGCGATCTCTTGGAGATTGCCCGCCGGCCCAGCGGGAAAGTCAGAATGACCCCCTATATTTGTTCCTCCCAGACTTCCATACAATAAAGGGATTATATGTGCTTGGATGGGCCATCAACTGGCAGGATAAGGGAATGGAGCTGAGCACCCCTGCATTGTTCTTGCAGCCAGCTTGGAGCCAGGGTAGGAGAGTCAGGAAACTTCAGGCACTTTAAAAGAAATTCTCTAAGAACCTCTCCTACTCTGAAGAAGGGACCGGGTATACAAATTGGACTTTAAAATCCACTCTTCAGTTCACTTTCTGGACCTACAGAAGAACTCTCAGAGGACTGCCTGCTGCTGTGGTCTGCTGTGTATTCCACAAGACTTATTTGTGGCACCTGGAAGGACGGTTTTGCTGCCTGGATATGACCTTGAACCCTCAGAGGCCTGCCCTGCTTTTTTAGCCCTGTTTTTCTTTTGAGTCCAGAACTACTAGTTCGACTCTAAGGGCTAGTGGGCTGGCCTCCTGACCAGAGCCTTAGGGACAGAAAAGGCTCCAACTATCTTGAACCCCAGACCTGGACCCAACCTGAGCAAGTCCTTGCCCCCAAGTGGTGTCCTTATGGACCTGGACCCTTGGTGTTGGTGCAAAATGAATCTGTCTAGCAAAAATGTTTGATGAAAAACTGCTCTGAGAGCTGAGAGAAGAACAAGACTAACCTGCTTGTTTATCCACCCAAGGTGCATTGCCCGTCGGCCTGACTTTACAGCAGCTCTCTCTGTGTTCTTCTTTGCATCAGCAAATTCTGTTCAGTGATAATTCAGCAAAGGGTTAAAAGGCCTCCTGGAATTGTCATTAGCAAAAGCCTCAAGCATCATCCAACTGAAGATTTTCAACTTCCAAGAAGAGACTAAGGGCCTGATTTAAATTTTGGCTGACAATTTACTCCATTCAAGAACATGACAGATACCCCATCCGTTGTCTTAAGATTTGCATAGTATATGATGAGATTATAATATGGCGGACAGGATATCCATCACATTTGTGATAGAGTAACCCCAGCCACAAAAACTTTAATTCAGGCCCTAAGTCTGAATGTAGAAATCTTCACTGTGACTTCGTCCAGCAGCTCCCGAACAATGACACTGCCTCTTCAGACAATACATGTAGCCTCGCCCGCTGAACTTTACCTTCTCAGAACACTTCCTTCAAGATTTTTTCTAAGTCCAAAGGAAAATGCCAAATGGGCCCAATCCACTTTTTGTATCTGACTCGCTCTCCCTCATGGTCAGATATATTTTTAGACTTTGACCCAGTGTAGCCTAAATTGTGAAAATTCACAACTCTGGTTCTACTGATGGGGTTTTTGGCATTTTGGTGTGAAATAATTTATGAAAATATACTATATTTTCCAAAATTGGTGTGAGATTTTTCTTGTGTTCTATTTTCACTTTAAATATTTTGCACATTGTCAGTAAGTTAAGCATGACCGCTTTTGTGTCACACTACCAGAGAATTAGGTACAGGTTGATTTAGTTAATTTTGTGGTTCATCCTGACAGAAATGGTGGCTGTTGCTTCAACAAAGGTCACCTCACTTAACCAACAACCCAGTTTCTCTGAGATACCATATCTGCCAAAGCTTTGGTCTGGCATCTCATTTAGTGTGTGATAGACTGCCAGCTTTCTATTGATCAACCTCTCTTTGGCTGCATCAACAGAAAGCTTCCCCCAAGAGCTTGCCAGAGTAGGGACATTTAGAGGAAGAGCATTGAACTGCCTGCCCTATTTATAATGGCCAATGAAATGTCCTTTTTTTTCCGTCTGTCACCAACAGGCAATACCGGGTCATGAGGTACAGAACAAAAACAGTGACTCCTCTACAACAAGGGAATAAGCTTCTTAGTGTGGGGATCATTAGTTATTTGTTTTTCAATAACAAACTCTCACTTTCATAGCTTGCAAAAGTTTGGTGGATTGCTGTCAAAATCAATGGTGGCCATCCCCAAAACTTTTCATATCATGGCAGAAACTGGCATGACAGTGGTTCCTCTCAAGGTACAGAGATAACTGTACAGAGATAACTGTACAGAGATAACTGCTTGGGCAGCAGTGATCTCTAAATTTGGCAAATGGTAATCTGGCAGGGTGGGGGGCATAAATTCCTCAGCCACTCAGCCAACAATGTTTTTTCTCATCAACCAGGTGAAACTTTTTGCCATTAGCTGTCTCTAATTTTTAATCCATAAAGTATGATATACACAGGAGATGTTCATAAGCTTTCACACTTTATGATTTTTATCACACCCATTCCTTACCAGGAATCTACATATCTTGGTGTTTTTGAAACACCAGTCATATGGCCCAATCCTTGTCTTAAGGGGACCCCCACAACAGTGAGTTTAAAACACTTTGAATAACTACAGAAGGGGAGAAGGGCACTTTATTTCTCCACCAGTTTGGGCAAAGAAAAGAATCCAATGACAGTGTGATGATACCCCAACTAGACCATTAGTTCCCTCCACATGCCATTTTTCTTTGCAATCTCTGGGAGCAAAATTAAGGGAGAACTATTCCCCAGTTACACTAAAACTTGTATAGACGGTCACCTCAAAAAAACAATTACTGCTGTGTGTAAACTGTTTATATAATCAAAGCACAACAGCCACTCCCCTGTCACTGGTAATGGTTTTCCTATTGTTGATAAGTGACATGGTCTGAATCAACTATTGGCCTTCCAAATTGTACAATTATTTAACAAAAAGAATCTCCATGTTATACAGTAGTATGTTGTCTAAATAGTGCTTGTGTGGATTATACAGTAGTCATTCAAAACTGAATAATCTTCTGTTCTACTTTGTTTTCAACTAAGCCTGAATGACCTGGGAAGGTATCCCCACTACCATTATGCAACCCAGAGGGGTGCAGTCATAAAGTTTTGATGCTTTTGCTTCTTCTGCTGGGTGAATCTCTCAAGGTTATACAGTGCTGTCAGCCATTTCCACCTGCTGAGGTCCTCCCAGCATTTACTGGCATAGATGCTGCAGGGTTGTTCAACCCCCTGACAGGACAAAAGCAGACTAACATGAGGCATGTTCTTACAATATTCCACTAACTTCCTCTCTGAGAAGACAGACCAGCAAACACAGAAATAAAGAAGTTTGACAGGGGAAAAGCATAACAGCTTGGGGACAGAAAGATGACAACACTGTTGCTGGATTTTGCCTGATGGATTCAGAATTGAAGTAAATCTCAAGAGATTATTGATATACAGTTCACAATAAAAGGGATAAATCATCTGGAAGCAGAGAATCATTAAAAATAACATAATTCACATTCCATCTGTGCACAGTAATCTAAAGCAGTGCAGTAGAAAATATCAAGACAGTACCATGAGACCATTTCCTAGTTCAGAAGCACAGTAGGCAGTAGTGTGTATGGAAGACAGAAGAACTAGTGAATAAAGGGACAGCTAAAATTAAAAAAAATAAAAAAACTTATGGATTGGAACCCAAAAAGGGAAGAGAAAAAAAACAATGACTCAGGATTGTAAAGGGTGAAAAAACTGAGCGAATCGGGAGCGTTACCACACAGCAAGTCATGAGGCACAGACTGATTCCTGCCACCACTACATACGTCACATGGAAGTACCTACCCTATTTTGTGAGTTCAGAATACATACCTAGTTGTGTCTAGGCCCTAGGTTCTACTGTCAGTCCCTGCTTCTCATCCACCTCGTTCAATCTCATCCAATTATGTAACAACGTAATACGTTATTTGGATTTATCCGGGATATTGAATAAAATGGGGGCCCACTAGACCCTTTCATTTCAATGATTTAGTCAATGTACCAATGCTAAGACAGAAAACCCAGCAGACTATATAACCCCACATTTAAATGGAACATTTAAATGAAGACAGTGCATTCTTAGTAATGATCAGTCCTGTGAGACTCATATGAGTACTTGTTAGTAGGTTCCAAATTCCTCTTTGCCCAGGAATGGGCATAATAAAGAATATGCACTAAGAATGTATTTCTTATAGTTTTTAGTTAACATAAAACGTTCAAAATTCTATCCTAGTAAACAAAATGTGTATAGAAGTAACTCTAATAACAAACAAGACAGAGGCAATATCAGTTGCTATGAGGCTGAATAAAAAAGAAAAATTTCAACATTGTAACAGTAATTTAGCGTGCCACTACATTTCTTCTCCAACCCCTCCCTTCCTGTCTGCTGCTAAACTACTTTATCACCAAAAGACGTCAGTAAGAATTATTATATGCTTTGCAACCAAATACCTTCATGAAACAATGAAGGGGGTTACTGTCCCAGAGCTTATGACAGTCTACCAGAGTTTGGCTTTCTCAGGGTGGCATTGAGTGTCCTCTTTTTCTAAAAAGAAGATGTTTGCAGTTTTTGTGCCAAAGCCATATCCCTCAGCTCCTGGTAAAACTCCCTCTCTATCTTTCATTGCAAAGGGTTTATAGACCTTTCAAAGCCCTTCTCTTGAAAGTTATTAAGAATACCAATCAACATAATATCTATTATTGAATGTTACTGAGAACAACAAACAATATAACCTCTCGACAAATTACTGGCCCTCTGTCATATTGTTAACTGTTAAAACATAGATATGAACAGTGGCGTGAATCAACGTTAACAATGTGAACTACTGTTGAACATGTCAGCTGTGCATAGCACATAATTTCTAAAATAATGAACATAAAAAGACATAGTGCAAACCAAATGAAATTAAATGTGTTAGAAATGGGGTTTCTGGTTGGCTAGGATATACACCTAAGCCAGGAAAAACCCACTCTAGTCAGGGCAAGGGAGTTACACGTCCAAGATAACCCCTAGTCACCCCCTTGGTGGCTTGGCATGAGCAGTCAGGCCTAACCCGGAGGCAAAGTGTAAAGCGTTTGCACAACACACACAACACACGTGACACACTATCCCCACCACAAAGGAAACACAACACCAAGTTATATGAAAATATACTGTATTCTACACAACACAATCATTAGACCAAACACAACATGTCAGTAATATCCTGCTACCTTAGCAGTTGTCAGAAAGTTACACATTAGTTACTCTGCAGAACCAGCAGTAGTCACATATAACACACAGGTTACTTAATATTCTGCAACATAAGCAGTAGTCAGGAATCACATTACTAAATAAAAACACTTGTCATTAAAGTATCATAAACGCCTGAACCAAGAGCGTTATAAAACACATGGCAAGCGAGAATATCACATATTAGCATGTGAAACCCATAAAAGGAACATCAGCACATATGAGTAGCACATCATAAAAATAGGTAAGCAACATATAAATCAAAAATGCCCATATAAGGAACCTAAGACATTTATATGTCCTTTAAAAGTACCTGGTTTTCATGATGGGGCTCCTCCAGTGCCAGGAAGAATTAAATGGGCCCCTGGTGCTCCAGGCTCTCCCTCAGGGGCCACTTTGATGATTGGGGGAGGAGGGGGTGACACACACCCCCTCTGGATTTATGACGGGCCCCTCTTGGGACCCATGATCTCTGGGGGCCCCCGGCCTCCACAGGCCCTTCCACAAGGGGGGGACCATAACAATTCCCGCAAAGAACAATAATGGGGCTGGCGGCGCGGGGAGCCTCCGCTGATGTTTCCACCACGTCCGCCAGTCAAGATATTCGTATTGGGCCCACGATCACTGGGGGGGGGCAAAAGGGGAGACCGGTGGTAAGGGGCCCTCAGGCAGGGCTTCTGCCTGTCCGCGGTCTCAGGAGACAGAAAACAATGGCTTCATAGGGCAGGGGGAGCCTCCGATGAACAAAGGTGCTCCAAAAAGG
This sequence comes from Pleurodeles waltl, assembly GCF_031143425.1. NCBI lineage: Eukaryota > Metazoa > Chordata > Amphibia > Caudata > Salamandridae > Pleurodeles > Pleurodeles waltl. Next base: position 302,332,875 of record NC_090447.1, read on the forward strand.
AAGGGGTCCAAGCCACAAACTTCCTGTATAGAATGTCTTTTCTGTAAGCGCGGGAGCTTAACCGGAGGACATGTACCCTAGTCCTCCAAGACAAATTTGCTAGTCAGGAAAAGGTTAGGTCCCAGAGGATGAATAAGATAGTTGTATCTGATTGTCATGCAGTCGGTGAAGTTGATAGAAGAAGCTGCACAGAGAGCCTTAGTTGCTCAAAATCAAATATTTTATTTTGAGAAACAGGTAACTCCCAGTTGAAATGCAAGAAAAATTGATGGGTCCCACAAGAAAACAGAAGCTCAGCCAACATGTGTTTCGCCCCTCAGACATGTACGCCAGGGCTTTCTCAAGGCATACTGTGTCGACAAAATTTGTTTTGCAAGAATATACACAATTATATAAGCGCTATTACATTAGATGATCTCTAGATTCATGTTGTTGCGTTCGTCACCATAATTTTAATCGGGAGCCTCTGATGAGGCCTCTTTTCCCCCTGCCCGTCCTGCAGATGGAGATTCAAGGCGACTGGTGGGGAGGGAGCCTCTGATGAGGTTTCCTTACCCCCGTCTCTGTAGATGCGAGCAGGCACCAAAGGGGGTGCCGGCTTGTGCCCCGGGGGCGCTCCTTGGAGCGTGCTTTGCCCTGGGGGCACAATAGGATAGCGCTCGCTCCATTCCCTTTTTCTGGTGGTGCCAAAGACAGCGTGACTCCAGTGCTCTTGGTGTAATAGAAAAGCCAGGTCTCAACGGTGATGTATGAAAAGTGGCAAAGCGCATCCACTGTGCACAGGGGCAGAAAATTAAAGCGCTTCCAATGTGCTGTTTACAGGCAAGATCAAAGCTCTCTCCAGGTGATATTTGATGTAACAAAGCACTTGTTGTGCTTTAAACCATTGCAGGGCTCAGGGGCCATAGCACCCTGCCCCTGGGGGACAGAAGCAAAGGGACAAGGAGCACAGGTGGCAGGACCCAGCAGCAGGCCAGCTGAAGGGGGCTGCAGGCAGATGGCAGTCTCTCCCTGTGACCCAGCAGGTCACAGGTCAGCACAGCAGCAGCAGTCCATGGCGGTACCTGGGGAGTCCCTCCAGCAGTCTGTGTCCAGTTCCAGGTAAGTTCTCAAGTGTCTCCAAATTGTGGGGAAAACTCCCCTGTACTTATACTCAGTTTTCCAGTGTGTCCACAAAGTAGGGGAGAGGAGGTTCAAACAGTTACAACTGGTGCTGGGAGTGACCCCTCTCTCCTCTAGCACAGGCTCCAAACATCAGTTGGGGGTAAATGACTCTATTATGTGAGGCCAGACGCAGCCTTTACAAATGTAGGTGTGCCCTGCCTCTCCCTTCTCTCAGCCCAGGAAGACTATTGAGCATGCAGATGCACCTCTGTGACACCTCCACCCTACTTGTGTACAGGCTGTCTGAAAAGTATGCCCAAAACCCAACTGTCACTCTGCCCAGACATGGATTGGAGTCAAGCTGCAAAACACCAGAGTCATAAGCAAAGAGAAATGCTCACCTTCTGGAAGTGGCATTTCTGTAATAGTAATAAAAAATTCACTTACACCAGTAAGCAGCATTTCTCATCATCATTACAACCATAACAAACATCCTTCGCTACCCTGCATAAATCAGACAATACCTCCTACATATACGGCAGGGCATTTCTAATGCAATCCTATGAGAGGGCAGCACTCACATCAGTGAGACACCAACTTAGGTTGTTGGTCGCTACCAGGACAGGCCATGCTACCTGGCACATGTCCCGGCTTCTACAAGCATAGCACCCTGTCCATAGGGCTAGCTAGGGCCTACTTTAGGGGTGCCTTACATGTAGTAAAAGGGGAGTTCTGGGCCTGACAAGTAAATTTAGATGACAGGTCTCTGTGGCAGAAATCTGCGCACATAGGCCCTGCGCTAGCCGGCCTGATGTAGGTTTGAAAGGCTACTTCAGTGGGTGGTGCAAGCAGCGCTGCAGGTCCACTAGTGGCATTTAATTGGAAGGCCCTGGGTATGGAGATACCACTGTACAAGGGACTTACAGGTAAATTAAATATGCCAATTAGGTTTAAGCTAATCGTACCAACTTTAGATGGGAGGCCACCTGCATTTTGGCACTGATCAGCAGTGATAAAGTGCTCAGAGTCCTAGAGCCAACAGCGAGAGGTCTGAAAAAATAGGAGGAAGGAGACAAAAGTCAGGGGATGAACCTGCCACAAGGGCAAGGTCTAACAAAATGTAACATACGTTTATAATTGTTAAATATGCAAACAAATTAAACACATATAAAATGCAATAGGGGACTTTAAAGCAGAAATGAGGGAAGATTACATTTCTCTCTGCGCTGATACCTTTTTATGAGGAAGCAAAGGCGGGACAGTGACTTCAAACATCAAGCCTTCCTTTCACTAATAGTATGCCCCAAGGGCAAGCATGACTTTGCAGCTGCTCTGGAGGGAGGGCATTCATTGTGATAGGACTCACTGACACAGTCTGTGGCCAGCATACACATTTGAAGGCCCTCTGTTCTGCAGACCAGTTCTCTTCACCCTATCTGTGATAAGAACCCTCATCTGTACATGATGCTAGAAATTCACGTGATTAGCAAATACTGATTAAACTCCAATAACATACTGAACTTGGTAACCAACTTGAAAACAGAACTTGTTTCAAATATCAATGTTTCACCTGCAATCTCAGCAATTGTTAAGATCATGGCAGTGTATGCTGTACAATAGGATACATTCAGGATGCTGTAATACGAGCAAATGGAATTTCACAGATAACATTTTCTGGTGTTCCACACAGTTCAAGCAAGTGATGATTGCCCATTTGCAAGACTATGCCTAATTCCCTGTTTGTGTGACAAAAACTGAATAACATTATGGCAAAGTTATTTGCTCCAGAAGGGAATTCCCATGTGGTTGGTGCTATTGATTGTGCTAATGTACCCTTGCTTTCTCCTGGAGCATATGTACTGCCACCTAAAGAACTTTTAAGCAATGGGCAGATGGTTTCCGTTGCAGACCTCTTCATTACTAGTGTCTGTGCAGGATTTCCAGGATTAACCCTTGACTCAATTGTACTTCGAAATAACAGTGTACCAAAACAGATGGCAGACCTAGCACGTAGGAAAGCCAGGATTATTGGCAAGATAAAAATGTAAGATTTAAGTATGATTAATATAAGCTAATTATTCGGAAATCTAAATATCTTTTCATGTATATTTTGCCAATCAATCATGACACAATTTTTAATGAATCCAACAGCCCCAGGAAACACCAAGGAGGCAAGTTACAATGAAGCATATGCCCATACCAGAGGGCTAATGGAGTGTACATTTGGCCTCCTAAAAGTCTTACTGTATAGTACACATGCAAAGCTGGAACATTTAAGAGAATTTAAAGGGTTTCTCCAACATTATACCTGACTTGAGGAGGTGCAATTTGTTTTACTTAAATACCTGTCTACCAATGCTAGTGTATAGGGATTTGTGGCAAAACTCTTGGGTGGTTGTATGGGAACATCCATGTTTCACCTCTAAAATGCCCCTCGACACAAAGTACCACAATGGGGCATATTTATACTCTGCCTGCACCGAATTTGCATCAAAACATTTGACGCAAATTCAGCGTAAACTCTACACCATATTTATACTTTGACCCCCGACCCAGTGAAAGCCAAAATTCCGCTGTGTGCATCATTTTCTGGATGCGTGAAACCGCCTTGCATTAATGACATGCAAGGTAGGCGTTCCCATCCAAAAAATGACTTAAACACCCGTGCGCCATATTTATCCTACTGCGCAAAAATCCCACATGGCCAGGAGGCGCAGTCGGAAAATGACGCACAGTCCGATTTGCGTCAAAAAATAACGCCTGGGTCAGGGCAGGCCTCAAAATGGGGGCAAACACACCAGTACTTAAGGAAAACACACAGAAGCAATAGCAGAGCTCCAAAAGGAAGACATGGGGGTGCAATTCATCCAGCATGGACGAAGACGCAGAGCACAGGACCAACACCAGCAGCTTCCAGCACACCAGCAGGGACCCCAAATGCAACGCAGAAGGCAGGAGAGGATATTCAGGACCAGGACAAGCCTTCTGGGACTCAGGCAACAAGACATCATCCAGAGGCACAGTCTAAACTGGCAAGCCATTCAGCAGCTGCTGCGCAACATTGAGCCACAGTCGGCACCCAGCTTGCAGACACCCCGCATCATTCCACCAGAGAACAAGCTGCTAGCTGTCCTACACATGTTGGCAAGTGGCTCGTTTCAAACCACTGGTGCCCTGGTTGTCGGGATCTCACAACCCTCATTCTCTGCCTTTCTACCTAAGGTACTGGATGCCACCATCTCCCTCACACCCCACCACATCAGCTTCCCTAACACAAAGCAGAAGCAGCAGGAGACCAAACAGGGCTTCTACCAAATCAACAGCTTCCCACACATGCTTGGTGCCATTGACTGCACACATGTACGCATTGTGCCACCTGCTGCAACGAGGGGCATATTTATACTCCGTTTGTGCCGGAATTGCGTCGTTTTTTTTTACGCAATTCCGACGCAAAACTAACTCCATATTTATACTTTGGCGTTAGACGCGTCTAGCGCCAAAGTCCATGGAGTTAGCGTCATTTTTTAGCGTGGACACCTACTTTGCGTTAATTATATGCAAGGTAGGCGTTCCCGTCTAAAAAATCGACTCCGAGGCATGTGCGTCGGATTTATACTCCCGGGCAAAATTCACGCCCGGGAGTGGGCGGGTCAAAAAAAATGACGTACAGCCGCTTTTGCGCCGTTTTTTAGCACCTGCAAAAGGCAGGCGTTAAGGGACCTGTGGGCTCTGAAGGAGCCCAGAGGTGCCCTCCCATGCCCCCAGGGACCCCCCCTGTCACCCTTGCCCACTCCAGGAGGACACCCAAGGCTGGAGGGACCCATCCCAGGGACATTAAGGTAAGTTCAGGTAAGTGTTTATTTTTTATTTTTTTTGTGGCATAGGGGGGCCTGATTTGTGCCCCCCTACATGCCACTATGCCCAATGACCATGCCCAAGGGACAGAAGTCCCCTGGGCATGGCCATTGGGTAAGGGGGCATGACTCCTGTCTTTGCTAAGACAGGAGTCATTTCTATGGGGGTTGGGAGTGAAAAAAAATGGCGCAAATCGGGTTGAGGTGAAAAAATTGCCTCAACCTGACTTGCCCCATTTCTTGACGCCCAAGCCCCATATCCCCCTACGCCGGCGCTGCCTGGTGTACGTCGTTTTTTTTAACGCACACCAGATGGTGCCGGCGGCTAATGCCGGCTAACGTCATTCAATAAATACGGCGCCCGCATGGCGCTTCAGAATGGCGTTAGCCGGCACAAATTTTTTGGACGCAAAACTGCATTAGCGCAGTTTTGCGTCAAAAAGTATAAATATGGGCCCGAGAATCTATACCGCACAGGAAGCACACACACTCCATCAATGTGCAGGCCATTGTGGATCACCGGGGATTGATCACCAACATCGTGGCAAAGTATCCTGGGAGTGTACATGATGCATTCATCTTCCGCCATAATACCATGACACAAATAGCATGATAATGATGACTCTAATTAAGGGGACATGGAATCATTGAGGCTGTACCAATATCTCACATCACTCCTGGTCTGACATTGCCCACTACCAATAAGCAAGTGGACTGTGCTAAGAACACATATTGATGTGATAATATTGCAAAGTGCACATTCTTACACACACGGTTTGAGACAATTACACATATAAACAACAGATGTACAGGCATATGGACCTTCTGACACTTGAACCGTCAACCTCACAACCAAGTTAGCCAGCTGAACTGGACCAGGTTCAGTAGTGCAGGTACATGTTTAAACATGAGTCAACTCAGTAAGGGCAGATAAAGAGGTCTGCAGAGAACTTGTCACACATGGGATATTTGTGTATTGTCAATTGTCAACACGTCAGTGCTGCCAACTTATGGAGATGTGTTGTACAATGTCACCTACCCAAATCAAAGGGCCTCACTGATGTTTAACAAATTGTATTGCATATGTTAAATTGGATAGGATTTCCAGGCCATATGGATGCAATAGTGTCACCACCGCTGTAGAATTGATTCTGTGTATGGAAGTATCATGTCATCCACCGGTTAAGACACCTGAGCACTTCTTTCACATGACATAATGCATGGGAGTACACAATGTACTGCATGTCTACAAAAATACCGCTGACATCCGGTCAATCAGCCAAACACCAGTTCAGAAAATGAAACATCCCAATACTAATCATACAGCCTAGAAACCTAGGATCCCACACCATAACACAAACACAGATGAGTTCCAGACAACACAAAAGAACAACTGCCATGCAAAGTGTTAATCATGGTGCAACCTCCCTCAAAATTTTTCACTTGTTTTCTCTTTCAGTTGATCAGGGGTATGGGATCCTACCATGGATCATGACCCCATTTGCAAACCCAAGCACAGCAGCAGAGCGTGCCTATAATGATGCACATCGGATGACACGCACCATAGTAGAGAGGACCTTTGGCATCCTGAAGTCAAGATTCAGGATCCTCAACATCACCAGAGGCAGCCTCCTATACTCACCTGAAATGGTCTGCAAGATCATTTTGACCTGTGCCATCCTGCACAACATTTGTGTAAGGAGGAACATTCAACTCTATGAACCAGACCCACAAATGCCTGAAGAGGAGGAAAAGGAGAATGTTGTCCATCAACATGAGGCGGACCATCCAAACATTGCAGCAGGATTGCGTCGGAGACACACATTGTACAAAACGTCTTTTAACTATAGTCACCATCACCACTGTCTTACCATATGTCATTATACACCTATTGTAATCACTATATCATGGTCTGGGTAATTATTTATGCATCACATTATCCCTAGGATTCATAATCAGAGTTTAGCCTCATGGAGCATTGCAGATATACAGATTAGGATACTGAAAAATCCCCATCACATTTGATGGGTATGAATGTACACCTAACTTCACATACACTGTAAATGACATATATCCTGTCCATTTCACATTTGAAGGTCAATACCACAGCTATGGCACACATACATGTTGGCAACATGGTTCATTGCAGCGTATGGCACACAACTAAGACAACATCATTCATAAGGTAAAAAACTGCCTCAAACATGAGGCAGTGGATGTACTATTGCATTGGTAACAAGAATGTACGACCAGACCCTTGACAGCAGTAAGTGTGACATCAGCTATCTCTGCAAGGAGTATGTGTGACAAGAAGTCCATGTAAGCTGCAAATGTCAACCACGAGTGCCCCAGGTATGACTAGCATTACTCACAAGACATGCCCTGCACATGCCATCCCAGGTCATAAGTCCTGCCATTGCCATGTTTTCAGTCTCTCCCCACCCTTCTCTAGGGGGCCCTGGAAATGGACTATTTGTACCCAGATAATCCTCCATCTATACACACCCAGACTCAGATTCTGACTCCAGTGTGCTTCCCTCTTTAGTATGGCATGCCATTGTCATAGTTCATCTGTTTGCATGGACTTCTGGTCAGATAATGCACTGCCTGGTAGTCTATAGGACCTGTAATCACCTGTCCATTGCTTCCCATGTGAAAGGTACTGTTGGCCCTTTGAACTTGATTCTCACCTACAGGACTTGTGAGAGACTGAAGCTGCACACACCTGTGAGCACTTCCATACAGACCAGCCATTTGAACCTGCACTGCCCTTGCTGCTGCCTGGAACGTCTTAGAAGCTTCCATTATATGTATATCCCTGTTATGCATTGCCATATAAATCACTTGTGTAACACAGGCCTTGGGGTATTGTGTAACGTTGCAGCACACAGGACAAATGCAATTTCCATTTTCCACATTGTTGTTCCAGCTTTGACCAGTCTCAGTCTGCTCACTGCGTATTTGCCTTGTTCATGTTAGTTCCTGACAGAGCCTTCAACCTGTTAGCCTGATTGGTCCCTGTCTTTCTGTTACCATAAAGGTTCCATGTGGTTACTTTTGTCTCATAGTTGCTTTCCATGCCCTCACTTTCCTCCTGGGGTATTGTGTCTGGTAGGTCTACAATGAATACTCAAATACATTGTAGAGCGTAATCAGTTTACTTATCGTATCATGGGGTGGGACAAGTCTTCAAATAGCCTAATCACGGCCCATCCCTTGTCTGGGTTTCATGTATGTATGAGTGACAAATAGTGAGAGTGTACCATGGCTGTATGCATGGATTGGGTATGGTGTCTCCAGCACAACAAACAACGTTTTGCTAATATGCATGACATGTCAAAACATGTTTGTGCCTTGACAGTCCACAAACTGATTCACATTGGCCCAAACCTATTGATAGGGCTTGCGTGGTGAATAGCTGTGAGATTAATCAGCACAGAGGCACTGATGTTCCAGGTTGCACTGGGAATTTTAGAGGCCACCCTGTGTACAAATGTTGGGAGGAAACCTGCCCGTTTAAAATTACTGATTCATCATCTTTGTGAGCACACTAAGGTTGCCCTGTTGTCAGTCTCATAAAACTTCTGAAGTGCCATAGCTGGACTATCCCCATGTGTGTTCTCAATTCCTCTTTGGCTTTCGTTCAATTCTGCTGTGAAGGATACTTTGTAAATGCAGGGAATGGCTCCACAGACTCATGACTAGACCTGCACGTAACTGTGACAACATGGACCCCAATAATGACACAGGGTACGCATGGCCACACACTTGAACTGGACACCTTTGTGCAATTAACCACTGGAAATTTGTGAACACATGCAGCATGGTCTGCTGGTTCTCCACTGCCACAAGAGAAACATTGGTCATTAATATGAGTAAAACTGTGGAGTGACATTACATTTTTGGATTGGTTTTGGGACTCTATGTCACAAACACTGTACATACATAGCATTTTCAAATGCCCGACTCTAGTATACAAACAAGTGACCAGGAAGTGGTATCCAACATTCCAGTACATGTGATGGCTTAGTCTTGTAACATTGCCATAATCAACCGTCCTCTATCTATCCTGTGCATGGTTTGTCATGGGAGATGCTTTTGTCCCAAAATTCAAGGAAGTTCTCACAGCATTTGTTGCTACGTGTATGACAAACACATTTCCTGTCTCTTTTCCACATTGAATAGCATCTGATGGTTATCCACATTTACATCACATGCATACAAGCACATTTATGAAAACACGTCTTGTGATGTTCACACAGAGAGCCAACTAAAATTGAAATAGCCAATTCACAGACATTGCACACAGGCAATGAGTTATTGTATTAAGTTGCGTAGCATTGCTATCCTCTATTGACGCACAACCTGCTCAAACTGGGTAATACCAATTTGTATTCCAAAAGTTTGGGTATCTATTGCGTGAAGAGTGTAAATCCAGTACAACAACTAGTTGGATTATGGTCCACAGTAGTGTGATCTGCCACATGTGCCCAAACACTGGAATGCACAATGTAGGTGTAAACAGCCTATCTCTGTATAGTTACAGCTGTCATGTAAGATACAAATGTTAGAAATGACCCAAACCCAGTAAAAGACATAACTTTTGATGCATAAGCATAAAAAAGATGCATATGCGTCAAAAAACGCCAAATATGCGTAGAAAAATGACGTTCACAGCCATGATACATCCATTGGCCCTGAGCGGTAATTCCCACACTGTACCCCATGATATTGGTTACCAATGGAAAATATTTCGGACTATGAATGCAGGGTAATTTTTAAGTTTAAGCATGTGCGTAAAAATAAAATGACGCACAGACTGTAGGCATCATAATAAAAACGCACCGCTTTTGAGGCAGGAAGTGATGCAATAGGATATCCTGTTTACAGAATTGATACGGTGGGTCTACATTCACTTTCACTTTGCAGTCTGTGATTTTTCTTGATTGTGTGGCTGTGTTTGGACTTGTCTCTCTGTGAGTATTGTGAATTTGTCTCCTGTGTGCTCTTTATATTGTCTTTTGGCGTTTTGTAAGTGTCTGTGGTGTCCTGTTTAAGTGTATTTTTGTTATTTTTGGTATCTAATTTTGTCTTTGTACTGTTGGGTGTCTGTTGTGGGTATTGCTTTTTTGGGGGATAGTTGGGCTGTTTTAGGGTTACTTTTATTTCATTTTCCTCTCTCCTTTCCCTTTATTAACCTCTGTTCCCCTTTCTTTTCTTATTATTTCAGTCATGTTGGGTAGGCGACGTCTGGGGAGAATGGGTGAGAAGGAGCTGGGGGATTCATTTGGCTGGTGTGCCGCTTCCTTCCCTTGATGATCAAAGCAGGTGGCAGGGTTATACAGGGGTATCACACAGAGGCGAGGAGGCTCCGGTGGTTCAAGGTCTTGTACCATCTGCGACGCATCTACAACACACCGCGCAATGACCACCAACTAAAGCACCACTGTGCTGACCTTGTTGCCAGAGAGCAAGACCTGCTGGACCACCTGAAAATTGTGATTGGTGGCCCTGTTTGTGAGTACAATTCAGAGTAATGTGCACATTTGAATGCTGTATAGTGACAGTAGCAGATTTGTTGATATGCTGCAGGCAATGTTTTTGGAAATGTGAAATGCAAGTTAAACATACAGTGGCCCTGAGTTATACAATAATTGCTACACATTACCATCATTTTTTGATGCAACAGCTGCACTAAGTTGCAAAACACAACTGGAGCCTGTAAATTAGTGCTGCCTTCACGTCAATAGATAATGCAAATGTGGCTCTAACATATGTTTAGCCATGGTCTGTGAGTGTACCAGGAAAGAGATGTTTTTCACAAGCTAAGGCAAAGAATTAGTGTATTCCCCAATTATTTACATACCAATTTCTTTCAAACCTCAGGTAATATCTTAAGCTGATAGTTTGATTTGGTTGTGCCGCATTTAAATAAAATGGATGTCAAAGAAATGCACACAGGTTCATATCTAAATGTTTGGTGATACTATCCATAGCTGTAGCATATAAAATGAAGCAAACAATACAAATTGAGGGATAACAACTATCCATGGCCCTCTGTTCGTTTTACCCATGTGTTTTAAATTGGTCTTGGGCACAATAGCTGGAACAGAGCTAAGGCATTTCCCATCTGTGTTACTCTATAGCCATGCACTTCTCATAAGTTATGGATCATCATGGGATACTTGACGTTGGGGGATGCATGGTCACAATGTATTACGTGCATGATGTTGTGCAAGGGACCCCTGACCAATTACATAAAGTTCCCTAATACTTTGCTAGTTTTGTTTGGGACACCCCTGCTGATCCAGTGCAGCATACGTACAATAACTAACTTCCCAGTATGGAGGCTATCACAGACATGGATTTATGCTAAGATCAGAAGACTGGCATTCCTGTGACTGCTGCCATTCTGAAGGTACATACAAATTGAAACCTACATCATCATGATTGACACAGTGGTACATTTGCTAAACCATGTGTTACTAATATGAAAGTGTCAGTTTGCTGTATACCCGCTGATCTCCCAAATTGGCAAATGTAAGATGATGAATGTGGCTAACTGTGATTTCCAAAGCCCATTATGGGTGCACAGGGCAATGAGGGACACATTTCAGGTGCAATGACTACACCTGTGCCCATGCAGTCTGTCATGGATGACCACAATATACACTGTCAGCATATATTTCCTTGTTGTCTTAAAATATTAAAACTGGTCAATCCATGTCTTCCCTCAAATTGTCACCAATTAATGCACAGGATCCATGCCATTATGGTGTCATAGGGGGCATATGTGGCTCACTGTTAATGTAGCATGTGTAACCTACACACAACACAGTCCCTAAATGTGAGGGACCAAAGAAAGCATGATAAATCATGACCTTAAATCAACCCATAGGAGCGTCACAGAGTAAATGATTGTCCCTTGATGCACAAGCCGCAATACCTGAGTGACTGGTATTGCAGTGCTCCAGGAATGTGGCTTTGCATGTCTCTCATTACTACAAATGATGAGAGGAGTACATTCAATAAATGAGTCTGCAACCAATTGATGGAGCATGTTTGTCACCACATGATAGTTAGGGCCACTGCATGTGTGCAGATATGTGTGTATCAATCACTGGAGTGACAGCGTCTATACATGTTTGCAGTGGTATGTATGTTGGAGTATCATCATGCCCGAGAAGCTGAACTTTCAGATTTAATGTTACAAACAGTAATTTTATTTGAAAGTGTTGTACAGTGCACAGACATTGAGCACATTTCACCCTTCCATGCTTTACAGGTGGACCTGCCCCTTACACAATCGGAGAAGTGGGTTGGTTTGCGGACCCAGACATATCCAGTAAGTGTTGATATTTCAGTTCTGTGTTGTGTTTGCAGCTGTTGTGTGATTGACTCCTGTGTGTTGGACACATAGCAAGGTATGATGTGCTGGAACATGATCTGATATGTAACTTGACTGGAGTTTCACTTCTTTCCATCTTTGAGTTGGACAATCAGTAGCGTATAGTCATATTTGTGATTGTAGTGCAGCCCTGTAGGCATGGCCATGTGAAGAGGGTGACATTTGTTTTTGAAATGTTTATAAAGAAGAATTAGCAGAGGGCCATATTCATGATTTGCCATCAAGTCAGACCCGGAATGTCACAGAATAGGAATGCCAAAGTCTTACCCAGAGACTTGAGCCTCCCTGTTCACTAATAAACATGTTTGACTGTATGTTTGACTTCCTAGCAGCATGTAGCTCCACGTGTTGTACTAAGTGTATGTGGCACTTGAGTACAATGTCATACATGTACATGCAGCTCATGGCCAGATGTGTGCTTGCCTCTATCTGCTTTTTGTAAGACAGGTATTAGTGGTATCAAATTATGTTGACAATTGTCTGCATTTACAGACATAAATGTGAATGGGGTTGTCCAAGGTTTGTGTCCATCCTAGTTGGACATCCTCTTTACCTGTGGTGGACTGCCTAAACCCTCGTACAGCTGTCCAAAGTTTCCTGGGTGTCCTTGATGTTTGAAAGTATATGTTGCTTATCCATCCCCCGAGGCACAGGCTTAGGGTTATGAAATGTGTACCTAGGTGTGATGATCCAAGTTTAGTACACAGACATGTAAATCTGTAAATCACTTGTCCAAACTTAGGATACCCACTCATGATTAGCAACTGCATACCATCCTGGCAATTCCATTTACAAATCACAGATCTTGTGGCTCTTGATTGTCATCCAGGAGATAGTCATTAGTTGGCCTGTCACATGTGGAGGACTTGCAGCACTTTTTATGTGATTAATGGCTGAACAATGATGCATAGGTCATTTAAGTTGGTACACATCTTTTAGAGCATTGCTGTGCTGTTAGATAGGACATGTGTAGGCTGCGCTGACATGTACTTCCTCAGGGGGAATCTGTGATCTGTATGGTGAGATGGCCTGTTGCAGCTACATTAGATGTATTGTCTGATTCTCATCAGTAGCTATATCACACAATGAAGTACCTAATGTTTGGCTTTATCTTTTTTAACAGCAGCCAATATGGATGCCAGCCAGATCTGTGAGTTTCAGCGGCGGGCGATGCATTATGCCACATTCTGGATTCGGAGTCTGGGTTCCGCCACATGGCACATTGTTTTTGCCATGAAAGAGCCTAAGGAGGGTGGAGGGCATTTGCCCAAGGGGGCCCTTTGGTGTCCACAACAGCCGCCACCACCAGCACCACCACTACGACCCAGGTGGCACCAAGGATGACAGCCACCACTGCATGACCATCGACTTCCACTGCTCCAGGACCACTGACAGCAGTACCTGCACCTCCCCCTCCCCCTCCAAGCACCACCAACTGGACACACGTCAACAACTGGCACTCAGACCACCCCTGCTGTAGTCATTGACCCTGGTGATTTTAGAGCAATGCAACGTGACATGCAACGTATGTTGCAGAGACTGGACAGGCTGCAGCAGGAGGTGCCACAAATCAATAAGAGGGTGTGTGCCATAAAGAAGTCCCTGCGGAGGGTGAACTTGTGACTATTATACCCTCTGCCATGATTCCTCCCAACCCTCCTCTTTCCTGGTTCTTCTAATTAGTGGGTTTAGGGGCTTAGTTTTAGGTTAGAATAGCCTGTTTGTTTAGTTAGTAGTAGTGGTTTGGGGAATTATATTTTTACATGTTATTTTTTTATGTGTGTGGATGGGTGGGAGGTGATCTGGGGTTTTGGTGTTTTAAAACAAATACAAAAATACAAAAATATAAAAATACAAAAATATATATATTTGTTTAGTATGAGATAGTATGTATTAAGATTACTATGGGGGTCATTACAACATTGGCGGTAAAAGCCAACACACCGCCGCAGCCGCGGAATTCCGCCACAGCTATTACGACCCACATCCCGAATTCCGTCAAAATTCAGACACCCACACAAGTCCGCCACACCAAAGGTCAGTGATAAACTGGCGAAAACAAAACCTCTACCATCACGCCAACAGAAATACATCCATGGTATCACGACCCACGAATCCATGCGGCGGTCTTTCAACCGCGGTATTCCATTGGCGGTACACACCGCCGCGGTCAAAATACACACCCTCTTACAAAACACAGCCACATTGGACAATTAAAAATACACACACCTGATACACAAACACACACCACTCCTACACACCCAATACAATATGAAACACACACCCACATCACCCACAAACCCCTACGACCAAAAATTAAGAAAGAAGGCCAGAGAGAGACACCACCATCCACAAATTAGCAGCCACAGGCACACAACACCATCACCCACACTATTTCCACGCACAAAACACCACACACCAATACATATCACCACACTTATCACCACATACACCACCCCACACATCACCTACACCACCCCATGGCACGGCAAAGACACCCCAGGTTCTCTGAGGAGGAGCTCAGGGTCATGGTGGAGGAAATCGTACGGGTAGAGCCACAGCTATTTGGATCAGAGGTGCAGTACACCTCCATAGCTAGGAAGATGGAGCTATGGCAAAGAATTGTCGACAGGGTCAACGCAGTGGGACAGCACCCAAGAAATCGGGACGACATCAGGAAGAGGTGGAACGACTTACGGGGGAAGGCGCGTTCCGTGGGCTCAAGACACAACATCGCGGTACAGCGGACTGGCGGCGAACCCCCACCTCCTCCCCCACAACTAACAACATGGGAGGAGCAGGTCTTGACTATTCTGCATCCTGAGGGCCTCGCAGGAGTCGGTGGAGGAATGGACTCTGGTAAGTCAAATCTTAACTATCATATCCCCCACCCTACCTTCATGCTATCACAGACACCCTCCCTTGCTCCCTCCCCTATCACTCCAACTCCTCACAAATGTACCAATAACACAAACTACCCATCCCAACATCAAGCCCTGCATGACACAACAAAGCATGGACACCCATCACTAAAGCATGCCCACTGCACATACCCATAACACCCCCCTCAACCATCATCACACAAGCCCCCACACAGGAATTCTAGCACTGGGGTACACGCTCACCCACCCATTGCCCACCATGACACACACAAATGCAATAATCATGCTTTTATACCCCTGCAGGACGACTACCCAACGTCACCAGAGAGGAGGGTCCAGACTTCTCCACCCCACCCACAGAAGAGGCCCACAGTGATGACAGCAGCTCTGTCCAACTGGATCCAGATCACCAGCCCGGACCATCGTGGGCCTCGGGACAGTTGGTTCCCCACACCCAGTCACAGGCCACCACAGACCTTCCACCCTCTGGTAACACCAGCACAGCACCCACCCAGTGGGCCCATACCTCCGTCCCCAGGATACGTCAATCAGCTGTGTGTCCACCACTACAGGGAACCCAGGATAACCCACCACCCCAACAACAACAGGGACCTGGGGGCAGTGGTAGTGGGCACGCGGTCCAGGGGACGGAGGCACAGGAACACAGGGTAACTGGGAGGGCTGCCGTGCGACATGGGGCGGACAGGCCTAGGGAACCCACTCTCCACGAGGCCCTCTCCTCCATCATGGGAGCATACCATCACATCTTCCAGGAGACGATGGCAACGGTACTGGCCAAGTTTCAGGAGACCCAGCGGCTGCAGGAGGAACAGTATTTGGGCTTCAGGGAGGAACTCAGAACCATCAGCTCCGCCCTGGGCACCATCGTAGGGGTGCTGAAGGAGATACTTAACACCGGAAGGGACACTCTGGCACTACAAGGGGCCCCTGACACTAGCCTGGACGATGAACTGCCCACCACCTCCGCCGGCGCTAGTGGACAGGACGCCCCGCCACAGGACCACCACACCAGCACCCAACCCCCTGCAGACGGAGAACCACCCCGCAAACGGTCCCTGAGATCCAGGAACAAGACAGAGCACGGTGCCAAGACTCCGCCAAGAAATGAGACCACCCTGATTGTCATCCTACTGTCCCACTTTGTAACCCTGTCCATATTTGAACTGCCCCAGCTCCACTTCCTATGCCCATATGGGCAATGCACCTGTGAGACTAATAGACTGGGCTCTGCCATGGACATTCTTCCACCATCACCCCTCACCATTTTACAACCCCCCTGCAATATTGAGCACTTCAATAAACACCCTTGAACCACAAAACAATCTGGAGTCAGTCTGTGATTTCGAAAATGTATATTAGCAATGACAGTGACAAAATGCGTTTTCAAATGTAATGTCAACATACCTATGTCACACATCTCAAGTCCATGAGGAATCTAAGCAGATGACACACGTTGGTAACCACACCTGTGAAACCGTAAGGGAAATGTACAACTCAGTTACCATATACTGGGTGAAATCGCCAGACAGGATAGAGGTAGAAGTGTGAAATTACTTGTAGTAGGCAGGAATGTGTTCTCACCTGTTTGTCACTGGAAATATTGCTGGATAACTGAGTCCCTGTTGTCAATGTCTTCTTCCTCTGCTTCCTCCTCATCACTGTCCACAGGCTCCACAGCTGCCACAACACCGTCATCTGGACCATCCTCCTGCAGAAAAGGCACCTGTCATCGCAAAGCCAAGTTGTGAAGCATACAGCAGGCCACGATGATCTGGCACACCTTCCTTGGTGAGTAGAATAGGGAACCACCTGTCATATGGAGGCACCTGAACCTGGCCTTCAGGAGGCCAAAGGTGCATTCGATCACCCTCCTAGTCCACCCATGGGCCTCATTGTAGCGTTCCTCTGCCCTGGTCCTGGGATTCCTAACTGGGGTCAGAAGCCATGACAGGTTGGGGTAACCAGAGTCCCCTAATAGCCACACCCGGTACCTCTGGAGTTGACCCATCACATAAGGGATGCTGCTATTCCGCAGGATGTAGGCGTCATGCACAGAGCCAGGGAACATAGCATTTACCTGGGAGATGTACTGGTCTGCCAAACATACCATCTGTACATTCATCGAATGATAACTCTTCCGGTTCCTGTACACCTGTTCACTCCTGTTGGGGGGGACCAGAGCGACATGGGTCCCATCAATGGCACCTATGATGTTGGGGATATGTCCAAGGGCATAGAAGTCATCTTTAACTGTAGGCAAATCCTCCACCTGAGGGAAAACGATGTAGCTCCTTACGTGTTTCAGCAGGGCAGACAACACTCTGGACAACACGTTGGAAAACATAGGCTGGGACATCCCTGATGCCATGGCCACTGTTGTTTGAAATGACCGACTTGCAAGGAAATGGAGCACTGATGGCACCTGCACTTGAGGGGGGATCCCTGTGGGATGGCGGATTGCTGACAATAGCTCTGGCTCCAACTGGGCACACAGTTCCTGGATTGTGGCACGGTCAAACCTGTGGGTGATGATCAAATGTCTTTCCTCAATTGTCGACAGGTCCACCAGTGGTCGGTACACTGGAGGATTCCGCCATCTCCTCACATGTCCCAGCGGACGGTGCCTAGGAATGACAACAGCCACCACAGAGTCAAACAACTCAGAGGTATGTACCCACAGTCTACACAGAACACCATTTGTACACAAAATCTGGCCTGTATTTGTGTTGCGCGACAAGGCCTAGGTCTGTGTGAGGCAGTTGGTAATGAGGCCATGTGGGCCCCTGAAATGGCGGATGCCTGACCTCCAAAGTGGGACAATGGGATGTGAGGTAACTGCGCTGGCGCTGTATACCGTTGCGGTAGGCGGTCGAAGACCACGGCGCAATGCTGCATTGGTTAACATTGTACCCTATGGGTCCCAGGAGCCAATGACGATGTACGCCAGCGGTGATGGTACGCACCGCCGCGGACGTGACCGCCATTTTCTATCTGTTCAATCACTCGATACCTGATCTTCGAAAGGAGAGGACCTACACTGCAAGTGCTGCTGTGACCTCGGTCTGGAAGAGACAATGGCTCGTGCGTCTGGGGAAAGGGCCCCTGCCTTCACTGCAGAGGAGTTGGAGAAGCTCGTCGATGGGGTCCTCCCCCAGCACACGCTACTCTACGGTCCTCCAGACCAACAGGTAAGTACACAGGGAGCACGTTCTATGGGCTATGCCTATGTGGAGAGGGCTGGTTGTAAGAATGAAGGGGGCACAGTTCTGCATGCATGAAGGACTGTGAATGCATGTGCCACATGGCAAGGGTAGGGATGTGGGCCACTCACTTCGACGGTGCAATTGGTAATGACTTCTCTTCTTCCCCTGTACATGTCATGTAGGTCAGCGCCCACCAGAAGAAGGATATTTGGCGTGCCATCGCAAAGGACGTCCGGACCCTGGGGGTCCACCACAGATGGAGCACCCACTGCCGGAAAAGATGGGAGGACATTCGCCGCTGGAGCAAGAAGACGGCGGAGGCTCAGCTGGGGATGGCCTACCAACATGGGAGGGGTGCCCGTCGAACCATGACCCCCCTGATGTTCTGGATCCTGGCAGTGGCCTACCCTGAGTTGGATGGGCGCTTGAGGGCATCCCAGCAGACACAAGGGGGTGAGTACAACATCATTCAGCAGACTTTGCGTGCAGTGAAGGTGTCTGGGTGGGGGAGGAGGGCTGTGGGTTTCCCTAGGCCAGGGCGAGTTCCGTAGGCTAGGCCCCTCCGTAATGCAGGCCATGTGGCACCCCACCGCACCTCTGTAGAGTGCCAAGTACAGGTATACATGCCCCTGTGTTGTCCATGTGTGCAGATGTCGACCATAGCCATGTAGGACATATCCCAGGAATTGCATCTGTAGAACCCAACAGCGCAACGTAGTGCAGGGGGCTGCTGTGTCTGTATTGTCCGCCAACGGTAGCGGTAAGCCATGCACTCAACCTGTCTTTCTTCTGTCACCCCCCCACCCCTTTTTGTGGTCTCCCTGTTCTTGTGTGCATCAGCATCATCAGTCGGAGGTACAGTGGCACCGGAGCACGAGGGAGCTGCATCCCACATGGCCATGGAGGGCCACACCACGGACTCGGAATACACCAGTGGGATGGAGGGTGAGGGGAGCTTCACGGCGGGGACAGGATCAGCAACCAGCGACACGGACTCATCCTCCGATGGGAGCTCCCTTGTGGCCCCCACTTCTACAGGTACAGCCGCCACCCCCCCTACCAGCACCGCCCTCCCAGCAGCCCCTCAGCCTTCGCCCCGTGCCCACTCACCAAGGAGGGTGGGCATCACCTTCGCCCCAGGCACCTCAGCCCCTGCCCCTGTCACGTCTGCTGCCCTCAGTGAGGAGGCCATTGACCTCCTCAGGTCCCTCACTGTTGGGCAGTCTACCATTTTGAATGCCATCCAGGGTGTAGAAAGGGAATTGCAACACACAAATGCATTCCTGGAGGGCATTCATTCTGGTCAGGCTGCCCTTCATCGAACCCTGCACTCTCTGGCCTCAGCACTGATGGCAGCCATTGTCCCTGTGTCTAGCCTCCCCCCTCCAACTTCCTCCACCCAGACCCAATCCCCTGTACCCCAGCCTATCCCAAGCACACCATCAGACCAGCCTGCACACACCTCACCACACAAGGGAAGCTCAGGCAAACATAAGCACCACATCCCACAGGCACTCACGCAAGCATCACACACATACAGACACACCAACATCCACTGCCTCCACTGTGTCCCCCTCCTCGTCGTCTCCCTCCTCCCTCCCAGTCTCATCTACACTCTCACCTGCATGCACTACCACTACAGCCACTACGTCCTGCACCAGCAAACCCACCACCACACCCCGCTCATGTGCAGTCACCACCCCCACTCCCATTTACCCGTCCCCTGTGTCCTCTCCCAGTGTGTCTGTGACACCCCCTCCGAAGATACACAAACGCAGGCATACACCCACCCAACAGCCATCCACCTCACAACAGCCTCCAGCGCATGTACCTTCACCCAAAGTCACCAAACGTACACCTCCTACAACCACTCCTCCACTCCCAAACGCCCTCCAGCTACCCGTCCCAGTGTTCCTAAGAAAGTTTTCCTGGCCAACCTTGACCTCTTTCCCACCCCCACTCCAACTCATAGGTCGCGTACTAGCACCTCATCCAAAAAATCGCCGGGACCAGTGGTGCCTGTTACAGGTATGTGGAGTGCACCGGCCACCAGGCCAGCCAGTGTGGCACCGAGCCACAGCACAGCCAGTCCCCCCCGTGAAGCACCAGAAGTTGGACTGTGCCCGGTGGGAGAGGGGGAAGACTCCAGCCAGCAAAGCCGCTCAAAAGGGTCCCGGGGGTAGTGTCGACTCAGCTGTGAGTCCTCCCAAGGTGGGGAAGGGGCAGAAGAAATCTCCAAAGTCTGGGAGGAGCAGCACGGCGGAGAAGACCGCTATCATCCCCGCTGCCCAGGAGGCCACCGCCAGCCCAATCATCACCGGCCAGGAGGCCACCGCCGGAGTCACTGCCCAGGAGGCCAGCCCAATCGTCACTGGCCAGGCGGTCACCGCCAGAGTCACTGCCCAGGAGGCCAGCCCAATCGTCACTGGCCAGGAGGCCACCGCCAGAGTCACTGCCCAGGAGGCCAGCCCAATCGTCACTGGCCAGGAGGCCACTGCTAGAGTCACTGCCCAGGAGGCCAGCCCAATCGTCACTGGCCAGGAGGCCACCGCCAGAGTCACTGCCCAGGAGGCCAGCCCAATCATCACTGGTCAGGAGGGCCCTGCAAGCCACAGCCCAGCTGACCCATGAAGAACCACCAGACAACAGGCCTGCTGGGCAATGAAGGACCGCCTTGGCAAGCACCGCTGAACAGGCCAGGGACCGCTGAACAAGGCAAAGACCGCCATGGCAAGCACCGCTGAACAGGCCAGGGACCGCTGAACAAGGCAAAGACTGTCATGGCAAGCACCGCTGAACATGGCAAGCACCGCTGAACAGGGCAAAGACCGCCATGGCAAGCACCGCTGAAGAGGGCAAGCACCGCTGAACAAGGCAAAGACCGCCATTGCTGAACAAGGCAAAGGCCGCCATGGCAAGCACCGCTGAACAGGGCAAGCACCGCTGAACAGGTCAGAAACTGCCAACTCAAGCACAGCTGACCAGGGCAAGCACCGCTGAACAGGTCAGAAACTGCCAACTCAAGCACAGCTGACCAGGGCAAAGACCGCCATGGAATGCAACACTGAACAGGGCAAGCACCGCTGAACAGGTCAGAAACTGCCAACTCAAGCACCGCTGAACAGGGCAAAGACTGCCAAGGTGAGCACCGCTAGCGGCAGGGGCAGTGACGCAACTGGGACCGTCATGGGGTGAGTGCTGCACTCTGGGCACCAGTCCCCCTCCAGAACCAGTGGAGACATGCATCCACTCTGTCTGTCCTGCACAGGATGAAGCACTCTGGGCACCAGTCCCCCTCCAGAACCAGTGGAGACTGTTATTCAATTGAGAGACTGTGTATTTGCACTCCCCAGGATGGAACAGTGGGCAAACCACCCACTGTAGAGACTTGAGAGCCTGTGGCTTTGCACTCCCCAGTATGGTACAAGGGGCAAGCCACCCACTGTAGAGACTTGAGAGACTGTGGCTTTGCACTCCCCAGGATGGTACAGTGGGCAACCCACCCACTGTAGAGATTTGAGAGACTGTGGCTTTGCACTCCCGAGGATGGTGCAGTGGGCAAACCACCCACTGTAGAGACTTGAGAAACTGTGGCTTTGCATTCCCCAGGATACATCAATGGGCATGGAGCCCCCTCGTGGATCTGGCGTGGTGCACTCATCCGGCTGAGGTGCCCCCCTTCCCTTCCCCCTGAGGTGCCTGTTGTATTTCTATCTGATGCCCCTGCAGTGTTCTCTCCGTTTTGATCAGGTATCTAGTGTGGGCCTCGCCCATGCATTTTGGGCCCAGTGGTCCACGGACAATGAATGGTGCATTACCTGCACTACTAATCGTGGTGTATTTTTTGTTTAATGTGTATATATATATATATATATATACAGTATATATATATATATATATACATATATATATATATATATATATATATATGTATGTATATATTTGGTTACTGTATTTTGATATGTTACAATGGTTCAACTCATTTCCTTTTGTCTTTGCATTCTTCCGGGGGGGTTGGGGGTTGTTACTGTAATGTTTGGATATGCATTGGTGTGTGTGTTGTAGTGGGTGAGGGTCGGGGTGGGGGTTGTGATGTTGGTTGTGTGTGTGTCTGTGTTTTTCCCTCCCCCTCCCCTATGTCGTAGGTGCAGAACTCACCGTGGTCTTCGCCGCCGGCGTTGTTGATCCTCGTATAGGAGCAGGAAGACTATCGCAGGGAGAATATGGAGTTCCGGCTCCATGGTGTCGTTGTTCCTCGTGGGGTGTGTAGAGGTGAGCGTCTTTCCCTTTGAAATTGCTGTTTCCGCCGTGTTTTAATCCGCGGTGAATCCGCCCCGGAAAAGGTGGCGGATTGGCCTGTTGTGATACTCTGGGCGGTACATTGTCCTCCGCCTGTCTGTTGGCGGTGACCGCTGCGCTGTTTGTCTGTACCGCTGTGGCGGTCGGAGTGTTAAAGTGGCTGTCTTTGTTGGCGGTTTCTGCCACGGTCATAATTCCAAATTTTTTACCGCCGGCCTGTTGGCAATTTTACCGCCGCTTTAACACCGACCGCTAGGGTTGTAATGACCACCTATATGTTGTCCCCCATGTGTCTCGTCTTTTAAGGGGGGTGGGAGGTTGATGTTTAGAGTGTTTAGTTAAATGTGATAAGTAAGTTTAGCTTAGGTTAGTTAGGGCCAGTTGTGGGTAATATGTAGTTAGGATAGGTTAGGTTAGTTAAGGTGTTCCCCCTGGTTTTAGTATCCTTTTTTACAGTTAAATAAATATTTATGTACTCCTTTACAGTATGTGTCATATGCTCGGGGATCAGGGCCTTGGCATGGGTGAACAGTGTCTATTTAGTATTTGCATTTGTGTCCCATCCTGAAACCAAATCCCAATTGAGCTGTCACATTGGCAGCTACACCAGAGCTACTT
Organism: Pleurodeles waltl; assembly: GCF_031143425.1. Classification (NCBI taxonomy): domain Eukaryota; kingdom Metazoa; phylum Chordata; class Amphibia; order Caudata; family Salamandridae; genus Pleurodeles; species Pleurodeles waltl. Next base: position 302,356,264 of record NC_090447.1, read on the forward strand.
TGCTAGGAATCTGCCAGCCATGGCACCCGCCACTCAAGGTTACTATGGATCCCAATGTGTTGTTAATTTTTGATGTATGTTTTCAATCTGACATACTTTTGGGACCAGATTTGGTATTGAGGACACTGTCTTATGTCTGCCTGCAGCCTGATGTTCAAGTGAACCCTGATAAGGTGAGTGATGGTATAATCTCATGTAGTATAGTATACATAACTCACACCTATCATTTGTTACATTGTACAGCCAGGTTACTTATTAGTACGTACACTCATAAACATCCATTGCTGCTGTATGATGTGTGTGAACAAAATTGTGACAAATGTCACACACGTAAAGATTATCTGGAACAATAATTTGAAGGCAATATTTTTCGGCTTAGACATCCCTTGAAAAAGACTTATTCGGTCCAACACTGAATTTTACTGTATAGTTTCGAGTTACCTCAGAATTAACCTTCAGGAAGGGTAGATGATGGTACAATCCAGACCACAGTGCATAGTTTTCAGCCCACATTCTTTCAGGGCAGTTGTATTGACATTCTCTGGGCATTGACATGAGGCAAACATCAATAATCTCCCTCACAGTTGATGTGTCACGTTACACGGAGACAAAGTGGTTGTGTAAGTGCTATTTATTTTAAAGTGTTGCAGTGCTATATTTACATTGCCCATAATTGTGAGTCCATTAGTGTGACACCTTCCATTGTGATCCTACATAAGTGCAAAAGGACATGTCATTGGGCATGCTGGGGTGAAGTGTCATACAGTGCAGAGGGACATGAATTGCCAATGAGGTAGTGAGAGGCAATCACAGGGCATTGTGACTAGATAAACAGTGGGCTGGAGAACAGTACTTGAGAGCAGCTGTTGCAAGACGGGCAGGTTACAAACCACAGGACCTTGGTTATAAGTGACCAGGTGGCAGTGACTAGTGCTACCGGGTACTCATACGGGTGAAGGTGATCTGTTCCACGTCTTCATCTTCTGATGTGTGTGTTGTCGCCTCAGCCCTTGGTAGTGGTGGGTGTGAAGGGGCAACACACACCTCAGTGTTTGAAGACATGGATTCAGAAATCCCGGTGGCTGCCAACTGTGAGGCTATTAAGGGCAGTACTGCAGCAAGGAGGAGCTGCTGGTTCTTAAGACTAGCAGCTACATCACTGTGGTAGGCAGCCAGTTCAGCCGTGAAGGGGTCAATATTGCATTTGTGCATGCGTTGAAAGGTTTGTTGCTGGAGATGTTGTGTCAACTCTCTTACAGCTGTGCTAATTTCCTTCACACTTTTTTCAAGTTCTTGCAAGATTGATGTTCACCCTTGCATAGCTGCTGCCTGTTGTGCAGTTGACATCATGCACAAACGCACCCTTTCTAGGCTGACTGCCATATTTTCCATCCCCACCCGCACCTCCTTGGCCAGCTCACGCTGTACTCTAACTACAGTTCTCTCAAAGCAGGTGCCAGTGTCGTCAGATTCCTCAGCTGGGTTGGAGGAGGCAAGTCATACAATTGGGGTGGTGGGTGGGCCCTCTGTGATGGCTGCTACTTCTGTGCTCCTCCTTGAGACTGAAGGTAGGGTCTGGAGGACATCTTGCAGGGTCTGCTGGCTGATGTTTGACAGCTCATCATCCATGTCATCAGGGAAGTCCAGGACAGGCATATCCCCAGGAGAGCCATCGTCCTCTGCAATGAGATATTTTACAATTAGTGTGTCTGTGTTGTGGCATTTGTAATGTGACGTGCCTGCCTTCCTATTAGTTGCACATTGTGATGCTGGTTCCTTTTCATTGTTCCTGTCTTTAATATTAGCATTCTTCCAGGCCTATGCTCCACCTGCATGTTACATGTATTGTGGTCAGTTTGGGAACTTGTCAGAATCACATCCTCTAGGTGTAGGTTCTGCCCAAATTGTATATTGCCACCTTCTTGTCCTACTCAACCCCCCGTCTACTTCCATTCTCATGGTGAGACCTTACACTGGCTGTGGGTGTTCTGATGGCACTTGCACCACACATAACAATCCTGAACTGCCCCAGTCTCTGATATTTCACATCCAGCTATATGTTGCTGAGACCTAGCATATACTATGTATAGCATTGGCATGGCACACTACATATGTCAGCATTGGTAGTGTGTAATGTTCATGTTGGGGAATGTGTGCTAAATAGGATTGCAATGATGGTCCTAGCAGTATTCTATTTCCTCTTTTGACTGTGCGGGTGTATTTCACTAGCCGGTGACATATGTCCTCCCCCTCAATGCTGTTGTCTGAGAAGTATAACAGTTGGAATGCTGCATGGTGTCATGGCAGATATTGTGACCCAGGCACAGGGTGGACCCTGACATATGCAGCATGGGTATGACATTAGTGCTGTGTACCTCATAATGCTTATAACAATGGCTGGTGTTTGCAGCAACTATGGACATTCACATTTGACAGGATTAGCACATTTGTATTGATTACAGGGGATTGATAAAGTTGTCATCCTGAACCCTCTAATTTGGGTGTGTTTGATCCATGGGCACGGAACTAGCTACTTGACCTGCACACACAGCAGAGGTGGTAATGGCAACTGTTGTCAATATTACATTCCACTTGCGGATATGGCCTGAGACTGTAAATTGAGCCCTAGTTCATGTAGGGAGAATACCAGCTGCCGTGTGACAGCAGGCCAGTTTTACGTTGTACTCTACCCTCCTGGACTGCCTTTAACTTTCCAACATCCTTGGCATGGCAACATACTCCCATGCAAAGGTTGGTGGTGTAGTGTAGTACTGTGCCCCAAGTTTCCTCTGAACAGCCCATGCCCCCGTGCCATGCCCCATTACCCATTCCACTCCCTAAATATCATGACGTACATGCATTGTGTAGTAGGAATATCTACCTCCCCTGCTTATAGTTAACATGTGTGCATTTTAATTCCCCATTCCACTTACACTTTATCTCGTGTTGTCTCCTGGTACTCTGCACTGTCCTTGAATCGCTGTGATGATCTCCTCAGGGATGACGGCTGCCACCATCTCCTCCATGTGGTCCAGGGCCTCCTGCGGTGCAGGACTCACACCTCCAGTCTGCAGTGCTGCCTTCCTGTTCCTGGCCATCTTTTCCATTCCTGCACTTGCAGTCATGGCAGCATTTGTTGCACTCAATGACTGTCCTCCGTACTTCTGCCAAACTGTTTATCTTGACTGCAATTTGTTGCTATATGGCCTCTCTCCTACTAATTGGTATTTTTGAGGTGACAAAGTTGGTGCTGGTGTTCCGTCAACTCTTTCACCAGTATTTCCTGCTCCTCTGCACTGATCCGACACTTTCTTTTCTTCTCCCTCTCCTGGGTCTTGTGTGGGTCCTCCTGGCTGGTTCCTGGTCTGTTGTCATCTTCCTGGGGTCTGTCGAAGCATCTGGGATCCATTTTGGCTCTCCTTTGTACATTCTGCAGTGTTTGCGCCGCTTTTTTATGCTACTGTGTAAAAAAAAAGGTGCGTATCTGGTTTGCGACATCCTAAACCAGATGTTTTTCTTTACGACGTGACGACGTGATGCATTGGTTTGAGTAAAAAAAATGACTCACACCAGTGGTTTGTGGCGCGTATAAATTTGACGCCCAAGCGGCGCAAAGAAATGGCGTTAGCCGGCGGTAAATATTTTGACGCAAAACTGCGTCGGCGCAGTATTGCGTCAAAAAGTATAAATATGGGCCAAAGTATTACTTCTCGTCAAGGGGATTTCCATAGTATATAGCGCTACTTTGCATTATTTTAGGTCTATTTTTCAGTGCAAAACAAGCTTTCTACTGGAAAATAAATTTCAAATGCAAATTTTGAACTGGTGTTTGTCACTTAGCGCAAGGTTCGTAGCTCAAACCTCATGCAAATGCTGATATACATTTGAGCCTATATGTCTAAGTCTTGCAGCAGTAGAGCTATACAAGGCTTCACCAGCAGAAACATGGCAAATTTTCAGTCTCTTAATTGAGTAGTCGTTTTGATATTTTATGTGCCACTGCCCTGATTTTTTTCACTCCCCAATAAACGCTTGAACATTCTTTCATCTAATATTATTGTGGTTGTTTTCATCTCTGAAATGTTTACTAACATAATCATTGTAGAAACATTTTCTTTCACTTGATACCTTGTATATGAGATCCTATAGCTTTTAAAATGTACGTTTCTCAGCCATCTGTGACTGCAATACTTTTAAAATGCAGCCCAAACAAAACTCAATGATACTCGCTGAAGACTTGGATTTTTGTATTTTGGGTGGTGTAATTACACACTACAGCCCACAGATTGCATTTAAAGTTCCCCTCTTCGTACAATTGTTGCACTAATCTACAAAACCATACTGGGAAGTAAAGTACAACAATTGGGTGAAACCAATTTTATGGTGCCATTTTAGAGGAATAGCCCACACACTGTGACTCATATCGGCACTATAACACAGGGCAAAATTAAGGTCCACCAAAAAGTCCACCAAAAAGTTGAAAAATTAGGGAAAACCCACAGAAAAGGTGACCTGAAATCTCTCTATTTGTTGAGATCCTCAACCTAAACATCTTGTGGAATATATTCCACAGAGCTAGAAGATCCTCTTGGTACATAGATTTGTAGGTCTCAATATAATGATGTGACCAGTTGCTCTAATGAAAAAGAAGGGAACTACTAACACTGTAAGATAAAAACAAGATTCAGGCCCTCATTATGACCTTGGCGGTCTGTGGACCGCTGCGGTGGAGAAGGCGTTTGCACTGCTGCGGCCCCAGTGGTGAAGACTGCCATACTATGAGTACGGGGAAGGCACCTGCAGAACACAGCCAGTTTTCTGTCTGAACCACCATTGTGGACAGACCGCGGCTGCTGGCAGAACACAACTCCTGATCGGTGGCCAGGCAGTTTCCCACGACCGTGTTACAAGACAGCACACCACCAGGATTTCCATGGTGGTCTCACGACCACGAAAAGCCTGGCGGAAACGAACAGCATAAAAGGAACACTCACCTTCAGAAACAAAGGCACATCTATAGGCACCATGGCACGCAAATTGCAAGTCTTCCCAATGCTCCTGCTGGCCATTGACCTCCAGGGCCAGCGACGCAGACCAAGACACCAACCGTAAGTACACCAGCCTAGCACACACTGAAGGGAAGGAAATTAGTACACACACACAACACACACACATGTCTGTTGATGTGGATGTATGTGGGTCAGTAAGTGTGCCTCAGTTGGGAGAGGAGTGAGGGATGTGGGTTTGGGAACAGGTAGCTGGAGGGGGGACGCAAGAAGAAGGGACACTGGCTGCTGTCAAGGAGGAGGTCAGAGCCTGAAATGATCTCTGCAGGCCAGACAAGGCATTGTGAATACCTTCCATGAACAAATTGGCCTGCTGCATCTGGGATGCCATTCCCTGGATGGCATTCACAATGGTTTACTGCCCCACAGAGATGGACCTCAGGAGGTCAATAGCCTCCTTATTGAGGGCAGCAGGTCTGACTGGAGCAGGGGCAGAGGTGCGATGAAGGAGACGCCCACCATCCTGGGTGAGCGGGCTCGGGCAACTGGGTGGGGAGCTACAGGGAGGGCGGTGCTGGTAAGGGGGGTGGTGGACAAGGATGATACAGGCATGGACCCTGATGTGTCCACCACCACCAGGGCGCCGCCATAGAAGAATGAATCTGATGATGTAGTGGTTGAGCCAGTCTCCCCTCGTGGGACTCTCCTCGCCCTCCATCCCACTGGTCCCTTCGGCTCCACTGGTATCAGCCTCCTGGACCCCGTGGACTTCAGCTTCCCCACTCACTGGTGCCCCTTCTCCTTTGCCAGATGATGCTTTGGCACACAAAGACAGAGGAGGAGTGGGAGGGAGGGTGGAAGAGAGAAACAGGGCGCAACCAGTCAATGCCAGCAGAACAGTCCCACAGAGTTACTACATCATCTTCTGATGCCATGCCATGACACGCCATCCCCTCACATACACATCCCACCACAATGGAACACCATGGGGGAAACCACAGTTATGCACACGTGTTCCGCTGATGGTGATACAGATGCAATCATGCACATGATGAGAGGCATACCCACCATGCCTGCCCAGTACCTGCCCACTTCACATGCCCGTTGAGCGACACAGTTCCTGGACGACAGAACCTACTGATTCCTGCATGGACAGTTGGCATGCCTACTAGGCCATTGTCAAATTGCACAGTGCCTTGGAAGAGCGACACATCATTCAGACCTGTTGTCTGAACCGTCAGACAATCATGAAGCTGGTGACCCAATTGGAGCCGGATCTATTGTCTGCCATTCGTCATCCCAATTGCATCTCTCCCACAGTACAGGTGTTGTCAGTCCTCCACTTCCTTGCCTCAAGGTCTTTCCAGATTACAGTGGGCTTGGCAGCAGGGATGTCACAGCTCATGTTCAGCAATGTCCTGAAGGACATCCTATGTGCCCTGTCTCAACATCTGCCCAGCTACAACAGGTTCCCACAACATGCTGATTTGGCCACTGTCAAAGCTGCCTTCTACAATATGGCACATGTCCCTCATGTGATGGGGGCCATAGATGGCACCCACATTGCCCTGGTGCCACCCAGGAGGAGTGAACAAATGGATAGGAACCATACAAATTTCTATTCCACAAATGTGCAGATGGTGCATCTCGCTGACCAATATAGCACAGAAGTGGTGGCCAGGTTCCCTGGGTCTGTGCATGACTCCTACATGCTGCGGAACAGCACTGTTCCACATATGATGGCACCACTATAGAGGGACCTGGCCTGGCTCATCGGTATGTATCCTTTCATATGTGTGCCCCTCTGCTCTAAACACTTTTCACTACCTGCTCTATCACCTTCCCGATCTTGACATGGCTTTTACCTCTGTGCACACAGGTGACTCTGGTTATCCCAACCTTCCCTGGCTACTGACACCCATGAGGCATCCGAATACAGATGCTGAAGACAGTTACAATAGGGCCTCAGTAGGACAAGATGGGTCATTGAGAGGACCTTTGGCCTGCCGAAGGCTAGATTTGGTGTCTGCACACCTCCGGAGGTGCCCTACTCTACACACCACAGAAAGCGTACCAGATCAATGTTGCTTGCTGCATGCTACACAATCTGGCACTAAGATGTCACATCCCATTGCTGGATGCAGAGGATGTGGCAGCTGTACCAGTGGCTGATGAAGGGGACATGGGGAGTGATGAGGAGGAAGATGATGAGGATGCAGCTGACTCCAGAGCAGAGCTGATACAACAATATTTCCACTGAGATACAGGTATGTGTCAAATGTATGGTATGTTACCTGTACAACTGTCTGCCTTGTGCCATGCTATCACCTGGTGTCTGTAATCACTGGAGGTATTGGGTGCTGCTCTGACTATGGGTGGGTTGGGGAGTGGGTTACATGTGGCCATGAGTTGAGTTCTTACTGCACACGTCAGTGCTATTCTCAGCCTGCTGTTATGTTAATGCACTTGTGACATCTATGTGCATGAACATTGTTCCCTGAACTGCCAGAACCAGTGCAATATGTGTGCTATACAAGGTGGTATCCTTTGAGTTGCATCCTGTCCTGTGTGTCGACATTGGGAGGCAGTGCAACATTACTGTTAGTGGTAGTGGGAACTGCCTCATGTCTGGTTCTGTTTGCTGTGAGGGAGGGCTCACTTAGGAGGTATGTCTTGGGAATGTGGGTTTGTTATGGTCATATGGTTTGAGACCTGACTAGCCATCTCAGCCTTGGGTTCCTGTACTTACAGTGCATGTGGGTTGAGTTGGCATATGTGACTCCTGTATTGAATGATGTCCCTGTCTTCTTGTTCTACTTTCAGCACATTGTTGTGGTGCATTCTGGCCCCTGCCTAACCTGTTGCCTCCCTTGACAGATCTCTCCAGCTACTGCCTGCTCCTATGTAGTCTTTGCTCCACATTGCTCCCGCTCTGTCACTCTCACATAAATTGGCAGGACATTGGGTTGACTGTTGCACATGTAATGCCAGTATCTGTCATACTCATTACAATAAAGACATAGGCAGTAACTGTGCTCAAATATGTTTATTTGGGAGGTACAAGTGGGAGGGGTGACAAGTTGGGTCACAGCGGGTGGGATCACCCAAGTACTTAGGTCAGCTGTGGGTAGTCGAAGTCTAGTATGGTGGCCAAGGGTGAACGGAGAGATGACAGTGAAGAGTCAACAGGGTATCTCAGTGACACACAAGGGAAAATGTTCAGGAGAAGGTTGCTTCCTGGTGGTGGTCTTGGTCTTGGCATTAGTTCTGGCAGGATGTTTCCTTGGATGTCCTCGCTTGTGTGGGGGCTCCTCAGCTATAGGGGGAGGAGTGCTGGTGTCCTGTGGGTCCTGTGGCAGGGCCTCCATTCTACTAGCTGCTGCTGACGTGGATGGCTCAGATCAGATGTGGCTTTTAGAAGGGGCCTGGTGGTGGGAGGTGGACTCATGCTGGATGGTCGTGAGTTCCTTCAACACCCCTGCTATGGAGGCCATGGTGGCATTGTGGGTCTCCCACTTCTGCGTGGCCTCCTGATGGTGTTCCCTCTGCAGCCTCTGGCTCTCCTGCACAGTGACGAGGATCTAGGCCATGGTGTCCTGGATTTGGTGGTATGCACCCAAGACATGGGTGAGGGCTTCCTGGCCAGTCTGGAGTTGTGGATGCCCCATCCGTTGGTACACAGATCCTCTCCCACTAGCCTTAGCCCCCTGTCCCAATGCCCCTGGCACAGTGTGCCCACTACCAGTAGCCAAAGGCCCCTCATTGTCTCAGGTGTGTTGGCCCCCTTGACTCTGGCCCCTACTGTGGGGCACACTTCTGATTGAGAGGTCCCTGTGGCACAGGTTTGGAGAGGAAAGGCTGGCTGAGGTGTTGTAGCCACATGGGAAGGGGAGTCCAGTGTGTCCAGGGTGGGGCTGTTAGGTGTGGACTGACCAGTTGCCCCAGATTGCTCAGGCAATTCGTCCCATCTAGACATCCAGGTCTTCATCAGGGGGGGCTGTCTGACGCTGGAATCCTCTGCTGGGTCGTGGTGGCAGGGTTACCTGTGGATGGGAAGGGGTAGGGTTTGTATGTGGATGTGTAGTTATCATTTTCATGGTGTGGTGCATGCAGTGGCTCGACTTGATTCCCAGTGATGGCAATGACAGCTGCTGTATTGCAGACATTGATTTGGGTATGGAGATTGTGCCATGGTTTCTATGTGGCATGGTGGGTTGTGGATGGTAGCTGGCATTGCTGTCATTGCCATGTGTTGGGACGTGGTTTCAGCAGCCAGTAGGTGTGGGCTGTGGTATGGTTGTCCATGCAGGTGTTCAACTGTGATGTGGGACTGTGATTCCTTTGCTGCGTGGGGAGTGATGCATTATGGGAGTTGTGGTCCTTCACATTGTGATTGTTAACCATTCATTGGGAGGGATTGTGTGGGGATAGTGGGAGAGGGGTGGTGTGGTATGCGGATTAGGGGTGTGGGGTGATTGGGGGGTACAGTATGTGTTGGATGGGGTGGATTGGCGAGTGGTGGGTGGTAGGGAGGCATGCTGGTCAGGAGTAGTAGATGCCTGGGGGGCTACTGTTGACTTATCTGAGTCGCGACCTCCGATAATACCAGTAAGGCTCTCCGGATGCATGGTGTCCAAGATATTCTTCTCCCAGGATGTTAACTTAACGGGATGAGGTGGGGGCCGATCAACAGTCTTGTTCAGGGCGATCTGGTGCCTGGATGGCATGGAACAAACCTTTCTGTTTAGGTCGTTCCACCTTTTCCATGTATCCTCCCTTGTGAGAGGAGTGGATTGGTGTTGACTGTATTGACCCTGTCGACGATCCACTGCCATAACTCTGTTTTCCTGGCCAACAATGTTTGCTGGCCCTGAGCTAACATCAGTTGTGGCTCTGCTCTAATGATCTCGTCCACCATGACCCACAAGTCATTGTCTGTGAACTGTGGGTGCTTCTGGCATGACATGTTGTGGGGAGGGGTGCTGTTCAGGTAGAATGCAGTGCAAGGTAATGGTGGTGTGGGGTGTTTGGATGTGGGTACTGGCCGGTTATAGTGGAGGTGTGTGCAAATAGCGCAAGGTGAAGCTGTTTTTAGTATATGGGATGTGCTTTGTGTCTCTGTGGCTGGTCGTGAAAGTTGCAAGGGATTGTGGTTGGTGTTTTGTAGTACTGTGGGAAGGTGTGTGTGGCATGTGAATGTGGTATTGGCTTCTATTGGTGGTGCCTTTTTGTACTGCTGCAGTGTGAACTGCTGATGGTTTACTGCTGTGCATGTGCCACTGTGCTGAAAACTGACTCATAATAAGACAGTCACCATTTCACCGGCTGATGGCCTAGTGGTGTTGGTTTTGTGGCAGGATTTCTGAGCTTTGTTCTTTGTGACTCGGAATACGGCGGTCGCTGTACCGCTACCACTGGCGGTATGGTGGTAGCATTTGGCATGGGGGTCTTGCCCGTAGACACCCTAAGTTGTAATGAGGGCCTCAGTCTTATGATCAAAATGACATACTTCCTATCATTTCTAAAGGAAGAATTTCCATAGATTGATAATCGACTTTCTGGATTTGGGACTAGAGCATTTGACAAATCATCAATAGATTGAAGAGAAAAGAGAATGGTTAAGTGATCCTGTTTCATGTACTCCGCTTATGTTGAGGCAGGCAGTAGCAGTAGAGGCACCACAATAGAAACACAAGGCAGGTGGAAGGGCATTTGCAGCAGAACAGACCCTGGATGGCAAGAGGGAGCAGGCAAGGCAATGTACATGGATAATGGAGGGCAAGGGAAGCTGACCATTCAGGACATGTAAAGGTCATTGATAGCACACAAAGCTATAAAGAGCAGGCAAGAGTGGGTAGGAGTATGCTCACTGACAATAGGGGTATGGAGATAG